>NC_092759.1:11011101-11311101 GCF_047496795.1 Chiloscyllium punctatum
GATGGGGGGTGGACTCAGTTCCGTTGGAAGTATCCTATCCAAGTTCTCAACCAGGTGAACACTGATAAATTGGAGCTATAGGTGTATCCAGAGAAAGTGTGGGCTGCAGATGCTGGAGGTCAGAGTTGGGAGGGTGGTGCTGGAAAAGCACAGCAGGTCAGACAGCATCCGAGGGGCAGGAGAGTCGACGTTTCAGGCATAAGGCCTTCATCAGGTTATAGAGGTATCCCTGCATCCCTCCTGAGGTGGAACGGTAAGGTAGTAGAGGTTTATTGATAGATTAAGTGAGGAGGCAAAATGTGGGAAATGGAGGGAAATGCGGGAGAATGTGAAGGTGTCCATTTTGGAAGGGGGAGTACAAGAAGAGTTTTATTTAAACAGAGCAAAACTGCAGAAAGTTGCAATGCAAAGGGACATGGGAGTCTTTATGCACAAAAGAAAACCAAGCTAACACACATGAGACACACATCTGGTGCAGTTTTGAGGAAAGATTGAACGCTGTTCGGGGAAAGCTGACTGGGATGAGCCCTGGCCTGGAGGGATTGACTTATTGAGCAGAGGTCAAGCAGGTTGGGACTCTACCCACTGGAATTTAGCCTGCGAGGTGTTCTCGTTGAAACATCGAGAATTCTTAAGGGGCTTGCCAGGGTAAGTGCTGAGAGGCTGTTGGGAGAGTCCAGGTCGATGGGCACAGTCTCAGAATGAAGAGGCACCAGCTAAAGACTTAGATGAGGAATTTCTTCAGAGGGTTGAGGGTCTCTGGAGCTCCTTTACCCAAAAGACTATGGGGACAGAGTCCTTGGGTATTTTTAATGCAGGGATCGATAAATTCTAGGATTACAGGGAAAAGGCTGGAAAGTAGACACGAACAATGTCGGATCGGCCATAATCCAGTTGAAAGACAGAGCAGGCTCAAGGGACTGAACACCCTACTCCTGTTCCCATTTTCGTCTGGTCTTATTGTCTACCTTTATATCCCGCACCAGCCCTGATACCCCTCCCTATCTCTGTAACCCCCTACACCCCCTCCCTATCTCTGTAACCTCCTCCAGCCACTACACCCCCTCCCTATCTCTGTAACCCCCTCCAGCCCCTACACCCCCTCCCTATCTCTGTAAACCCCTCCAGCCCCTACACCCCTCCCTATCTCTGTAACCTCCTCCAGCCCCTACACCCCTCCTTATCTCTGTAACCCTCTCCTGCCCCTACACCCCCTCCCTATCTCTGTAACCCCCTCCAGCCCCTACACCCCTCCCTATCTCTGTAACCCCCTCCAGCCCCTACACCCCCTCCCTATCTCTGTAACCCCCACCAGCCCCTACACCCCCTCCCTATCTCTGTAACCCCCACCAGCCCCTACACCCCTCCCTATCTCTGTAACCCCCACCAGCCCCTACACCCCCTCCCTATCTCTGTAACCCCCACCAGCCCCTACACCCCTCCCTATCTCTGTAACCCCCTCCAGCCCCTACACTCCCTCCCTCTCTCTGTAACCCCCTCCAGCCCCTACACCCCTCCCTATCTCTGTAACCCCCTCCAGCCCCTACACTCCCTCCCTCTCTCTGTAACCCCCTCCAGCCCCTACACCCCCTCCCTATCTCTGTAACCCCCTCCAGCCCCTACACCCCCTCCCTATCTCTGTAACCCCCTCCAGCCCCTACACCCCCTCCCTATCTCTGTAACCCCCTCCAGCCCCTACACCCCCTCCCTATCTCTGTAACCCCCTCCATCCCCTACACCCCCTCCCTATCTCTGTAACCCCCTCCAGCCCCTACACCCCCTCCCTATCTCTGTAACCCCCTCCAGCCCCTACACCCCCTCCCTATCTCTGTAACCCCCTCCAGCCCCTACACCACCCTCCCTATCTCTGTACCTCCTCCTATCTCTGCAATCCTCCAAGATCTCTCCACTGCTCCAATTCTTGCCTCTTGAGCTTACCCTTACCCTGATTCACATTCCGTCCTGAACCCCCTCTCCTCCCCGCCCATATGTGTATCTGTGTCACTCTGTGTGTCTGTCTGTGTGTGTGTGTGTGTGTGTGTGTGTGTGTGTGTGTGTGTGTGTGTGTGTGTGCGTGCGTAGGGTGAGAATGGAAAACGTAAGCAGCCGTTTTATTATGTACATATAACCACCAATGGTCTAAGTACAGGAGATTGATTTCTCAACAATGTTTGTCAGTCCAAGTTCTCTAATCGATGAGTCATTCGGCAGATTTGTTTGTGTGCCTTGTTTTTGTGTTTGATTCGTAGAATCACCTGATGCTGGGGTTTTGGAGGCGGAGGTCAGTGAGAGCTGGTAGACAACTACTCAGTGTTCCCTGCTGCACACACACACACTCGCTCACACACACACACTCGCACACACACACACACACTCGCACACACTCTCTCTCACACACTCGCACACACTCTCTCTCACACACTCGCTCACACACTCACACACTCGCTCACACACACACTCGCTCACACACACACTCGCTCACACACACACACTCTCTCTCACACACACTCTCTCTCTCACACACTCTCTCTCTCACACACACACACACTCTCTCTCACACACACTCTCTCTCACACACACTCTCTCTCACACACTCTCACACACACACTCGCTCACACACACACACTCTCTCTCACACACACTCTCTCTCTCACACACTCTCTCTCTCACACACACACACTCTCTCACACACACTCTCTCTCTCACACACTCTCTCTCTCACACACACACACTCTCTCTCACACACACTCTCGCTCACACACACACTCGCTCACAGACACACTCGCTCACACACACACTCGCTCACACACACACTCGCTCACACACACACTCGCTCACACACACACTCGCTCACACACACACACTCTCTCTCACACACACACTCTCTCTCACACACACTCTCTCTCACACACACTCTCTCTCTCACACACTCTCTCTCTCACACACACACACTCTCTCTCACACACACTCTCTCTCACACACACTCTCTCTCACACACACTCTCTCTCACACACACTCACACACAGCATGGAGCCACTTAAAAATTAAATCTTTTTCAAAGTTCTTGTTGAATCTGCTCCCACTGCCCTCTCAGGCACTTGGTTCCAGGTCACAACAACTCTCAGCATTGAGATAGAAATGTCTCAGCTCCACTTCAACCTCCCTGACAAATCCGCAAAAATCTCTGTCCTTTTGTTCCCACCTTCTCATCCCAGTGGGAACGTTTTCTGGGCAGTGTCATTCTCTTCTTCGTCACTTACATAAATGATTTGGATGCGAGCATAAGAGGTATAGTTAGTAAGTTTGCAGATGACACCAAAAATTGGAGGTGTAGTGGACAGCGAAGAGGGTTACCTCAGATTACAACAGGATCTTGACCAGATGGGCCAATGGGCTGAGAAATGGCAGATGGAGTTTAATTCAGATAAATGCGAGGTGCTGCATTTTGGGAAAGCAAATCTTAGCAGGACTTATACACTTAATGGTAAGGTCCGAGGGAGTGTTGCTGAACAAAGAGACCTTGGAGTGCAGGTTCATAGCTCCTTGAAAGTGGAGTCGCAGGTAGATAGGATAGTGAAGAAGGTGTTTGGTATGCTTTCCTTTATTGGTCAGAGTATTGAGTACAGGAGTTGGGAGGTCATGTTACGGCTGTACAGGACATTGGTTAGGCCAGTGTTGGAATATTGTGTGCAATTCTGGTCTCCTTCCTATTGGAAAGATGTTGTGAAACTTGAAAGGGTTCAGAAAAGATTTACAAGGATGTTGCCAAGGTTGGAGGATTTGAGCTATAGGGTAAATAGACAAAGTCTTTTCCCTGGAGTCAGGGAGTCCAGAACTAGAGGGCATAGGTTTAGGGTGAGAGGGGAAAGATATAAAAGAGACCTAAAGGGCAACTTTTTCACGCAGAAGGTGGTGTGTGTATGGAATGAGCTGCCAGAGGATGTGGTGGAGGCTGATTACAATTGCAACATTTAAGAGGCATTTGGATGGGTATATGAATAGGAAGGGTTTGGAGGGATATGGGCCGGGTGCTGGCAGGTGGGACTAGATTGGGTTGGGATATCTGGTCGGCATGGACGGGTTGGACCGAAGGGTCTGTTTCCATGCTGTACCTCTCTATGACTGTATTAATGGCCCTGCTTGGGTAAGAGGCGCGGTTGACATGAGGTCAGATCTAGTGAGGTTTACGCTCAGGACTGAAGTGCTGAAGAAGAACATGGACCGTGTGAGTCTGTGAATCCAGGAGCAGCGTGGGAGCAAGACGCGCCCAGCTCCTCGACTGCTTTTCCCACTGTTCCTGAACCCGTGGGTCCTCCCTCTCCGTCGAGCGTTGAAGAAACCTCGGAATCGGGCACGTTGATGCCTTTGCCGCCTGAAAAAGTGAATGAATTTCTTCCGAAATGGTCCGGGTGCGAGAGACAAGCGACTGCCGCGTCTGAGACAGAGTTGAAGCTATTTGACCCAGTGCTGAAACACCCCAGGAGGATCTACAAAAAAAAAACAAGAACCGGCCGATGTCCTCTGACCCGGAAGGGGAGGGAGGTAGTGATTGGAACGAGGTCAGCCAGGTGAACCGCCATAGAATAGGAGTTCCTTGCTTCGACTAGATTAACAGACCCAATCAGGGAGCCCTGGCTGACAGATTAGAACAGGTGTCCAGTCTGAGGAAGGGTCACTCAACCCTTCACTCTGATTTCTCTCCGCAAGTGCTGCCTGACCTGCTGAGTTTTCCCAGCAGTTTTTTTTTGTATCCAGCGGTTTCTGCTCGCTCTGAGAGCTGGCTCTGAGGGAGCTGGATCAGTGTCCAGGGCTTTCCAAGTGTAAATAGACAGTGAATTGGTGACCGGATACCAGTCCCTGTGTGGAGTTCCTTTGAGGTGGATCGATTCTTGTTAGACAGTTATCGATGGGCAGCGTGGAACACACGAAAACGGTCACACATGATCTAATTGAATGGGAGAGCAAAGTCAAGGAGCTGGGTTTCTGCTCCGAACATATGCTCATCACCTTCCCAGATCTCTGTGTCCCTTAAACTCTGGCTTCGCTTTAAATTGCTGCATCATTGGCAGCCGCGCCTTCACTTCCCAGTGCCCATAATTTTGGTATTCCCTCTCTACCAATGCTCCTTAAAGACACTCCTTTTTTTTTTAAAAAGAAAGCAGCTGGATTATCTGTCCTGACATCCCCTCTGCTCTCCCTCACTCCCTGCCCACCTCCTCCTTCTGTGGTGGCTCGGTGTCAGATGTTTGATAACAAATTAGATTAGATTACCTACAGTAGTGGAAACAGGCCCTTCGGCCCAACAAGTCCACACCGACCCGCCGAAGCACAACCCTCCCATACCCCTAACCTAACACTACAGGCAATTTAGCAGGGCCAATTCACCCTGACCTGCACATCTTTGGATTGTGGGAGGAAACCGGAGCACCCGGAGGAAACCCACGCAGACACGGGGAGAATGTGCAAACTCCACACAGTCAGTCGCCTGAGGCGGGAATTGAACCCAGGTCTCTGGTGCTGTGAGGCAGCAGTGCTAACCACTCTGCCACCGTGCCGCCCTGCACATTGCCTTGCAGTTCCTGTCGGACTTTTTACTTGTTCGAACGGGCCTGTCAGTGATGCTGGCATTTCGAATGGCCCGGGAACATGGGAAGTGGTTCACTTGCACAGAGGCAAGTATGAAGAGACAAAATAAACTGAAGGGTACAACTTGTAAAGAAGGCACAGGAACAGAGTGCACCGATCACTGGAGGTGACAAGACAGTTTGAGAATATAATAAGAAAGTTTGCAGGTTTTTGGGTTTTATAAATCAAGGCAAAGAGAACGCAGCAAAACAAAAGTGTGTTAAGCGTTGAGCACTGCTTTCAGTTCTTTTTTTAGATTACTTACAGTTGCCCTTCGGCCCAACAAGTCCACACCGACCCGCAACCCACCCAGACCCATTCCTACTGAGAGCAACATTTTCACAAGAGTGGGAAGGTATCCGAGAGGATGCTGAAAAATCTGTCTGCTCATCACTCCTGGCATATGTCGGGATGCTCCCGATGCTGTGCAAATGCTATTTGCTATTGTTATAAAGGCCAGCTTTAAAAAAAAAGAGGAAAGAAGTTCCGCAAAATGTCCCCTTGACCTCTCTGAAGGTGAAAGGCAAAAGTGAGGACTGCAGATGCTGGAAATCAGAGTCTAGATTTAGTGTGGCGCTGGAAAAGCACAGCAGGTCAGGCAGCATCCGAGGAGCAGGAGAATTGACGTTTCAGGCAAAAGCCCTTCATCAGGAATCGACTCCAGTCAGGTGACCAGCGCCCCCCCCCCCAGGTATTTGCGGTTATTAAAATGTGGACGAGACAGAAAACGATTCCTTCTAAAATAAATAGTGATAATCGCCACTGAACTCGGAGAAACGTTGCTCAGCATCAAGAGGAATCTGTTCCAGAGACTGAGTTGCATTTGCCCTGATGCTTCAGCGGATGCTAACCCCTACCTGTGCACATCTCAAGGTGACCATTGGCTTTATCGAGAATTAAAGATTAGCGCAGGGATTCCTAAACTGGGGGGTTGGGACCAAAAGTAGGTTATTGAGCTTTGAAAGGGGGTCACAGTCAGGAAAACGTTTGGGAAGCATTGAATTAGAGGCCAACAAAATGATTTGAGAGGCAAGACAGGCCTTAACCAAGATCTTTATATCCTTGCTCAACACTGAGGGTCCCAGAGGGCCAGCGAGTGGCTAATGTCCTTCCTCTGTTCAAGAAGGGAAATAGGGAAACTATAGACCAGTGAGTCTCACCTCAGTAGTTGGGAGGCTGTTGGAGGGAATTCTTAGGGATAGGATTTACATGCATTTGGAAAAGCATGGCTTAAGCAGGGACGGTCAGCGTGACTTTCTGTGGGGCAGGTCCGGACTTACTAACTCCATTGAAGTTTTCTCGAGGAGGCGATGAAGGAGATCGATGAGGGTAGAGCAGTGTGTGCTGTCTAGATGGATTTTGGTGAGGCCCATCCAGAAGATTAGGATGTGTAGGAGCCACTGGGGCTTGACCGCGTGGATTCAGAATCGGCTTACCCATAGAAGGCCGAGGGTGGAAAGGTGTTTATCTGGCTGGAGGCCCATGACTAGTGGTGTCCCGCAGGGAACCGTACTGGGGACCTCTGCTCTTTGTGATGTACACAAATGACTTGGATGAAAATATAGATGGGTGGGTTAGTAGGTTTTGCAGATGACACAAAGATCGGTGGAGTTGGAGATGGTGCAGAGGGTTGGCAAAGGATACAGTGGGATATAGATCAGCTGTGGACATGGGCAGAGAGATGGCCGATGGAATTTGATCTGGGTAAGTGTGAGGTGCTGCACTTTGGGAGATCAACTGTTAAGGAAAATTATACAGTTAGTGGCAGGACCCTGAACAGCATTGATGGACAGAGGGATCTTGGGGTTCAAGGCCATAGCTCCCTGAAGGTGGCCACACAAGAAGGTAGGGTCGTAAATACAGTGTCATACATGCTTGTCTTTATTGATTGGGGAATTGAGAACAAGAGTCAGGATGTCATGTTGCAGCTTCATAAGACTGTGTTTAGGCCACACGTTTTGCATTCAGTTCTGGTCACCACATTACAGGAAGGATGGGGAGGCTTTGGATAGGTTTACCAGGATGTTGCCTGGATTAGAGGGTATGAGCTATAAGGAGAGGCTGGACAAAGTTAGGTTGTTTTCCCTGGAGTGGCAGACACTGAGGGGAGACTTAACAGAAGTTGATGAAATAATAAGATGTTGTTGACGGTCAGAACCTTTTCCCCTGAGTTGAAATGTCTAATACAAGGGGGAATGCATTTAAGGTGAGAGAGGGAAAGTTCAAAGGAGACGTGAGGATCAAGTATTTTTCGAGAATAGTGTGAGTCTAGAATGCACACCTGGGATGGTGATGAAGGCAGATGCAAATAGGGGCATTGAAGGGACTTTTAGATGAGCACATACAGGGAATGGAGGGACATTGACCAAAGACAGGCAGAAGGGATTAGTTTAATTTGGTATCACGTCTGGCATAACATTGTGGGATGAAGGGCCTGTTCCTATATTATGCTGTACTGTGTTCTATTTCACAAAGTCTATAGAATTGGGCGGCACGGTGGCTCAGTGGTTAGCACTGTAGCCTCCGGTTCGATTCCAGTCTCGGGCGACTGTCTGTGTGGAGTTTCACATTCTCCCCGTGTCGGCGTGGGTTACCTCCCACAGTCCAAAGATGTACAGGTCAGGGTGGATTGGCCATGCTAAATTGCCCATAGAGTTAGGTGCATTAGTCAGAGTGAAATGGGTCTGGATGGGTTACTCTTCGGAGGGTTGGTGTGGACTGGTTGGGCCGAAGGGCCTGCTTCCACACTGTAGGGAATCTAATCTAAATCTAATCCAACTGGCACAGGCCTAATGGCCTCTCTCTGCATTATATGATTGTGTGAGCATGTGAAAATGAGCAATTAGTGCAGATTTCTGAGGAAAGCAGAAGCAGCGTGGGCCTCAGGCCTACCCCAATCCATGTAGCCTAGCAACCGGTCTTCCTGGCCACAGAGATGTCAGCAGCGAAGCCTCACACACTCCCAGAGCCCACGAGATGGGACTGAGGGAGAGCAGAGTTGGAAAATTCTTTCAAAGGTCCTGCAGTTTTGTCACGAGTAAAGCCCATCTGTTTGACTGAAGTAAACTAACACTCCATCTCATTCCTACCTGTCTGCAAGTTTCTCATTAACACATTCAGAGGCGTTTTATTGGGAATGAAATTGCCGGATGGAGGTTTTCCCAGAGGTTTGGTTTCCCAGGAGAACATTTAAGTGTTTCTCAATATTTCCAGATTCTAGATTTGCTTGTGACTGGGCCTTCTCTTCAGAGCTTGGCTGTGCTGAGAGGAACGGGGCTGATGCTGGGCTGCTGTCCATGTTAATGCTCCCTCAACATTCCCCTGGCCTTCTCAACCAGGCAGCTTCAATTCCCACCCTCAAGACACCATCCTCTCGATGAAGGACTGCTTCACCATCAGAGCTACGGTCTTTCCGATGGGACTTAAGTCATAGAGTCATAGAGATGTACAGCACGGAAACAGACCCTTCGGTCCAACCCGTCCATGCCGACCAGATATCCCAACCCAATCTAGTCCCACCTGCCAGCACCCGGCCCATATCCCTCCAAACCCTTCCTATTCATATACCCGTCCAAATGCCTTTTAAATATTTCAATTGTACTACCCTCCACCACTTCCTCTGGCAGCTCATTCCATATACCGTCTGGGTTCAATTTCTACACTAGCTGAGGTTACCATGAAGGACTCTCCTCAACTTCTCCCTTCTTCTGAAGCTGGGTGAACCTAATGTTAAACCACTACCAGTCATCTTCGAGAGTGTGGTGCTGGAAAAGCACAGCAGACCAGGCAGCGTCCGAGGAGCAGGAGAATCGACGATTCCCCCTGAAGGGCTTATGCCCGAAATGTTGACTCTGCTGCTCCTCGGATGCTGCCCGGCCGGCTGTACTCCTCCGGCACCACTTCCTGGATTCTGATCTCCAGCATCTGTGGCCCTCACCTTCTCCCACTGCCAGTCATCTCTCTCCTGAAATGGTCCAGCAGGACTATGGCAACTCGACCTCTTTTTAAAATATATTTACAAAGGTTGAGGATTGGTTAACAGCAGGAATACATGGATTATTTTCAGCTCAGCATGCTGTGACCGGACTGCGATAATCAATGCTTCGGTCTCAGCTATTCACAATCTATAACAATGATTTAGATGTGGGATCCAAATACAAGTTTGCAAGTTATCCAAAACTTGTTGCAAGTATGAGTTGAGAGGGGGATGCAAAGAAACGCAGGAAACTTGCACAGGCTGACTGACTGAGCAAAAAGCATGACAGATGGAATATAATGTGGATCAATGTAAGGGAATCTACTTTGCTCGGAGGAATGGAGATACAGATTAACTTTTAAATGGTGAGAGATCGGAAGGTATTGATGTCATAAGTCATTGAAAGCTGGCATGTTGGTCCTGAAGAAGGGCTTATGCCCGAAACGTCGATTCTCCTGCTCCTCGGATGCTGCCTGACCTGCTGTGTTTTTCCAGCGTCACATTTTTCAACTCTGGTCTCCAGCATCTGCAGTCCTCACTTTCTCCATGTCGGTACACAAGCAATTCAGAAGGCAAAAAAAAATGCATTCGCTGTTATCCAAAGAGGATTTGGATAAAGGAACAAAGAGGTCTCGCTTCAATTGTATGGAACATTGATGAAACCACATTTGGAGCATTGTGTGTGTTTCTGGTCCTCTTGCCCACAGAGGGATAGACTTGCCACAGAGGGAGTGCAATGGAGGTTCACCAGGCTGATACTCATGACAGTGGTATTGTCCTATAAGGAGGATTGAGGAAACTAGCCTGTATTCTCTGAAGTTCAGAAGAATGAGAGGCAATCTCAGACAGTTACAAAGTTTTAAAGGGTAGACACAGCAGAAAAGATGTTTCCCTTGGTTGTGTGGCTAGAGCTGGGAGACATAGTCTCAGTATAAAACGACAAGCCATTAAGGACAGAGAAACTTCTTCAAGCAAAGGATGGTGAGTGTTTGAAATTCAGTCACAGAGGGCTGTGGAAGCTCCTTGATTGAGAATGTTTAAGACACAGATTGGTAGATTTTTAGTTACTAATAATATTATTGGATGTGGGGGTGGTGCAGACATTTGGTATTGAGGTTAACGATAAGCCATCATCAAAAATGGCAGAGCAGGGGCTGAATGGTCAACTGTTACTCCTGTGTTCCTATGTTCTTAGTCTAGAACATGAATTGATATGAGGTGTTAAACCTGTCTGGCAAATACCCAATGGCCTGGTTACCGTGGCAGTAGGTTGGCACTTGGTGGGCAGAATGCAAAGTTAACGAACCTGAGAACAAGACAAGAGCAGCTGGGTCTGATTGGACAGACTTTCTGTCTCCAAGTTAAGAGAAAGAGAGACAGGTTTGAGAGAGAGAGAGATCAAGAGCTACAGCCATTAGGGTCAGCAGAGAGGAGAGGATGTCATTTCTGCAGGCTGTTAGGCAGAATATGGGAGGGATCAACAGCCTCTGGTTGAAGAGACACATCCTGTGATAATGTAAAGATTCCAGGAACGTTTCAGAGAACACCTCTGGGACACCCGGACCAACCAACCCAACCACCCCGTAGCCCAACACTTCAACTCCCCCTCCCACTCCACCAAGGACATGCAGGTCCTTGGACTCCTCCATCGCCAGACCATAGCAACACGACGGTTGGAGGAAGAGCGCCTCATCTTCCGCCTAGGAACCCTCCAACCACAAGGGATGAATGCAGATTTCTCCAGTTTCCTCATTTCCCCTCCCCCCACCTTGTCTCAGTCAAATCCCTTGAACTCAGCACTGCCTTCCTAACCTGCAATCTTCTTCCTGACCTCTCCGCCCCACACCCCACTCCGGCCTATCACCCTCACCTTGACCTCCCTCCACCTATCGCATTCCCAACGCCCCTTCCCCAAGTCCCTCCTCCCTACCTTTTATCTTAGCCTGCTGGACACACTTTCCTCATTCCTGAAGAAGGGCTGATGCCCGAAACGTCGATTCTCCTGTTCCTTGGATGCTGCCTGACCTGCTGCGCTTTTCCAGCAACACATTTTCAGCTCTGATCTCCAGCATCTGCAGTCCTCACTTTCTCCATTCCAGAAGATTACTCCGGCAAGGCTAATGAAGGGATCACTGGACCGAGATTTGGTATTTGATTAGTGGTGCTGGAAGAGCACAGCGGTTCAGGCAGCATCCAAGGAGCAGCGAAATCGACGTTTCGGGCAAAAGCCCTTCATCAGGAAGGGCTTTTGCCCGAAACGTCGATTTTGAAGCTCCTTGGATGCTGCCTGAACTGCTGTGCTCTTCCAGCACCACTAATCCAGTATTTGGTTTTCAGCATCTGCAGTTATTGTTTTTACCTCGAGATTTGGTATTGGCGGTCCATTCAGAACTCTGGAAACTCAGAAAAAAACCCAGCTGGATGGTCCGTCCCCTAGATGCCCCGCCACCACACTCGGCAACACCAGCCTCAATGATGATTTTGCCCCAGCACGGCGGCGAAACATTGATTAGATTACAGTGTGGAAACAGGCCCTTCGGCCCAACAACTCCACACCGCCCTGCCGAAGCGCAACCCACCCACACCCCTACATTTACCCCTTACCTAACACTACAGGCAATTTAGCATGGCCAACTCACCTGACCTGCACATCTTTGGACTGTGGGAGGAAACAGGAGCACCCGGAGGAAACCCACGCAGACACGGGGAGAACGTGCAAACTCCACACAGTCAGTCGCCTGAGGCGGGAATTGAACCCGGGTCTCTGGCGCTGGGAGGCAGCAGTGCTAACCACTGTGCCACCGTGCCACCCCTGAAAATGAACCCTCCAGCTCAGCGAGCAAACCCACATCCAGAATCTCAACCTAAGCTACAAATCTTCTCAAAACTCGCTATCAGAAAAACAGCTGTTGACAGCCATTCAGAGTAACGACCCAGTAACAGGGAGCAGTGAACCCGATGGAACCGGAGGTTATTGAATGGATTCCTGTAAAAACGTTGATTCAGCAGATAGTGGGACATTTGCAATATAACGGCAGCAAGGTGTGTTCTGTCATTTAACATTTTTTTCTCTCGTCAGTATATTAGTTGTCGACGTGTTCAGTCAATATTACTTTTAGTCCATCTGTTAGAGTAAAAGTCGAAACATTTTAAATATTGTCATGTGACCTTTTAATTTGGTCACTACAAATTTAACAATACTAAAAAATTATTTGATTTCATTGCACTTTTGGGAACCTGCTATGTACACATTGGCTATAGCAGTCGCAGCTTCAGAAATACTTAGTTGACTGCAAAGCACTTAGGAACTTCTGCAACTCTTTGCAAATTAAAGGCTGTATATAAATTATGTGTCCTTAACTAACCCTCCAGCAGACGCAGTTAATCAAAGATCCCATGGGACTATTTCAACGGTCTCTTGAATACCTCAGCTCCACTGGGGAGGTTGGCATATTGCACTTGTAATTTCAGAATCCCAGGCTAATGTTCGGGAGGGGGTTGGAGGCTGGGAGGGGGGGGGGGGGGGGGGGTAAGTGTTAAGTCAGCTGCCTAGAGAGAGCTTTGGTGGGCTCCAGCAGCTCATTTTGGAGGTACTGCTGCTGCTGAGCATCTGTGGTGGAATGGGTAAATATTCGTGGGTGTGTGATATTAATCCAGCGGGCTGCTTTGTCCTGGATGGTGTCAAACTTCTTGAGAGTTCTTGGAGCTGCACCCATCATCCCTTGTGGATAGTGGTCGGGCTTTGGGGAGTCAGGAAGTGAGTTACTTGCTACGGGATTCCCAGCCTCATGCGGCCACTGTGTTTATGTGATGTGTCAGGTTGAGTTTCTGGTAACCCCCAGGATGTTGATAGTTGGGGTGTGGGGCGGGGGTGGGGGAATCGGTTAAGGGGTTAACCGTAATGGTTAGATTGGAACTGGGAATGAGGAGCCCCAAGACTTGCATATCCTGGGCGAAATGGGAGGGGGAGTTGAAGTGTTTGGCCACGGGGCGGTGGGGTTTTATTAGTTTGTGTGCCCCAGAAATGTTCTCTGAAACACTGGGGAGGCAGGACGTCAACTTGCGGAACCTTCCTAACTCCCAGTTCCCTCACTGGTGTGGGAATCATTGGAGAGCTCTTTCCAAGAGCCAAGAGCTGTCACAGATGGAGTTCGAAGTATAAGCTTTCGGAGATTATTTGTGTTGGGTTGAAAAAGGGTAGATCAGGGTACTTTCTGGGTGGTACAAAGTTAAATGTCCACAGAGTTCAGATCTTTAAAATACCATAAATGGGTGCTGAAAATCCTCAAGAATGCTAACAGAGTGCTGGCCTTTATATCTAGAGGACTGGAACACAAGGATGTAGACCTTGTGCAGCAGTTATACATAATCCTGGTTAAACCTCGCTTGGAGTACTGAAAAAGACCTAGGCACCACACCTTCAGAAGGATGTATTGGCCTAGGAATGAGTACAACACAGGTTTACAAAAATGATACTTGAACTTCAGGGATTAAGATTATACAAATTAGGCCTGTTTTCTCTCAAATTTAGAAGGTTAAGGGGTGAGGTGAGCTGAGCAAAGCCGTCAAGATTAAGGTGGTGTGGTGGCTCAGTGGTTAGCACTGCTACCTCACAGCGCCAGGGACCCAGGTTCAATTCCACCCTTGGGTGACTGTGTGGAGTTTGCACATCCTGTGTCTGCGTGGATTTTGGCTGGGTGCTGCACTTTTCTCCCACACTTCAAAGATGTGGATTGACCGTGTCAAATTTCCCGTGGTATTCACAGATGTGCAGGCTAGGTGGTTTAGCCATGGGAATTAGAGGA
The DNA here is from genome assembly GCF_047496795.1 of Chiloscyllium punctatum. Lineage (NCBI taxonomy): Eukaryota > Metazoa > Chordata > Chondrichthyes > Orectolobiformes > Hemiscylliidae > Chiloscyllium > Chiloscyllium punctatum. The sequence goes on from NC_092759.1 coordinate 11,025,508, forward strand.
TTACAGGATTGGATGGGCGGAGGGTGGGTGGGACTGAGTGGGATGCTCTTTGGAGGGTTGGAGTGCACTCAATAGGTTGAATGCCCTGCCTCAATGCTGTAGGGATGCTATAATTCCAGCGATATTAACAGGAAAAGGCAGGGTTGGTCAAAATAAACTATTTCTGCTGGTTGGGGATTCTAGAACTGGGGGATTTAGTCTGAGAGTTAGGGTCAGACTATTCAGGAGAGATGTTAGGAAACACTTCTACACACACAAAGAGTAGTAGAGTTTTGGAACTCTCTTCCACAAATGGTAGTTAATGCTAGATCAGTCTGGGATCAACAAATTATTGTGAAACAGAGGTATTAAGGGCGTATGCACCAAAGGTGATCATGGAGTGGCATGTTAGCTCAGTGGTTAGCACCGCTGCCTCCCAGCGCCAGGGACCTGGGTTCGATTCCAGCCTCGAGCAACTGTGTGGAGTTTGCACATTCTCCCCGGGTCTGTGTGGGTTTCCTCTCACAGTCTGGTGAATTGGTCATGCTAACTTGTCCAGTGTTAGGTGCATTAGATGCATGGTGGTTGGGCCGAAGGGTCTGTTCCACACTGGAGGGCATGGAATCTAATCTAATATGCAGTTAGGCCACAAGTTAGCTGTGATCTCATTGAATGGTGGAACAGGGGCTGAATGGTCTTATCCAGTTCTTTTATAGTTAAACAATTCACACAACACCAGGTTAGAGTCCAACAGGTCCATTTGGAAGTACAAGCTTCCGAAGCGCTGCTCCTTCATCAGGTAGCTAATGGGGCAGGATCATAGGACACAGAATTTATAGTAAAAGATCATAGTGTCATATAACTGATGTAATATGTTGAACAAACCGAGATTGCTGTTAAGCCTTTAATCACTCAGAATGGGGATGCAGGTTTCGATTCATTAATATGCAAATCGCAGAACTTCTTTCGAGTCACAGTCCCGAGATAACTTAAAGTTCTATTTCAAAAAAGGTGAATCTCAGCTCAGACAATGCATTAAAGATGTGAGGTTAGAGTCTGTCTGTATCCCAATCTGGAGTCAGACTGGTTCTGTTTGCAAAAAAAGGAATTTATAAAATCCCACTCTTTGAACAAAACAGAATGTATCTGCAAGTGCAAATTTGCCCCAAGACTTATGTGTGTTTGCATGTGGGACTGTGTGTGTGTGTGTGTGGGACTGTGTGTGTGTTTGTGTGTGTTTGCATGTATGAGTGTGTGTGTGTGGGACTGTGTGTGTGAGAGACTGTGTGTGTGTGGGAAAGTGTGTGGGGGAGCTGCGTGGGGGGGGGGGGGACAGTGTGTGTGTGACAGTGCATGTGTTTGCGCGCGTGTGTGTGTGTGTTTCTTTGAGAGTGAGTACAGATCTGGTGGCTCAAATGGTCGGTCTCTTAGCTTTGAGATTCCACAGCAGGAGTTTCTGGAGGCTAGTGAAACGCACTGCAGGTTGCTGGAGATCTGAAATCAAACCAGGAAGTGCTGGAGAAACTCTGTAGTGTCTGTGGAGAGAGAAATCATTAACATTTCAATTCTGGTATGACTTCTTCAAAACTTGCATACCGGACTCGCTACGTTAACTCTGTCCCTGTCTACTACAGACGCTACCAGACCTGCTGAGTTTCTCCAGCATTCTGTGTGTTTCAGATTCCCAATGCCCACAGGGTTTTGCCTTTTTAGAACAGGGACTGTGTAAGATGTGGTTTATGCGGTGAATTGTTTGCTCAGTGAAATGGGGAAGGATGTACTAAGTAAAGCATCCGTCAGTGAAAGAAAAAAATCCCTGGAGTTTTGCTTCACAACTTCTGTGATCTTCTCATTTTTACCCTGGACACACACACACAGCGATACACATGCACTCTCAGATTCACGCACTCGCACAGACTCCCACACACTCTCTTACGGGCACATACACGCACACACAAATACACTCTCACACACGTATGCAGGAATGTACGCTCACACACAAACAGACACAGTCTCCAACTTACACTCGCTCACACAACCACACAAAGACCAAACACAGGCATGTACTGGTTCCCCCTCCTCCACTCGTTTCCTCTTCCATTCAATAGTTCTCTGTTGTGGAGAATTGGCTCTTGAAGCGGTGGGGGGGGGGGGGGGGGGGGGAAATGTGGGGAAGGTGGTGGTGGTGGGGGTTTGGCTAGGGAGGGTAAAGGTTGAATTGTTGGGTTTGAACCATCTCACTTGGCAGAGCGACAGCAGCTCTGTGCAACCATCACAACCCTGGCCCCCTCTTGCACTTTCATTGCAGGAATGCTTGGCATCATTTCAGCCTGCACCATGCACAATGTGTTCCCTTGTCCCTCTCGGCTCACTTGCATTTTCTTCGCGTCTCTCCTTCCCCCACTCCCCCCCCAAGTTCCTTTGAATTCACATTTTGTCTCAATTGGACGTTGATTTGCTTCCAATGGGCTGGTGGAAGTGACGGTAATTTGTGAATGCAAACCACTGGGACCCTGACTGGAGCTGCGGGCAATCGTTTCCAGTCTGTGTCTTTGTACAGCCAAGAGTATATCGCAACCAGAAGCACAGGCAGGATTCTGTGAATCCACTGGGACGAACGTTCTCAGCAGATTCCCATGAACAGAGGAACAGCAACTTCCCAGCATTGACTGAGGAAGCAGTGTGGAAAGTTTATAATATAAACAGACACGTTATAGCTGGGACAAGCAGTGTGCTCTGTCAGAAACATGATCTTTGTATAATTATTAGAATATATAAGGTGTTACATCTAGTGTTATCATATATATACAGTGCTATACCCAGTGATGCACAATGTTATATAATATATACAGGCCACAGCCATTAATGCATGGTGTTTCATATATTTTACACTGTAGTCTAGATTAATAGTTTCCTATGTGTTTAAGCTTTATGGTGGATTCTTAACATAATTTTACTGAATGGCAGACCAGGCTCAATAAGCTGAATGGCCTAGCCTTAGATTTATTTCCACACATTGAACATTCCAGCTCAGTACAGGCCCTTCGGCCCTCTATGTTGTGCCGACCTGTGGAACCAATCTGAAGCTCATCTATCCTACACTAATCCATTCTCATCCACGTGTCTATCCAATGATCATTTAACTGCCCTTAAAGTTAGTGCAAAGTCTACTCCTGTCGCAGGCAGTGTGTTCCACACCCCTACTACTCTCTGAGTAAAGAAACTACCTCTAATATCTGTCCTGTATCTATCACCCCTCAATTTAAAGCTATGTCCCCTCGTGCTAGCCATCACCATCCAGGGAAAAGGATGGAAGATGGGAAAAATTTCTGGCTGTAACAGCTCCTGCTTTTTTGAGGTATTTTAGGTGTTGGAGGTGATTTCCTCGAATTCCAGGAGCAGTAATTCCTGTTTTATATGCTGTTGCATTGTTTTGGAACTTTGGAAAAAAAAGTCAAAACAACAGCAGTTCTAAAAGGGAGAAGAGCAGACAAAGGCAGCACATGGTGAGGACAGTGCAGGAGAGAGAGAGAGAGAAAGAGAGAGAGAGAGAGAGAGAGAGAACCTGCCTTTGCTGTTTGAATTTGTGTATCACTGGACATCGGAGTGCATCTGGGAAAATTAACAAACAGTGAAATTCACAACTAATCTTGGAGGAACTGTTTGGGTGAAGTCACAGCACAGGATCAGATAAGTGAATAGTTGTTTTAAGTCTGTCCAAGAGAAAGGCTGCAGTAGTGGGTACAGTGGGTTCTTTCTTGATTATGTATTTTTGGAGATAAGTCTCTTGATTAAACTTAAAATGTAAGCCATAGCTATTAATTTAACCTGGGGCAGTGTTGGTAGAGGAATAAGACGGTGCTATTTTCTGGGTCTGTAGATTGTGAAGGAGCAAAAATGACCTTTGCAGTGATATGTACTTCTTGTCAGATGTGGGAGTTTAAAGAGAGTTTAAGGGTTACTGCGGATTAAATCTGCCTTAAATGCTGTTGGATGCGAATCTTATCAGATTGAGTGGATCAGTTGGAGAGACAGATAGAAGCGATGAGGAATTTGCGACAGCAACAGTATGTGATGGATGGCAGTTATAGGAAGGGGGGAAAGTCTCAGATACAGTCACATAGACGGGTTAACTCCAGGAAGGGTGACAGAGGTCGGCACCTAGGGCAGGAGTCTTTTATGGATATACCCATTTCAAACAGGTATGCTGTTTTGGAAAATATAGGGGGTGATGGATTCTCAGGGGAACAGAGCACGAACAGCCAAGTTTCTGGTATTAAGACTGGCTCTAATGCAACGAGGGGTACGTCAGCTTCCAAGAGATCAATTGTGTTAGGGGATTCTGTAGTCCGAGGTACAGACAGACGTTTCTGTGGCCAGCAGAGAAAAAGCAGACTGGTGTGTTGTTTCCCTGGTGCCAGGATCAAGGATGTCTCAGAGAGGGTGCAGAATGTTCTCACGGGGGAGAGGGCCCAGCAAGAGGTCATTGTCCACATTGGAACCAATGACATTGGAAGGGAAAAGGTTGAGACTCTGAAGGGAGATTACAGAGAGTTAGGCAGGAATTTAAAAAGGAGGTCCTCAAGGGTAGTAATATCTGGATTACTCCCAGTGCTACAAGTTGGTGAGGGCAGGAATCGGAGGATAGAGCAGATGAATGCATGGCTGAGGAGCTGGTGTATGGGAGAAGGATGCACGTTTTTGGATCATTGGGGTAGAAGTGACCTGTACAAGAAGGAGGGATTGCACCTAAATTGGAAGGGGATTAATACACTGACAGGGAAATTTGTTAGAATTGCTTGGGAGGATTTAAACTAGTAAGGTGGGGGGTGGGACCCAGGGAGATAGTGAGGAAAGAGATCGATCTGAGACGGGTACAGCTGGGAACAGAAGTGAGTCAAACAGTCAGGGCAGGCAGGGACACGGTAGGACTAATAAATTAAACTGCATTTATTTCAATGCAAGGGGCCTAACAGGGAAGGCAGATGAACTCAGGGCATGGTTAGGAACATGAGACTGGGATATCATAGCAATTACGGAAACATGGCTCAGGGATGGGCAGGACTGGCAGCTTAATGTTCCAGGATACAAATGCTACAGGAAAGACAGAAAGGGAGGCAAGAGAGAAGAGGGAGTGGTGTTATTGATAAGGGATAGCATTACAGCTGTGCTGAGGGAGGATATTCCCGGAAATACATCCAGGGAAGTTATTTGGGTGGAACTGAGAAATAAGAAAGGGATGATTACCTTATTGGGATTGTATTAGGGGACATAAGAAGCCATTGGCAGGTAGGATCAAGGAAAACTCTAAAGCTTTCTATATGTATGTCAGGAATAAAAGAATGACTAGAGTAAGATTAGGGCCAGTCAAGGACAGCAGTGGGAAATTGTGAATGGAGTCCAAAGAGCTGGGAGAGGCACTAAATGAATATTTTTCGTCAGTATTCACACTAGAAAAAGACAATGTTATAGAGAGTAATGCGGAGAGACAGGTTACTAGATTAGACGGGATTGAGGTTCATATGGAGGAGATGTTCGCAATTCTCAAACGTGTGTAAACAGATAAATCCCCAGGGCCGGATGGGATTTATCCTAGGATTCTGTGGGAAGCTCTGAGGGGATTGCAGAGCCTTTGGCTTTGATCTTTATGTCATCATTGTCGACAGGAATAGTGCCAGGAGACTGGAGGATGGCCAATGTTGTCCCCTTGTTCAAGAACGGGAGTAGAGGCAACCCTGGTAATTATAGGCCAGTGAGCCTTACTTCGGTTATGGGGAAAGTATTGGGAAATGATTATAAGAGATAGGATTTATAATCATCTGGAGAGGAATGTGTTGATTAGGGATAGTCAGCACGGTTTTGTGAAGGGTAGGTCATGCCTCCCAAATCTTTTTGAGTTCTTTGAGAAGGTGACCAAACAGGTAGATGAGGGTAAGCAGTTGATGTGGTGTATATGGATCTCAGTAAGGTGTTTGATAAGGTTCCTCATGGTAGGCTATAGCACAAAATACGGAGACATGGGATTGAGGGTGATTTCGCGGTTTGGATCAGAACTTGGCTAGCTGAAAGAAGACAGAGGGTGGTGGTTGATGAGAAATGTTTATCCTAGAGTTCAGTTGCTAGTGGTGTACCACAAGGATCTGTTTTTGGGTCCACTGCTGTTTGTCATTTTTATAAATGACCTGATGAGGGCATAGAAGGATGGGTTCGTAAATTTGCGGATGACACTAAGTGCGGCAGAGTTGTGGGTAGTGTGGAAGCATTTTGTAGGTTACTGAGGGACATAGATAAACTGCAGAGCTGGGCTGAGAGGTGGCAAATGGAGTTTAATGCAGAAAAGTGTGAGGTGATTCACTTTGGAAGGAGCAACAGAAATTCAGAGTCCTGGGCTAATGGTAAGATTCTTAGTAGTGTAGATGAGCAGAGAGGTCTCGGTGCCCAGGTACATAGATTCCAGAAAATTGCCACCCAGGTTGATAGGACTGTTAAGAAGACATATGGTGTGTTAGCTTTTATTGGTAGAGGGATTGAGTTTCGGAATCATGAGATCATTTGCAGCTGTACAAAACTCTGTACTTGGAGTATTTTGTACAGTTCTGGTCATCATTACAGGATGGATGCAGAAGCATTGGAAAGGGTGCACAGGAGATTTACCAGGATGTTGTCTGGTATGGAGGGAAGATCTTACGAGGAAAGGCTGAGGGATTCAAGGCTGTTTTCATGAGAGAGAAGAAGGTTAAGAGGTGACTTAATGGAGTCATACAAGGTGACCAGTGGATTAGATAGGCTGGACATACAGTCATAGAGTCATAGAGATGTACAGCATGGAAACAGACCCTTCGGTCCAACCCGTCCATGCCGACCAGATATCCCAACCCAATCTAGTCCCACCTGCCAGCACCCGGCCCATATCCCTCCAAACCTTTCCTATTCATATACCCATCCAAATGCCTCTTAAATGTTGCAATTGTACCATCCTCCACCACTTCCTCTGGCAGCTCATTCCATACACGTACCACCCTCTGCTTGAAATAGTTGCCCCTTAGGTCTCTTTTATATCTTTCCCCTCTTACTGTAAACTTATGCCCTCTAGTTCTGGACTCCCCCACTCCAGGGAAAAGACTTTGTCTATTTACCCTATCTATACCCCTCATGATTTTATAAACCTCTATAAGGTCACCCCTCAGCCTCCGACCCTCCAGGGAAAACAGCCCCAGCCTGTTCAGCCTCTCCCTGTAGCTCAAATCCTCCAACCCTGGCAACATCCTTGTAAATCTTTTCTGAACCCTTTCAAGTTTCACATCTTTCCGATAGGAAGGAGACCAGAATTGCACGCAATATTCCAACAGTGGCCTAACCAATGTCCTGTACAGCCGCAACATGACCTCCCAACTCCTGTACTCAATACTCTGACCAATAAAGGAAAGCATACCAAACGCCTTCTTCACTATCCTATCTACCTGCAACTCAAGGAGCTATGAACCTGTACTCCAAGGTCTCTTTGTTCAGCAACACTCCCTAGGACCTTACCATTAAGCGTATAAGTCCTGGCTAATTTATATCTCTCAAGCACCCTAACTGAGCCTCCACGTCTCATCCTAACATAAATCTCCTTCTTCCTCTTGACAAAAGATTCAACTTCTTTCGTAAACCACGGCTCTCTCGCTCCTTCCTGCTGGACAGGTCCATACTAATCAAGGACACACAGTAGCTGTTCCTTGAACAAGCTCCACGTTTCAGTTGTGCCCATCCCCTGTAGTTTCCTTCCCCATCATATGCATCCTACATTTGCCTAATTGCCTTTCCCCAAGCTGTAACTCTTGCCCTGCGGTATGTAACTATTCCTTTCCATCACTAATAGTAAGCTCCGTTTTATGCCCAGTAACACTTGTTATTCAATATGTAATGTTACACCCAGTCAGAGATCTGTTTACAGTACACAGTAATAACACCTAGTAGCACACAGTATGTAATCATGTTTGTTACAGTGGTGCAATATATGTAGCACCCAGAGACTCATTATGTATCATCAAACATATGTAATATATTGTGCACAGGAGTGTGATAACGTACTATGTAATATGTACCAGATAACCAGCTTTATCAAGGAACACCAGGTTATAGTTCAACAGGTTTATTTAGAAGCACTAGCTTTTGAAGAGCTGTTCCTTCATCAGGTGATTCTCCACAACCACCTGATGAAGGAGTGTCGCTCCGAAAGCGAGTGCTTCCAAATAAACCTGTTGGACTATAACCTGGGGTGGTGTGATTTTTAACTTTGTCCACCCCAGTCCAACACCAGCATTTCCAGATCACAGGTATATCATATGTACCGGCGTACGGTAACCAGCCATATTATATGTACAAGTGTGGGACAAACACCCATGTAATGTTTAGCAATAATGGGTGGCTCAGTGGTGAGCACTGCTGCCTCACAGCATCAGGGACCTGGGTTTGATTCCAGTCTCATGCCACTCTCTGTGTGGAGTTTGCACATTCTCCCCGTGTCTGCGTGGGTTTCCTCCCACAGTCCAAAGATGTGCAGGTTAGGGTGGGTTACCCATGCTAAATTACCCCATAGTGTTCAGGAATGCATAGGTTTGGTGTGTAACGACAGGAGATGCAGGGTTACGGGGATAGGGTAGGGGGATTGGTCTGGGTGGGATGCTCTACAGTGGGGTGATGTGGACTTATTGGACTGAATTGCCTTTGTCCACAATTCTTTGATTCTATGATCTTTGTACAGGAGTTCGATAACCTATATAATGTGTACAGGAGTGCAATGCCCAGCGATACCATATGTACAGGAGTGTGATAACCTGCTATATAGTATGTACAGGAGTGTGGGGGGATATGTACAGGCTATTTAATATGTACAGGAGTGTGATAACCTGCTGTATAGTATGTACAGGAGTGTGGGGGGGATATGTACAGGCTACTTAATATGTACAAGAGTGTGATAACCTGCTGTATAGTATGTACAGGAGTGTGGGGGGATATGTACAGGCTATTTAATATGTACAGGAGTGTGATAACCTGCTGTATAGTATGTACAGGAGTGTGGGGGGATATGTACAGGCTATTTAATATGTACAGGAGTGTGATAACCTGCTGTATAGTATGTACAGGAGTGTGGGGGGATATGTACAGGCTATTTAATATGTACAGGAGTGTGATAACCTGCTGTATAGTATGTACAGGAGTGTGGGGGGATATGTACAGGCTATTTAATATGTACAGGAGTGTGATAACCTGCTATATAGTATGTACAGGAGTGTGGGGGGGATATGTACAGGCTATTTAATATGTACAGGAGTGTGATAACCTGCTGTATAGTATGTACAGGAGTGTGGGGGGATATGTACAGGCTATTTAATATGTACAGGAGTGTGATAACCTGCTGTATAGTATGTACAGGAGTGTGGGGGGATATGTACAGGCTATTTAATATGTACAGGAGTGTGATAACCTGCATATAGTATGTACAGGAGTGTGGGGGGGATATGTACAGGCTATTTAATATGTACAGGAGTGTGATAACCTGCTGTATAGTATGTACAGGAGTGTGGGGGGATATGTACAGGCTATTTAATATGTACAGGAGTGTGATAACCTGCTGTATAGTATGTACAGGAGTGTGGGGGGATATGTACAGGCTATTTAATATGTACAGGAGTGTGATAACCTGCTGTATAGTATGTACAGGAGTGTGGGGGGGATATGTACAGGCTATTTAATATGTACAGGAGTGTGATAATCTGCTGTATAGTATGTACAGGAGTGTGGGGGGATATGTACAGGCTATTTAATATGTACAGGAGTGTGATAACCTGCTGTATAGTATGTACAGGAGTGTGGGGGGATATGTACAGGCTATTTAATATGTACAGGAGTGTGATAACCTGCTGTATAGTATGTACAGGAGTGTGGGGGGGATATGTACAGGCTATTTAATATGTACAGGAGTGTGATAACCTGCTGTATAGTATGTACAGGAGTGTGGGGGGGATATGTACAGGCTATTTAATATGTACAGGAGTGTGATAACCTGCTGTATAGTATGTACAGGAGTGTGGGGGGGATATGTACAGGCTATTTAATATGTACAGGAGTGTGATAACCTGCTGTATAGTATGTACAGGAGTGTGGGGGGGATATGTACAGGCTATTTAATATGTACAGGAGTGTGATAACCTGCTGTATAGTATGTACAGGAGTGTGGGGGGGATATGTACAGGCTATTTAATATGTACAGGAGTGTGATAACCTGCTGTATAGTATGTACAGGAGTGTGGGGGGATATGTACAGGCTATTTAATATGTACAGGAGTGTGATAACCTGCTGTATAGTATGTACAGGAGTGTGGGGGGGATATGTACAGGCTATTTTATATGTACAGGAGTGTGATAATCTGCTGTATAGTATGTACAGGAGTGTGGGGGGATATGTACAGGCTATTTAATATGTACAGGAGTGTGATAACCTGCTGTATAGTATGTACAGGAGTGTGGGGGGATATGTACAGGCTATTTAATATGTACAGGAGTGTGATAACCTGCTGTATAGTATGTACAGGAGTGTGGGGGGGATATGTACAGGCTATTTAATATGTACAGGAGTGTGATAACCTGCTGTATAGTATGTACAGGAGTGTGGGGGGGATATGTACAGGCTATTTAATATGTACAGGAGTGTGATAACCTGCTGTATAGTATGTACAGGAGTGTGGGGGGGATATGTACAGGCTATTTAATATGTACAGGAGTGTGATAACCTGCTGTATAGTATGTACAGGAGTGTGGGGGGGATATGTACAGGCTATTTAATATGTACAGGAGTGTGATAACCTGCTGTATAGTATGTACAGGAGTGTGGGGGGGATATGTACAGGCTATTTAATATGTACAGGAGTGTGATAACCTGCTGTATAGTATGTACAGGAGTGTGGGGGGATATGTACAGGCTATTTAATATGTACAGGAGTGTGATAACCTGCTGTGTAGTATGCACAGGAGTGTGGGGGGATATGTACAGGCTATTTAATATGTACAGGAGTGTAATAACCTGCTGTATAGTATGCACAGAAGTGTGGGGGGATATGTACAGGCTATTTAATATGTACAGGAGTGTGATAACCTGCTGTATAGTATGTACAGGAGTGTGGGGGGATATGTACAGGCTATTTAATATGTACAGGAGTGTGATAACCTGCTGTATAGTATGTACAGGAGTGTGGGGGGATATGTACAGGCTATTTAATATGTACAGGAGTGTGATAATCTGCTGTGTAGTATGCACAGAGTTACACTTACTGTGGCCCTATACTGCACCTATACGAGTGATATTGTATAACAGGCGATTACAATGTTCAGCAATAATGTAAAATAGGTTGCATCAGGTTGGACAGTCATTACTGATATTTTTCAACTCTTCTCTGTATTGCCTTTAACCGATAATGGTTATTCCACGTGTGGCAGGGATTTGATTTAAGCTTTGCTCCTGAATGTGCAGTATTATTGAATGGGGAATTGTACCACATCCCAGGGCTGTATAGAAGCTGAGTGAGGTTTGGGGAAATTGGTGTCCATTGCATTCTAGGCCAGAACATCAGCTTGCTGTACCAGTATGCACAGATACCTCTTGTCAATTTGGATCATGACCTGCCCAGCACTTTAGTCGCCTACTGTCTTGAACTGTGAACTGTTCTTAACGCAGGGGCGAAATTCTGTGGCTTATTCACTCACCCTAAGGCTGCTGAGCCTCTTTATTGCAAATACAGGAACAAGTCAGTCTTGCTGCTGTTCTCTGGAACCTTGATGAGACCAAGGCTGGAATACTGCATGTCGTCTCAGTTTGTCATGTTGGAACAAGGATGTGTTTGCATTGGGAAGGGCGATTGTATTTCTCTTTCTCTGGGCCAGGAGGACAAAGCTCACATGGCCCTACTCCAGGGCTGTATCATGATGCGACTGGATGGGTTGCTTAAAGATATCTGTGCTTTGCTGGGAGGGGACGGGCGGTGTGGTGTGGTGACAGTTTCTCGAAATTGGTTCCTGGAACGGGAAGGGTTGGCCTGCATTAAAACTGGGTTGCTAATGTCTGGAGTTCAGATGAATACACGGTGACTACACTGAAACATGAATGGGTTTGACTGTTTGGGCGTTGAGACATCCTTTTCCCCTCAGGGCTGGGTAATCTCAGGATCAGGAGAATTGTCTTCCCTCAAAGGGTTGTGAATCTTTGGAATTCTCTCCCCAAAAGGTTTGGAGGTTTTTTTTGTCTTTACTTACTCATGGGTGGCTCTGGCTAGGGCAGTATTTATTGCCCATCCCTAGTTGCCCAGAGGGCAATTAGGAGTCAACCTCGTTGCTATGGATGTGGAGTCACATGTAGGTCAGACTGGGTAAGGTTGGCATGCCCTTCCCTAATGGACAGGAGTGAACCAGATGGGTTTTTCCAACCATCAACATAGTCATCATTAGACTCTTAATTCCTGAATTTTTTAAAAAATTGAATTCAAATTCAACCATCTACCATGGCAGGATTTGAACCAGGGTTCCCAGAACATCTCTGAATTAACAGGCCAGCAATAATACCACCATGCCATCTCCTCCCTTTGCAATGTTGGATATATTTAAGACCGGAATGAACACAGTTTTGATCTCTCGAGCAATTGAGGGGATATGGGGAATGGTTCGGAAAATGGAGTTGCAGTCTCAGATCAGCCACGATGGGTGAAGCAGGCTTGATGCGCCAAATTGTCGGCTTGTGGTCCTATTCCTCATACATCCATGGCTTTGTGTCACAAGTAACGCCCTGTAGTGTTTCTCTGACCTGCATCGCGAGTAGTCCCCTCAACCCACCTCTCCGGAACTGAGACTTTCTGTACAACTGGAGGCCTTGTCACTTTGGACGGCATTTAGATGATGGCAGTCCATTTGGTGTCAAGCAAACTCCCTCAAAACAGCAGTGCAATCAGGACAGATGGATATTGGCCCCAGTACACCATTGTGATCCTGCCCCAGCGCACCCATTACACACCTCGCACTCTGAATATAGATAGCTCTGTCCAGGTGCCAATTAAAACCGTTAAATTTGTCTTGTATTAAAAAACGCACCTGACTGCTTGGTAAGGCTGCTTTCTTTCGGATTAGTGTCTCTCTCTCTCTCTCTGCTTCTTTTATACAACTGTTCACAGCCGAGGAGGGGTTGCTGAGCAACAGCGTGAGGGTCTCTTTCTCTCTGCCTCTGGGTTTGCCAATTCCAGCTGGTCAGACCCGCGGAGGTTGCTCAACAGGGTCTCCAACTTGATCGAAGGTTTCCATTCTCTTTTCAGACCCTCAGTCAAAGGTCGTTACTCCCCGCGTCCCCATCTTTAATGTTTGTGGACATTGCCTGCTTTAATTGCCCAGAGCACAGTTAAGTGTCAGCCTCTTTCCTGTGAGTCTGGAGTCATGCGTAGGCCCGGACTGGGTAAGGATGGACGATTTCCTTGCCTGAAGGACAGGAGCGAACCAGCTGGGTTTTCACAACAGCTGCCATGGCCTAGCTCTTTTTGTTTTTTGAAAAGTCCAAACAGTTTCTCCCACATTTCACCATCAGCCAATGCAGGATGTGGCCCATGTCAGAAACCTTGGATGCAGGGTTACTAGCCCCATGACGATACCAGTGCACCACCACCTCCTTAGGCCTCAGCTGTCTTGCTGTGACACAGAGATGCCAATAACACTGGAATCTTGGGAGAATAGCTCTGAGTGAAGACTCTGGTCAGGTCCTGATTCCAAAGATAGAACAACATCCAGCAGTGAATCAAACGCAAATGTCTGGAGGGATTAAGTTAGAAATTATATAGAACGCCAAAACAGGCCATGTGGCTCAACATGCCCACACCGACCCTTCCAGACCCATCCCCTTAACCTATAACCCTTCATTTCCCTTGACCAATTCACCTGACCTGCACATCTTTGGACGTTGGGAGGAAACTAGAGCACCCGGAGGAAACCCACGCAGACACGGGGAGAATATGCAAACTCCACACAGACCCAGTCAGAGAGATGTACAGCATGGAAACAGACCCTTCCGTCCCACTCACCCATGCTAACCAGATATCCCCCAACCCAATCTAGTCCCGCCTGCCAGCACCCGGCCCATATCCCTCCAAACCCTTCCTATTCATATACCCATCCAAATGCCTCTTAAATGTTGCAATTGTACCATCCTCCACCACTTCCTCTGGCAGCTCATTCCACACACGTACCACCCTCTGCGTGAAAAGGTTGCCCCTTAGGTCTCTTTTATATCTTTCCCCTTTCACCCTATTCCTACACCCTCTAGGTCTAGACTCCCTGACCCCAGGGAAAAGCCTGGTCTATTTATCCTATCCATGCCCCTTGGGGGAAGCGGGATTACCGAGCAGCAGTGTGAGGGAGCTGGATTAACAGCATTGGGGAAACAATCAGTTACACGGGGCAGTTTGCTGTTGACAATTATTTCTTTCACGGGTTTCTGATGGTGCTATTTGCTTTCTCAAAATTGCAGTGGACGGTTCATTGGCTGATGGCTTGCTCAGTCATTGGTTAACGAGGTCACGGTTCTGAATAAATACTGTCGCTGAGGTTAACATTCCCCTACCCCCCCGATTGAAGTTAGGACACTGGGTGCTCTGAAGTATCTTGAGTCTTGCTGGACAGTCATCAGGCTACTTCACATAATTCCTTCACTGAAAGGACTTTTGTCTTTAATTTACCTGTGGGATTCGGGCGTTCCTGGCTGGGCTAACACTTAGTGCCGTCCCTAGTTGCCCCTTGAGACGTTGGGGATGAGTTGCCTTCTTGAACCACAGCAGTGTCACATGCTGCAGGTAGACCCACAGTGTCCCTAGGGCGAGAATTCCCAGGATTTTGACTCCGTGATACCGAAGGAATGACAACACGTTTCCAAGTCAGGGTGTTGAGTCGCTTAGAGGGGAACCTGCAGGATTCCCAAACGCAGTAAAGCCAGCCGATCTGGTAATTCTCACATTGTTTGTGGGATCCTTCTCTGCACAATTTGGTTGCTACATTTCCTACGTGGTGGCTGTACAACACTTTGAGTCGTGCTAGTGTAAGCGCAAGATCTGTACTTCCTTAGTGAGATCTGACCCGACACAAAAGCCAATCTCATTAAAGCAGGAACTCACCTCCATTTTAACAGCGTCCAGATCCCCCATCCTGGCTTAAGCTCTTTTCCCCCACTGATTTGGTGAGAGTTAACATCTAAATCCCCTGTCTCCTGCTGGATAGAGTGAGTGGGTCATCCAACATCACATTGAACCACCACCACCACCACCATCTATATCTTTGCACATTTGGAAGTCATACAGTCATAGAGATGTACAGCACGGAAACAGACCCTTCGGCCCAACCCGTCCATGCCGACCAGATATCCCAACCCAATCTAGTCCCACCTGCCAGCACCCAGCCCATATCCCTCCAAACCCTTCCTATTCATATACCCATCCAGATGCCTCTTAAATGTTGTAATTGTACCAGCCTCCACCACATCCTCTGGCAGCTCATTCCATACACGTACCACCCTCTGTGTGAAAAAGTTGCCCGTTAGGTCCCTTTTATATCTTTCCCTCTCACCCTAAACCTATGCCCCTCTAGTTCTGGACTCCCCGACCCCAGGGAAAAGACCTTGTCTATTTTCCCTATCCATGCCCCTCATGATTTTATAAACCTCTATAAGGTCACCCCTCAGCCTCCGACGCTCCAGGGAAAACAGCCCCAGCCTGTTCAGCCTCTCCCTGTAGCTCAAACCCTCCAACCCTGGCAACATCCTTGTAAATCCTTTCCTGAACCCTTTCAAGTTTCACAACATCTTTCCGACAGGAAGGAGACCAGAATTGATGTGAGAGGTGGGCGAGGAGTTCCATTCTGAGGGGGATGCTGAATTTATGTCACTCATGCACTTTTGCACCCCAGACGTTGCCATGTTTTGCTGTGCTCTCCACCGCGAATGAATACATTGCCACTGTGCCAGGGACTATCACACATGGGATTATACACAAGCCAGGTTTCCTCTGAGCTGCAGATTAAAAGTAGCTCCGTCTGGATCCCACGGCCTTACTTCATGTTTCATTCCATAGCTCAACTCAAACAGAACCAGCAAAACAAATAATAGGATTTATAGCATATTGGATTTATAGATTCTCACCACAAAATGAGTTCTGTATTTTGCAGTCAGAGAGTTGGGCAGAGTGCCACGTTAAGTGAGCATTCCTATTGAATGAGGGTGAATAGGAAGGGATTTAGGTCCATTGGTGTTGTGTACAGTGAGAGTGAGTAGGAAGAGATTTAGATCTATTGGAATTGAATAGAGTTGGATTAAGCTGGCCAGGGTTTGATCGATTGGAATTCAATGAAACGGGAAAGAGTTTGGGTTTGTTGGCATTGTGTACAATGGAAGTGGTTTATTCTCGTGGGATGTTTAATTTTAGGAACCAATGGATAAGGAATCAGTTTGTTTGTGTTCACTGTTGGCTGGGGTTTTGCACAAGAGGATCATGTGTCTTTTGGCTGATGGACCTTAAACAAGTGCCCGGAAAGAATTATTCAGTGAGGTAAAGGGCCCAGTGAGCAGAGATAACCCCAAGTGCCCTCAGTTCAAAAGAATTATTGTTGAGGAAGCCAGCCGTAGGCCTGACTGTCTTTGGGAACACCGTCAAGGGTAGGTGAAAGGGCAAGGGTCATAGTGCAGGATACCTTTAAGCTAGAACTGAGAGAAGGTACGATGGAGTTAAAGCATATTGGTGAGATGACGTCAATTTGGAATTTGAAAGCTAACCAACGATTAAGAGGAGGGTATGCGGAGAGAAGTCAGAAAGGTTTTGAGAGCCTATTGGAAGAGTGAATGTAGAATGGTGTAAGTCTCTTCATTCCGAGTACAGTGAGGAAATTGAGAGCGCCAATCCTCCCTCCTTCACCTTTAGTTTGGAAGGGGCCAAAGTTAAGATGCAGAGTTGCCAAGACGGCAGTGTTATAGAGTCACAGAGTCACAGAGATGTACAGCATGAAAACAGACCCTTTGGTCCAACCCGTCCATGCTGACCAGATCTCCCAACCCAATCTAGTCCCACCTGCCAGCACCCGGCCCATATCCCTCCAAACCCTTCCTATTCATATACCCATCCAAATGCCTCTTAAATGTTGTAATTGTACCAGCCTCCACCACTTCCTCTGGCAGCTCATTCCATACACGTACCACCTTCTGTGTGAAAAAGTTGCCTCTTAGGTCTCTTTTATATCTTTCCCCTCTTACCCTAAACCTATACCCTCTAGTTCTGGACTCCCTGACCCCAGGGAAGACTTTGTGTATTTACCCTATCCATGCCCCTCATAATTTTGTAAACCTCTATAAGGTCACCCCTCAGCCTCCAACCCTCCAAGGAAAACAGCCCCAGCCTGTTCAGCCTCTCCCTGTAGCTCAAACCCTCCAACCCTGGCAACATCCTTTTAAATCTTTTTCTGAACCATTTCAAGTTTCACAACATCTTTCCAATAGGAAGGAGACCAGAATTGCACGCAATATTCCAACAGTGGCCTAACCAATGTCCTGTACAGCCGCAACATGACCTCCCAACTCCTGTACTCAATACTCTGACCAATAAAGGAAAGCATACCAACCGCCTTCTTCACTATCCTATCGACCTGCGACTCCACTTTCAAGGAGCTATGAACCTGCACTCCAAGGTCTCTTTGTTCAGCAACACTCCCTAGGACCTTACCATTTAGTGTATAAGTCCTGCTAAGATTTGCTTTCCCAAAATGCAGCACCTCGCATTTATCTGAATTAAACTCCATCTGCCACTTCTCAGCCCATTGGCCCATCTGGTCCAGATCCTGTTGTAATCTGAGGTAACCCTCTTCGCTGTCCTCTACACCTCCAATTTTGGTGTCATCTGCAAACTTACTAACTGTACCTCTTATGCTCGCATCCAAATCATTTATGTAAATGACAAAAAGCTATTGAACGTTTTCAGTCTAACGGAAAGGCATTTTTTTGTTTTCTTTAACAACAGTAAGGTTCCTTGGCACTGTCTCCCTCATGTAAACAGGCTATCACTATGTAAACACTTGGGAACTATGGATTCCAAGGAGAGATTCATAAAATAAGGATGTGTGGTGACTGAGAATTGGGGGGGAGGGAGAGAGTGGCCTGGTTCAAGGCTGGTTAGCTGAGGTCAATCAAAGTGTACAGATCAGATTAGGCTGTTCCTAAGGTGAACACCGTTTGAAATTCCCAAGGGGATTCTGATTTGACCTGTTTCCACGGTCCATGAAGTACCGTTCCCGAGGTATTCATTTCCCGTCCACCTACCTCACTTCCTGTGTGGCGTGGGTATGACTTTACAGAGTCATAGATTCCCTACTGTGTGGAAACAGGCCATTCGGCCCAGCACGTCCACACCGACCCTCCAAAGAGTAACCCACCCAGACCCATTCCCCTGATTACTCTACGTTTACCTCTGACTCATGCACCTAGCCTACGCATCCCCGAACACTACGGGCAATTCACCCAATCTTTGGACTGTGGGAGGAAACCGGAGCACCCGGAGGAAACCCACACAGACACGGGGAGAATGTGCAAACTCCACACAGACAGTCACCCGAGGCTGGATTTGAACCTGGGACCCAGGCGCTGCGAGGCAGCGGTGCTAACCACTGACCCACCGTGCCACCCATACTTTATAGTCACCATTCACCTCATTGTAGCATGGCTGAGTTAATATTGCAATGTCAAATTTTGAAATCTCTTCACACTTCTCCTCATCTCTTTTATTGGGGGGGGGGGGGGGGGGGGGGGGGGGGGGGGTGGGGGACACTGGAGCACGAATAATGTCACAGACCAAGAACCAGAGCTAATGTTCTCAGGACCTGGGTTCAAACCGCACTGCAGCAGATGTTGACATTGAAATTCAATATATAAAAAAAATTGGCTTGTCTAATGACGACATGTAACCAATATTGATTGTGATAAAAATGCAGCTTTAAATAGCTTTTATAGCTTTAAATTGAGGGGTGGTAGATATGGGACGGATGTCAGAGATAGGTTCTTTACTCAGAGAGTAATTGAGGCGTGGAATGTCCTGCCTCCAACAGTAGTGGACTCACAAACTTTAAATGCATTTAAGTGATCAATGGATATGCAGATGGATGATAATGGATTTCAAAAGTTTTATTTTCATATTTAGCTTTGGTCAAGGATGTATTACTGGTGATTGATTGGCAAGCTGAGTGATTAGCAATTCATATAATAAGTCACCTTTGGATCAAGGGGTCATGTGTACACCAATGAATCAGTGTATCCAAACCCCTTCCCATTCAATCCCAATGTACACGATCCCAATGGACCCAAACCCCTTCCCATTCACTCCCATTGTACAATATCCCAATGGACCCGAACCCCTTCCCATTCACTCCCATTGTACACCATTCCAATGGACCCAAACCCCTTCATTTCATTCCCATTGTACACCGTCCCATTGGACCTAGAACCCTTCCCATTCACTCCCATTGTACACTTTCCCAATGGACCCAAACCCCTTCCCATTCCCTCCCATTGTACACCATCCCAATGGACCCAAACCCCTTCCCATTCATTCCCATTGAACACCGTCCCAATGGACCCAACCCCCTTCCTATTCACTCCTATTGTACGCCATCCCAATGGACCGAAACCCTTTCCCGATCACTCCCATTGTAGACCATCTCAATGGACCTAAACCCCTTCCCATTCACTCCGATTGTATACCTTCCAAATGGATCCAAACCCCTTCCCATTTACTCCCACTGTTCACCATCCCGATGGGCCCAATCCCCTTCCCATTTACTCCCATTGTACACCATCCCAATGGACCCAAACCCCTTCCCATTCACTCCCATTGTACACCATCCCAATGGACCCAAACCCCTTCCCATTCACTCCCATTGTACACCATCCCAATGGACCCAAACCCCTTCCCATTCACTCCCATTGGATACCATCCCAATGGACCCAAACCCCTTCCCATTCACTCCCATTGTACACCATCCCAATGGACCCAAACCCCTTCCCATTCACTCCCATTGTACACCATCCCAATGGACCCGAACCCTTTCCCATTCACTCCCATTGTACACCTTCCCAATGGACCCAAACCCCTTCCCATTCACTCCCATTGTACACCTTCCCAATGGACCCAAACCCCTTCCCATTCATTCCCATTGTACACCTTCCCAATGGACCCAAAGCCCTTTCCATTCATTCCCATTGTACACCTTCCCAATGGACCTAAACCCCTTCCCAATCACTCTTATTTGAGGGAAAGTCTTTGCAATTGGTGTGAAATGTTTAGAATTTTTGGTCCATGTAAAAAGCTTGGTACATTATCTCAGTGTTGCTGCTGAATGTGATTTGAACCTTTGCCTTGATTAGGGAAGAAAGGAGCCAGCTCATTTCAAAGTCTGATTTGCTTGGGCTTCATGCTTCCAGTGGTTGCTCAGTTTTTCCGGACCTTTGTTTGAGTGGTCACCTAGCTGTGGGGGTTTACTGATGGCCTGATGCTGACAGGATGAGAGCTCGAGGTTCCTTATTGAATTCCCCACTGTGTTGACCCGTTGTTTGAGCCTTCCCCTCCCCATACACCCTCCTTTGATATCCCCAGTGAAGTGATGTTCGCTGTGTTTCAGTGGCACCCCCACCTTGATGGATTGCGCATTTAAATGTGTCAGTTTAAATGTGTACCAATATATCTATGTGCGTAGGAAAATGTGTACGTATCATAGTACTATGGGCAGTTTTGGTCCTCTGATTCAAGGGAAGATATTATTTCATTGGATGCAATTCAGAGAATCTTCATGAGGATGAAGCCCAGTCAAGAGGGATTGATTTGTAAGCAAGGGTTAAACAGACTGTACTCACTGGGGTTTAGATGGACGAGAGGATGTTTCCTCTTGCGGGAGAATCCAGGACCAGAGTTATAGACTCATACAGCACAGTGACAGACCCTTTGGTCCAACTCAGCCATGCTTTGGGGTGGCACGGTGGCTCAGTGGTTCGCGCTGTTGTCTCACAACGCCAGGGGCCTGGGTTAGATCCCAGCCTCGGGCGACTGTGTGGAGTTTGTACGTTCTCCCCGTGTCTGCGTGGGGTTTCCTCCGGGTGTTCCGGTTTCCTCCCACAGTCCAAAGATGTGCAGGTCAGGGTGGGTTGGCTGTACTGAATTACCCATAGTGATCAGGGATGTGTAGGTTCGGGTAGATTGGCTGTGCTAAATTACCCACAGACTGTGCTGTGTTGTGCTGTGCTGTGTTGTGCTGTGTTATACTGTGCTGTACTGTGTTGTACTGTGTTGTGCTGTGCTGTGTTGTACTGTGCTGGTTGTGCTGTGCTGTGCTGTGTTGTACTGTACTGTGCTGTGTTGTACTGTTCTGTGCTGTGTTGTACTGTGCTGTACTGTGCTGTGTTGTATTGTGCTGTGTTGTACTGTATTGGTCTGTGCTGTGTTGTGTTGTATTGTGCTGTGCTGTATTGTGTTGTACTGTACTGTGCTGTGCTGTGTTGTATTGTGCTGTGTTGCACTGTGCTGTGTTGTGTTGTATTGTGCTGTGTTGTGTTGTACTGTACTGTGTTGTGCTGTGTTTTGTTGTGCTGTGCTGTGCTATACTGTGTTGTACTGTGCTGTGCTCTGTTGTGTTGTACTGTGTTGTACTGTGCTGTGCTGTATTGTGTTGTACTGTGCTGTGCTGTACTGTACTGTGTTGTATTGTGCTGTGTTGCACTGTGCTGTGTTGTATTGTGCTGTGTTGTGTTGTACTGTACTGTGTTGTATTGTGCTGTGTTGTATTGTGCTGTGTTGTGTTGTACTGTACTGTGTTGTGCTGTACTGTGCTGTGCTGTGCGGTGTTGTACTGTGCTGTGTTGTGTTGTACTGTGCTGTGTTGTACTGTACCGTACTGTACTGTGCTGTGTTGTGTTGTACTGTGTTGTGTTGTGCTGTGTTGTACTGTGTTGTGCTGTGTTGTACAGTGCTGTGTTGTGCTGTGCTGTGCTGTTCTGTGTTGTGTTGTGCTGTGTTGTGCTGTGTTGTGCTGTGCTGTGCTGTGCTGTGTTGTGTTGTGTTGTGTTGTGCTGTACTGTGCTGTGTTGTACTCTGCTGTGCTGTGTTGTGTTGTGCTGTGCTGTGTTGTACTGTGCTGTGCTTGCTATGTTGTGTTGTGCTGTACTGTCTTGTGCTGTGCTGTGTTGTGTTGTACTGTGTTGTGTTGTGCTGTGTTGTAGTCTGCTATGCTCTGTTGTGCTGTGCTGTGTTGTACTGTACTGTGCTGTGCTGTGTTGTACTATGCTGTGCTGTATTATGTTGTGTTGTGCTGTGCTGTGCTATGCTGTGCTGTACTGTGCTGTGCTGTGTTGTACTGTGCTGTGCTGTTGTACTGTGCTGTGTTGTACTGTGCTGTGCTGTGCTGTGTTGTGCTGTGCTGTACTGTGCTGTGCTGTGTTGTACTATGCTGTGTTGTACTATGCTGTGTTGTACTGTGTTGTGCTGTGCTGTACTGTGCTGTGCTGTGTTGTGCTGTGCTGTGTTGTACTGTGCTGTGCTGTTGTACTGTGCTGTGTTGTACTGTGCTGTGTTGTACTGTGCTGTGCTGTGCTGTGTTGTGCTGTGCTGTGTTGTGCTGTGCTGTGTTATACTATGCTGTGTTGTACTATGCTGTGCTGTACTATGCTGTGCTGTGTTGTGCTGGGTTGTATTGTGTTGTGTTGTACTATGCTGTGCTGTGCTGTACTGTGCTGTGCTGTGTTGTACTATGCTGTGTTGTACTATGCTGTGCTGTGTTGTATTGTGCTGTGCTGTGCTGTATTATGTTGTGTTGTGCTGTGCTGTACTGTGTTGTACTGTGCTGTGTTGTGCTGTACTGTGCTGTGTTGTGCTGTGCTGTGTTGTACTATGCTGTGTTGTACTATGCTGTGTTGTACTATGCTGTGCTGTGTTGTGCTGTGTTGTATTGTGTTGTGTTGTACTGTGCTGTGCTGTGCTGTACTGTGTTGTACTGTGCTGTGCTGTGTTGTACTATGCTGTGCTGTGCTGTGCTGTGTTGTGCTGTGCTGTGTTGTATTGTGTTGTGTTGTGTTGTGTTGTACTGTGTTGTGCTGTGCTGTGTTGTACTGTGCTGTGTTGTGCTGCGCTGTGTTGTGTTGTACTGTGCTGTGTTGTACTGTGTTGTGCTGTACTGTACTGTGTTGTGCTGTGTTGTATTGTGTTGTGTTGTACTGTGCTGTGTTGTGGTGTGCTGTGTTGTATTGTGTTGTACTGTGCTGTGCTGTTCTGTGTTGTGCTGTGCTGTGCTGTGTTGTGTTGTGTTGTACTGTGCTGTGCTATGCTGTACTGTGCTGTGCTGTGTTGTACTGTGCTGTGCTGTACTGTACTGTGCTGTGTTGTACTGTGCTGTGCTGTGCTGTACTGTGCTGTGCTGTGTTGTATTGTGTTGTGCTATGCTGTACTGTGCTGTGCTGTGTTGTACTGTGCTGTGCTGTGCTGTGCTGTACTGTACTGTGCTGTGTTGTACTGTGTTGTGCTGTGCTGTGCTGTGTTTCTGTTTGGAAGTTGGGCCCCATCTGCTCTGGGCTCGGAGCCCAGTTGCATCTGAACACCTGTCATTTCCATCAGCTGGAAAGGTCACAGGAATAGGATCCTGTTTCACATTGGGTGCACTGCGTGGTGGAGATATCTCTCCCATCTGACCCACTTCACCACTTTCCTCAAAACTAACGTGCCTAAGAGCTGCTTCAAGCCTGTCCTTAAAAGTAATGCCATGGTGAGGGGTTTGATTTAATGGTAGACCTGTCTTTCTGTCCATTTGGCATTGTACATTCAGTTGAACCTGAAGCAACTGGGGCTTGGTTTACGTCATCCAGAGGTTTGGTCTGCCTCAGAATCTTCCTCCTCCATAAGAGACCATAAGACACAGGAGCGGAAATTAGGCCATTCAGCCCATCGAGCGTGCTCCGCCATTCAATCATGGCTGATAGGTTTCTCAACCCCATTCTCCCGCTTCCTCCCTGTAACCCTTGACCCCCGTGACACTCAAGAACCTTTCTATCTCAGTCTTAAATATACCCAATGACCTGGCCCCCACAGCCTTCTGTGACAGTGAATCCCAGAGATTCCCCACTCTCTGGCTGAAGACGTTTCTCCTTCTCTCTGTTCTGAAAGCTCTTCCCTTTACTCTGAGGCTGTGCCCTCGGGTCCCAGTCCCTCCTACCGACGGGAAACATCTTCCCAACATCCACCCTGTCCGGGCCGTTCAGTGTTCTCTATGTTTGAGCACATTTCCAGCGCATGGGAGATGGAACGTAGTGGGAAGAGGCAAGCAATGCCCAGGCCAAGGATGTGGGCACACAGGTTCACACCATAGCCCTGGTACACTTTAAGTTCAGTTCATCAGGGTGGAGTTGAAAAATCGTGCCCGTGGTAGTAACCCTGACAACCGTCACTGATTGCTGTAAAAACTGACCTGGTTCTCCTTATAAAAGAAAGGTCCTTACCCGGTCTGGTCCTACGTGTAACCGAGAGCCTTGTTGACAGGGCTAGACTGTTAACTTCTCTCTGAAATAGCTGAACAAGCCACTTGGTTCAAAGGGATGGCCTTGCCAGTGATACCCAAGTCCTGTGAGGGAGTAAACAGAAAGTCCCTTCCCCTCCAGGAACTGAGCTTGGCTAAAATACCTGTGGTACTCCCCAGCTGACACTTCATCACTCACTCACCCTGACACACACACACACACACACACACACACACACACACTCTCACACTCCCTCACACACACACACACACACACACACACACACACACACACACACTCTCTCTCACACTCCCTCACACACACACACACACACACACTCCCTCACACACACACACACACACTCTCACACTCCCTCACACACACACACACACACACACACACACACACACTCTCACACTCCCTCACACACACACACACACACACACACACACTCTCTCACACTCCCTCACACACACACACACACACTCTCACACTCCCTTACACACACACACACACACTCTCACACTCCCTCACACACACACACACACCCTCACGCACTCATACACATACACACACTCCTCTCACACACACTCACACACACCCTCACACACATACACCCTCACACACATACACACCCTCACACACATACACCCTCACACACATACACACCCTCACACACATACATACCCTCACACACACATACACACCCTCACACACATACACACCCTCACACACATACACACACACGTACACACACACTCACACACCCTCACACATACACCCTCACACACATATCCATCCATACACACCACACACACGCGCACACACACACCCTCACACACACACACCCTCACACACACACATACCCTCACACACACACATACACACCCTCACACACACATACACACCCTCACACACACACCCTCACACACACACACACACTCCCCTTCACACACACTCACACACGTGGGATTTCATCCTGGAGGGTCCATGGGATGTCTGCTCACCCCTATCCGCACAAACCTGCCCTTTGACCCTTCGCTGTGCCCATCTCCAATCAAGAAAGAAACAGCGAGCTGTCGTTGTTTGGATGGACAATTCCCAATTGCCTTGACCAACTCAATTTCAATCCAGGCCACCCAAGGTGCACAAAGCCTCCTTAACGCCTCTTCGTTTCTCCTGTCTTTGCTCACCTGCGTCACCCTCCTCAACCCCCCCCCCCCCCATCTGGATTTGGCAACGGTTTTTTTTTCTAAATCCCTGGGAGTTTTGTTGGACCACTCCTGGATGCTTGGTCACCCCCCACCCCGTTCCCCACCACCATCCAGTCCCAAGCAAAGTCTCCGAGAGCTGGTGGAGGATCAGAGGAGCTCAGGTAGATCACGTCTCGAGTAGGCCCGAGCTGCTTCACAGGCCCAAGTAAGGAATCCTGAGTATGCCTGGTAACTCGAGACAGAAATTATGACTCAGGCTTCAAACATCCCATAATTCAGGGCCTCCTGTCAGATAGTGTTTCATTCACGTGGCAAGTGTGTGACTGTCCGTTTAACTGCAACCCCCCCACTCTCGATGAATCAGGTACGGATTTAGCTTTGGCGGGGTGGGATATACTTGATGGATTTATATATAAACTTCTATCACTTTCAGCGCAGAGTCTATTTTTAATATCAGCCATGCTTGAAATCAGGACGGTTCAAGTCTCACTTGGAACACTTGAGACTAAAATGCATTCCCAATGCCAGGTTCAGAGCCACCTGTGTTTTAGATGCGGCATTCAATGAGGCACCCCCACCCCGCTATTCACTATGGTTGGGTCAGTACCGTCAGACAGTTCCTAATAAATCCTATTGGGAGTACAGGAGAAAAGCCTTCACCCAGAGAGTGGGGTGAATGTGGGACTGGATCCCACAGGGAGTGGGAAGAATGTGGAACTCGATCCCACAGGGAGTGGGAAGAATGTGGAACTCGATCCTACAGGGAGTGGGGGGAATGTGGGACTGGATCCCATAGGGAGTGGAGGGAATGCGGGACTGGATCCCACAGGGAGTGGGGGGAATGTGGGACTGGATCCCACAGGGAGTGGGGGGAATGTAGGACTGGATCCCACAGAGAGTGGGGGGAATGTGGGACAGGATCCCACAGGGAGTGGGAAGAATGTGGAACTCGATCCCACAGGGAGTGGGGGGAATGTGGAACTCGATCCCACAGGGAGTGGGGGGAATGTGGGACTGGATCCCACAGGGAGTGGGAAGAATGTGGAACTCGATCCCATAGGGAGTGGAGGGAATGCGGGACTGGATCCCACAGGGAGTGGGGGGAATGTGGGACTGGATCCCACAGGGAGTGGGGGGAATGTAGGACTGGATCCCACAGAGAGTGGGGGGAATGTGGGACAGGATCCCACAGGGAGCGGGGGGAATGCTAATAGGGGGAGGAGGTTTGTTTGGAGCAAACAGTGATCAGTTTGTGAGTCAACTTGCAGGAAACATAAAAGCAGACTGCAAGAGCTTCTGTAAGTATATTAATATAAAATAAGCTTGTGCCGACAAATGTAAGGCTGAAACAACAGAATTCACCAATCGAGAATTAGGAGTTGGTAGAATAATTAAACAACAGGCAGCACAGTGACTCAGTGGTTAGCACTGCTGCCTCACAGCGCCAGGGACCCAGGTTCGATTCCCGTCTCGGGCGACTGTCTGTGTGGAGTTTGCACATTCTCCCCGTGTCTGTGTGGGTTTCCTCCGGGTGCTCCGGTTTCCTCCCACAGTCCAAAGGTGTGCAGGTTAGGGGGAATTGGTCATGGTAAATTGCCCGTAGTGTTAGGTGCATTAGTCAGGGGCAAATGTACGTGAATGGGTCTTGGTGGGTTGCTCTTCGGAGGGTCGGTGTGGACTTGTTGGGTTGAAGGGCCTGTTTCCATACTGTAGGGAATCTAATCTCACAGTACCGAGCAGATTGGCTGAATGGTCTATTATTGTCCTGTGCTTTCTGTGTTTCTGGGGTGTTAGAAAAGAAAAACTTGCATGTATATAGCTTTTTTCTTGACTTCAGGTGGTCTCAAATTACAACACTTGAGCATGGTTGTAATGAGCGGGGGTGTACTACCCTTAGGCAGGTACTTATCCAATCAGATTACAGCAGATGCTCATAACATTTAATGCACATTGATGTATATGTGTGAATGTATATCTGTGTGATGACCTGTGTATGTATATGTGTTTGTAAACCTGTGGGTGAGAATACATGTGTGTGTCTGAGTGTGTGTGTGTGTACGTATGTCTGTTATATAGGCATGAACGTTATTGTGTGCATGTATATGTGTGCACTGCATACGTATGCACTTGTGTGAGTCTTTGAGTATGTGTGCATGTGAGAGTTTGTGTGTGACTGCGTGAGTTTGTGTGTGTATGAGAGTTTGTCTGTGACTGCGTGAGTTTGTGTGTGTATAAGAGTTTGTATGTGACTGTGTATGAGAGAGTTTGTGTGTCTCTGCGTATGAGTGAGTGTGTATGAGAGAGTTTGTGTGTCTCTGTGTGAGTGTGTGTGTATGAGAGAATTTGTGTGTCTCTGCGTATGAGTGTGTGTGTATGAGAGAGTTTGTGTGTCTCTGTGTGAGTGTGTGTGTATGAGAGAATTTGTGTGTCTCTGCGTATGAGTATGTGTGTATGAGAGAGTTTGTGTGTCTCTGTGTGAGTGTGTGTATGAGAGAATTTGTGTGTCTCTGCGTATGAGTGTGTGTGTATGAGAGAGTTCGTGTGTCTCTGCGTATGACTGTGTATGAGAGAGTTTGTGTGTCTCTGCGTATGAGTGAGTGTGTATGAGAGAGTTTGTGTGTCTCTGTGTATGAGAGAGTTTGTGTGTCACTGTGTATGGGTGAGTGTGTATGAGAGGGTTAGTATGTCTCTGCGTATGAATGTGTATGAGAGCGTTTGTGTGTCTCTGCGTATGAGTGAGTGTGTATGAGAGAGTTTGTGTGTCTCTGTGTATGAGTGTGTATGAGAGAGTTTGTGTGTCTCTGCATATGAGTGTGTATGAGAGTTTGTGTGTCTCTGCGTATGTGTGTATGAGAGAGTTTGTGTGTCTCTGTGTACGAGTGAGTGTGTATGAGAGTTTGTGTGTCTCTGCGTATGAGTGTGTATGAGAGAGTTTGTGTGTCTCTGCGTATGAATGTGTATGAGAGCGTTTGTGTGTCTCTGCGTATGAGTGAGTGTGTATGAGAGAGTTTGTGTGTCTCTGTGTATGAGTGTGTATGAGAGAGTTTGTGTGTCTCTGCATATGAGTGTGTATGAGAGAGTTTGTGTGTCTCTGCATATGAGTGTGTATGAGAGAGTTTGTGTGTCTCTGCGTATGTGTGTATGAGAGAGTTTGTGTGTCTCTGTGTACGAGTGAGTGTGTATGAGAGAGTTTGTGTGTCTCTGCGTATGAGTGTGTATGAGAGAGTTTGTGTGTGTCTGCGTATGAGTGAGTGTGTGAGAGAGCTTGTGTGTCTGCGTATGTGTGTGTATAAGAGAGTAAGTATATGACTGTGTATGAGTATGTGTATGAGAGTTTGTGTGTCTCTGCGTATGAGTGAGTGTGTATGAGAGTTTGTGTGTATGAGAGAGTTGTGTGTGACTCTGCGTGTGTGTGTGAGTTTGTGTGTGACTCTGTGAGTGAGTGCATGTGTACGTGTATGAGAGTTTCTGTGTGTGTGTATGAGAGAGTATGTTTATGACTCTGCGTGTGAGTGAGTTTGTATGTGCATGAGTGAGTTTGTGTGTGACTCTGTGAGTGAGTGTACGTGTGTGTCGGTGTGTGTGTGACTCTGAGAGATTGTGTGTGACTGTGTGAGAGTGTGTGTGTGTGTGACTCTGTGAAAGTGTGTGTGACTCTGTGAGTGTGTGTGTATGAGAGAGTTTGTATGTGACTGTGAGTGTGTGTGTGACTGTGTGTGTGACTCTGTGTGTATATGAGAGTGTTTGTGTGACTGTGTGTGTGACTGTGTGTGTGACTCTGTGAGAGAGTGTGTGTGACTGTGTGTGTGTATATGAGAGAGTTTGTGACTCTGTGTGACTATGTGAATGTGTGTGTGAGAGAGTTTGTGTGTGACTGTGTGAGTGTGTGTGTGAGAGAGTTTGTGTGTGACTGTGTGAGTGTGTGTGTGAGAGAGTTTGTGTGTGACTGTGTGAGTGTGTGTGTGAGAGTTTGTGTATGACTCTGTGATTATGTGTGTGTGTGTGACTGTGTGAGAGTTTGTGTGAGACTCTGTGTGTGTGTGTGTGTGTGAGTGTGTGTGTGTGTGTGTGTGAGTGTGAGACTCTGTGTGAGTGTGTGTGTGTGTGTGTGAGTGTGTGACTCTGTGTGAGTGTGTGTGTGTGTGTGTGTGTGTATTTCCCTGAAAAGAACATTTGCTCGAATCATGTTAAAGTATTTTCTTTACAAAGCAGCTGCAGTCCGGGGCGTCAGTGTAGACGGAATGCAGTTCCATTGGGATAATATTTCATAATTCCTCCTGGATTTTTGTTTTGGATTGCAGGTTGGGGCTGGAGATGCGGGGGGGATGGGGATGGGGTTGTGGGGGGGAAGGGGTTGTGGTTTGTCAGCTGCTGGGAAGACATGGTCAATGGACAGTGGCCCAATTAAACTGGGGAAGCTGACAGAACATGGTGTACCAGATTCTAATTAATAAATGCTGCTCACAAGCCTGTGCCAGAGAACTGAGGGCTGAGGCAGCAGACAGAGCTGAAAAATTAAATCGATACAACAAGGGCATTTCACATCTCAGTGACGTGTTACTGCAGAGAAGCTGTCAAAACAGGAGAGGAACACTCATCCATTTGGTCCTTCCATGTTTGTACAACGATACTCAAAAACCTCCTCTTCAGATCACTCCAAGGCCTCATCCCCTCCCTATTTCAGTATTTACCTCCAGCCCCTACACCCCCTCCCTATCTCGGTCACCTCCTCCAGCCCCTACACCCCCTCCCTATCTCTGTAACCTCCTCCAGCACCTACACCCCCTCCCTATCTCTGTAACCTCCTCCAGCCCCTACACCCCCTCCCTATCTCTGTAACTCGCTCCAGCCCCTACACACCCTCCCTATCTCTGTAACCCCCTCCAGCCCCTACACCCCCTCCCTATCTCTGTAACCTCCTCCAGCCCCTACACCCCCTCCCTATCTCTGGAACCCCCTCCAGCCCCTACACCCCTCCCTATCTCTGTAACCCCCTCCAGACCCTACACCCCCTCCCCATCTCTGTAACCCCCTCCAGCCCCTACACCCCCTCCCTATCTCTGTAACCCCCTCCAGCCCCTACACCCCCTCCCTATCTCTGTAAACCCCTCCAGCCCCCTACACCCCCTCCCTATCTCTGTAACCCCCTCCAGCCCCACACCCCTCCCTATCTCTCTAACCCCCTACAGGCACTACACCCCTCCCTATCTCTGTAACCTTTTCCAGTCCCTACACCCCCTCCCTATCTCTGTAACCCCCTCCAGCCCCTACACCCCCTCCCTATCTCTCTAACCCCCTCCAGGCACTACACCCCTCCCTATCTCTGTAACCCACTCCAGCCCCTACACCCCCTCCCTATCTCTGTAACCCCCTCCAGCCCCTACAACCCCTCCCTATCTCTGTAACCCCCTCCAGCCCCTACACCCCCTCCCTATCTCTGTAACCTTCTCCAGCCCCTACACCCCCTCCCTATCTCTGTAACCCCCTCCAGCCCCACACCCCTCCCTATCTCTCTAACCCCCTACAGGCACTACACCCCTCCCTATCTCTGTAACCTTTTCCAGTCCCTACACCCCCTCCCTATCTCTGTAACCCCCTCCAGCCCCTACACCCCCTCCCTATCTCTCTAACCCCCTCCAGGCACTACACCCCTCCCTATCTCTGTAACCTCCTCCAGCCCCTACACCCCCTCCCTATATCTGTAAACTCCTCCAGCCCCTACACCCCCTCCCTATCTCTGTAACCCCCTCCAGCCCCTACACCCCCTCCCTATCTCTGTAAACCCCTCCAGCCCCTACAGCCCCTCCCTATCGCTGTAACCCCCTCCAGTCCCTTACACCCCCTCCCTATCTCTGTAAACCCCTCCAGCCCCTACACCCCCTCCCTATCTCTGTAACCCCCTCCAGATCCTACACCCCCTCCCTATCTCTGTAACCCCCTCCAGCCCCTACACCCCCTCCCTATCTCTATAACCCCCTCCAGCCCCTACACTCTCTCCCTATCTCTGTAACCCCCTCCAGCCCCTACACCCCCTCCCTATCTCTGTAAACCCCTCCAGCACCTACACCCCCTCCCTATCTCTGTAACCCCCTCCTGCCCCTATACCCCTTCCCTATCTCTGTAACCCCCTCCATGCCCTACATCCCCTCCCTATCTCTGTATCCCCCTCCAGTCCCTACACCCCCTCCCTATCTCTGTATCCCCCTCCAACCCCTACACCCCCTCCCTATCTCTGTAACCTTCTCCAGCCCCTACACCCCCTCCCTATCTCTGTAACCTCCTCCAGCCCCTACACCCCCTCCCTATCTCTGTAACCCCCTCCAGCCCCTACACCCCTCCCTATCTCTGTAACCCCCTCCAGCCCCTACACTCCTCCCTATCTCTGTAACATTCTCCAGCCCCTACACCCCCTCCCTATCTCTGTAACCCCCTCCAGCCCCTACACCCCTCCCTATCTCTGTAACCCCCTACACCCCTCCCTATCTCTGTAACCCCCTACACCCCCTCCCTATCTCTGTAACCCCTTCCAGCCCCTACACCCCCTCCCTATCTCTGTAACCTCCACCAGCCCCTACACCCCCTCCCTATCCCTGTAACCTTTTCCAGCCCCTACATCCCCTCCCTATCTCTGTAACCCCCTCCAGCCCCTACACCCCCTCCCTATCCCTGTAACCTTTTCCAGCCCCTACATCCCCTCCCTATCTCTGTAACCCCCTCCAGCCCCTACACCCCCTCCCTATCTCTGTAACCCCCTCCAGCCCCTACACCCCCTCCCTATCCCTGTAACCTTTTCCAGCCCCTACATCCCCTCCCTATCTCTGTAAATCCCTCCAGTGCCTACACCCCCTCCCTATCTCTCTCACCCCCTCCAGCCCCTACACCCCCTCCCTATCTCTGTAAACCCCTCAAGCCCCTACACCCCTCCCTATCTCTGTAACCCCCTACAGCCGCCTATACCCCACCCTATCTCTGTAAACCCCTCCAACCCCCTACACCCCCTCCCTATCTCTGTAACCCCCTCCAGCCCCACACCCCTCCCTATCTCTGTAACCCCTCCAGTCCCTACGCCCCCTCCCTATCTCTGTAACCCCCTCCAGCCCCTACACCCCCTCCCTATCTCTGTAACCCCCTCCAGCCCCTACACCCCCTCCCTATCTCTGTAACCTCCTCCAGCCCCTACACACTCCTCCCTATCTCTGTAACCCCCTCCAGCCCCTACACCCCCTCCCTATCTCTGTAACCCCCTCCAGCCCCTTCACCCCTCCCTATCTCTGTAACCCCCTCCAGCCCCTACACCCCTCCCTATCTCTGTAACCCCCTCCAGCCCCTACACCCCCTCCCTATATCTGTAAACTCCTCCAGCCCCTACACCCCTCCCTATCTCTGTAACCCCCTCCAGCCCCTTCACCCCTCCCTATCTCTGTAACCCCCTCCAGCCCCTTCACCCCTCCCTATCTCTGTAACCCCCTCCAGCCCCTACACCCCTCCCTATCTCTGTAACCCCCTCCAGCCCCTACACCCCTCCCTATCTCTGTAACCCCCTCCAGCGCCTACACCCCCTCCCTGTCTCTGTAACCCCCTCCAGCCCCTACACCCCCTCCCTATCTCTGTAACCCCCTCCAGCCCCTACACCCCTCCCTATCTCTGTAACCCCCTCCAGCCCCTTCACCCCTCCCTATCTCTGTAACCCCCTCCAGCCCCTTCACCCCTCCCTATCTCTGTAACCCCCTCCAGCCCCTACACCCCTCCCTATCTCTGTAACCCCCTCCAGCCCCTACACCCCTCCCTATCTCTGTAACCCCCTCCAGCGCCTACACCCCCTCCCTGTCTCTGTAACCCCCTCCAGCCCCAACACCCCCTCCCTATCTCTGTAACCCCCTCCAGCCCCTACACCCCCTCCCTATCTCTGTAACCTTCTCCAGCCCCTACACCCCCTCCCTGTCTCTGTAACCCCCTCCAGCCCCTACACCCCCTCCCTATCTCTGTAACCTTCTCCAGCCCTTACACCCCCTCCCTATCTCTGTAACCTCCACCAGCCCCTACACCCCCTCCCTATCCCTGTAA
The DNA here is from genome assembly GCF_047496795.1 of Chiloscyllium punctatum. NCBI lineage: Eukaryota > Metazoa > Chordata > Chondrichthyes > Orectolobiformes > Hemiscylliidae > Chiloscyllium > Chiloscyllium punctatum. The sequence continues at coordinate 11,059,351 of NC_092759.1, forward strand.
ATCCCTCCAGTGCCTACACCCCCTCCCTATCTCTGTAAACCACTCCAGCCCCTACACCCCCTCCCTATCTCTGTAACCCCCTCCAGCCCCTACACCCCCTCCCTATCTCTGTAACCTCCACCAGCCCTTACACCCCTCCCTATCTCTATAAACCCCTCCAGCGCCTACACCCCCTCCCTATCGCTGTAACCCCCTCCAGGCCCTACATCCCCTCCCTATCTCTGTATCCCACTCCCGTCCCTACACCCCCTCCCTATCTCTGTAACCCCCTCCAGCCCCTACACCCCCTCCCTATCTCTGTAACCCCCTCCAGCGCCTAAACCCTTTCCTATCTCTGTATCCCCCTCCAGCCCCTACACTCCCTCCCTATCACTGTAACCTTCTCCAGCCCCTACACCCCCTCCCTATCTCTGTAACCCCCTCCAGCCCCTACACCCCTCCCTATCTCTGTAACCCCCTCCAGCCCCACACCCCCTCCCTATCTCTGTAACCCCCTCCAGCCCCTACACCCTCTCCCTATCTCTGTAACCCCCTCCAGCCCCTACACCCCCTCCCTATCTCTCTAACCCCCTCCAGCCCCGACACCCCCTCCCTATCTCTGTAACCCCCTCCAGCCCCTACACCCCCTCCCTATCTCTGTAACCCCCTCCAGCCCCTTCACCCCCTCCCTATCTCTGTAACCCCCTCCAGCCCCTACACCCCCTCCCTATCTCTGTAACCCCCTCCAGCCCCTACACCCCCTCCCTATCTCTGTAACCCCCTCCAGCCCCTACACCCCCTCCCTATCTCTGTAACCCCCTCCAGCCCCTACACCCTCTCCCTATCTCTGTAACCCCCTCCAGCCCCTACACCCTCTCCCTATCTCTGTAACCCCCTCCAGCCCCTACACCCCCTCCCTATCTCTGTAACCCCCTCCAGCCCCCTACACCCCTCCCTATCTCTGTAACCCCCTCGAGCCCCTACACCCCCTCCCTATCTCTGTAACCCCCCTCCAGCCCCCTACACCCCTCCCTATCTCTGTAACTCCCTCCGGCCCCTACACCCGTCCCTATATCTGTAACCCCCTCCAGCCCCTACACCCCTCCCTATATCTGTAACCCCCTCCAGCCCCCACACCCTCTCCCTATCTCTGTAACCCCCTCCAGCCCCTACACCCTCTCCCTATCTCTGTAACCCCCTCCAGCCCCTACACCCCCTCCCTATCTCTGTAACCCCCTCCAGCCCCTACACCCCCTCCCTATCTCTGTAACCCCCTCCAGCCCCTACACCCCCTCCCTATCTCTGTAACCCCCTCCAGCCCCCACACCCTCTCCCTATCTCTGTAACCCCCTCCAGCCCCTACACCCTCTCCCTATCTCTGTAACCCCCTCCAGCCCCTACACCCTCTCCCTATCTCTGTAACCCCCTCCAGCCCCTACACCCCCTCCCTATCTCTCTAACACCCTCCAGCCCCTACACCCCCTCCCTATCTCTGTAACCCCCTCCAGCCCCTACACCCCCTCCCTATCTCTGTAACCCCCTCCAGCCCCACACCCCTCCCTATCTCTGTAACCCCCTCCAGCCCCTACACCCCCTCCCTATCTCTGTAACCCCCTCCAGCCCCTACACCCCCTCCCTATCTCTGTAACCCCCTCCAGCCCCTACACCCCCTCCCTATCTCTGTAACCCCCTCCAGCCCCTACACCCTCTCCCTATCTCTGTAACCCCCTCCAGCCCCTACACCCTCTCCCTATCTCTGTAACCCCCTCCAGCCCCTACACCCCCTCCCTATCTCTGTAACCCCCCTCCAGCCCCCTACACCCCTCCCTATCTCTGTAACTCCCTCCGGTCCCTACACCCGTCCCTATATCTGTAACCCCCTCCAGCCCCGACACCCCTCCCTATATCTGTAACCCCCTCCAGCCCCCACACCCTCTCCCTATCTCTGTAACCCCCTCCAGCCCCTACACCCTCTCCCTATCTCTGTAACCCCCTCCAGCCCCTACACCCCCTCCCTATCTCTGTAACCCCCTCCAGCCCCTACACCCCCTCCCTATCTCTGTAACCCCCTCCAGCCCCTACACCCCCTCCCTATCTCTGTAACCCCCTCCAGCCCCCACACCCTCTCCCTATCTCTGTAACCCCCTCCAGCCCCTACACCCTCTCCCTATCTCTGTAACCCCCTCCAGCCCCTACACCCTCTCCCTATCTCTGTAACCCCCTCCAGCCCCTACACCCCCTCCCTATCTCTCTAACCCCCTCCAGCCCCTACACCCCCTCCCTATCTCTGTAACCCCCTCCAGCCCCTACACCCCCTCCCTATCTCTGTAACCCCCTCCAGCCCCACACCCCTCCCTATCTCTGTAACCCCCTCCAGCCCTTACACCCCCTCCCTATCTCTGTAACCCCCTCCAGCCCCTACACCCCCTCCCTATCTCTGTAACCCCCTCCAGCCCCTACACCCCCTCCCTATCTCTGTAACCCCCTCCAGCCCCTACACCCCCTCCCTATCTCTGTAACCCCCTCCAGCCCCTACACCCTCTCCCTATCTCTGTAACCCCCTCCAGCCCCTACACCCTCTCCCTATCTCTGTAACCCCCTCCAGCCCCTACACCCCCTCCCTATCTCTGTAACCCCCTCCAGCCCCCTACACCCCTCCCTATCTCTGTAACCCCCTCCAGCCCCTACACCCCCTCCCTATCTCTGTAACCTCCTCCAGCCCCTACACCCCCTCCCTATCTCTGTAACCCCCTCCAGCCCCTACACCCTCTCCCTATCTCTATAACCCCCTCCAGCCCCTACACCCCCTCCCTATCTCTGTAACCCCCTCCAGCCCCTACACCCCCTCCCTATCTCTATAACCCCCTCCAGCCCCTACACCCCCTCCCTATCTCTGTAACCCCCTCCAGCCCCTACACCCCCTCCCTAACTCTGTAACCCCCTCCAGCCCCTACACCCCCTCCCTAACTCTGTAACCCCCTCCAGCCCCTACACCCCCTCCCTATCTCTGTAACCCCCTCCAGCCCCTACACCCCCTCCCTATCTCTGTAACCCCCTCCAGCCCCTACACCCCCTCCCTATCTCTGTAACCCCCTCCAGCCCCTACACCCTCTCCCTATCTCTGTAACCCCCTCCAGCCCCTACACCCCCTCCCTATCTCTGTAACCCCCTCCAGCCCCTACACCCTCTCCCTATCTCTGTAACCCCCTCCAGCCCCTACACCCTCTCCCTATCTCTGTAACCCCCTCCAGCCCCTACACCCCCTCCCTATCTCTGTAACCCCCTCCAGCCCCCTACACCCCTCCCTATCTCTGTAACCCCCTCCAGCCCCTACACCCCCTCCCTATCTCTGTAACCCCCCTCCAGCCCCCTACACCCCTCCCTATCTCTGTAACTCCCTCCGGCCCCTACACCCGTCCCTATATCTGTAACCCCCTCCAGCCCCTACACCCCTCCCTATATCTGTAACCCCCTCCAGCCCCCACACCCTCTCCCTATCTCTGTAACCCCCTCCAGCCCCTACACCCTCTCCATATCTCTGTAACCCCCTCCAGCCCCTACACCCCCTCCCTATCTCTGTAACCCCCTCCAGCCCCTACACCCCCTCCCTATCTCTGTAACCCCCTCCAGCCCCTACACCCCCTCCCTATCTCTGTAACCCCCTCCAGCCCCCACACCCTCTCCCTATCTCTGTAACCCCCTCCAGCCCCTACACCCTCTCCCTATCTCTGTAACCCCCTCCAGCCCCTACACCCTCTCCCTATCTCTGTAACCCCCTCCAGCCCCTACACCCCCTCCCTATCTCTCTAACCCCCTCCAGCCCCTACACCCCCTCCCTATCTCTGTAACCCCCTCCAGCCCCTACACCCCCTCCCTATCTCTGTAACCCCCTCCAGCCCCACACCCCTCCCTATCTCTGTAACCCCCTCCAGCCCCTACACCCCCTCCCTATCTCTGTAACCCCCTCCAGCCCCTACACCCCCTCCCTATCTCTGTAACCCCCTCCAGCCCCTACACCCCCTCCCTATCTCTGTAACCCCCTCCAGCCCCTACACCCCCTCCCTATCTCTGTAACCCCCTCCAGCCCCTACACCCTCTCCCTATCTCTGTAACCCCCTCCAGCCCCTACACCCTCTCCCTATCTCTGTAACCCCCTCCAGCCCCTACACCCCCTCCCTATCTCTGTAACCTCCTCCAGCCCCTACACCCCCTCCCTATCTCTGTAACCCCCTCCAGCCCCTACACCCTCTCCCTATCTCTATAACCCCCTCCAGCCCCTACACCCCCTCCCTATCTCTGTAACCCCCTCCAGCCCCTACACCCCCTCCCTATCTCTATAACCCCCTCCAGCCCCTACACCCCCTCCCTATCTCTGTAACCCCCTCCAGCCCCTCCAGCCCCTCCCTAACTCTGTAACCCCCTCCAGCCCCTACACCCCCTCCCTAACTCTGTAACCCCCTCCAGCCCCTACACCCCCTCCCTATCTCTGTAACCCCCTCCAGCCCCTACACCCCCTCCCTATCTCTGTAACCCCCTCCAGCCCCTACACCCCCTCCCTATCTCTGTAACCCCCTCCAGCCCCTACACCCCCTCCCTATCTCTGTAACCCCCTCCAGCCCCTACACCCTCTCCCTATCTCTGTAACCCCCTCCAGCCCCTACACCCTCTCCCTATCTCTGTAACCCCCTCCAGCCCCTACACCCCCTCCCTATCTCTCTAACACCCTCCAGCCCCTACACCCCCTCCCTATCTCTGTAACCCCCTCCAGCCCCTACACCCCCTCCCTATCTCTGTAACCCCCTCCAGCCCCACACCCCTCCCTATCTCTGTAACCCCCTCCAGCCCCTACACCCCCTCCCTATCTCTGTAACCCCCTCCAGCCCCTACACCCCCTCCCTATCTCTGTAACCCCCTCCAGCCCCTACACCCCCTCCCTATCTCTGTAACCCCCTCCAGCCCCTACACCCCCTCCCTATCTCTGTAACCCCCTCCAGCCCCTACACCCTCTCCCTATCTCTGTAACCCCCTCCAGCCCCTACACCCTCTCCCTATCTCTGTAACCCCCTCCAGCCCCTACACCCCCTCCCTATCTCTGTAACCCCCCTCCAGCCCCCTACACCCCTCCCTATCTCTGTAACTCCCTCCGGCCCCTACACCCGTCCCTATATCTGTAACCCCCTCCAGCCCCTACACCCCTCCCTATATCTGTAACCCCCTCCAGCCCCCACACCCTCTCCCTATCTCTGTAACCCCCTCCAGCCCCTACACCCTCTCCCTATCTCTGTAACCCCCTCCAGCCCCTACACCCCCTCCCTATCTCTGTAACCCCCTCCAGCCCCTACACCCCCTCCCTATCTCTGTAACCCCCTCCAGCCCCTACACCCCCTCCCTATCTCTGTAACCCCCTCCAGCCCCCACACCCTCTCCCTATCTCTGTAACCCCCTCCAGCCCCTACACCCTCTCCCTATCTCTGTAACCCCCTCCAGCCCCTACACCCTCTCCCTATCTCTGTAACCCCCTCCAGCCCCTACACCCCCTCCCTATCTCTCTAACCCCCTCCAGCCCCTACACCCCCTCCCTATCTCTGTAACCCCCTCCAGCCCCTACACCCCCTCCCTATCTCTGTAACCCCCTCCAGCCCCACACCCCTCCCTATCTCTGTAACCCCCTCCAGCCCCTACACCCCCTCCCTATCTCTGTAACCCCCTCCAGCCCCTACACCCCCTCCCTATCTCTGTAACCCCCTCCAGCCCCTACACCCCCTCCCTATCTCTGTAACCCCCTCCAGCCCCTACACCCCCTCCCTATCTCTGTAACCCCCTCCAGCCCCTACACCCCCTCCCTATCTCTGTAACCCCCTCCAGCCCCCACACCCTCTCCCTATCTCTGTAACCCCCTCCAGCCCCTACACCCTCTCCCTATCTCTGTAACCCCCTCCAGCCCCTACACCCTCTCCCTATCTCTGTAACCCCCTCCAGCCCCTACACCCCCTCCCTATCTCTCTAACCCCCTCCAGCCCCTACACCCCCTCCCTATCTCTGTAACCCCCTCCAGCCCCTACACCCCCTCCCTATCTCTGTAACCCCCTCCAGCCCCACACCCCTCCCTATCTCTGTAACCCCCTCCAGCCCCTACACCCCCTCCCTATCTCTGTAACCCCCTCCAGCCCCTACACCCCCTCCCTATCTCTGTAACCCCCTCCAGCCCCTACACCCCCTCCCTATCTCTGTAACCCCCTCCAGCCCCTACACCCCCTCCCTATCTTTGTAACCCCCTCCAGCCCCTACACCCTCTCCCTATCTCTGTAACCCCCTCCAGCCCCTACACCCTCTCCCTATCTCTGTAACCCCCTCCAGCCCCTACACCCCCTCCCTATCTCTGTAACCTCCTCCAGCCCCTACACCCCCTCCCTATCTCTGTAACCCCCTCCAGCCCCTACACCCTCTCCCTATCTCTATAACCCCCTCCAGCCCCTACACCCCCTCCCTATCTCTGTAACCCCCTCCAGCCCCTACACCCCCTCCCTATCTCTATAACCCCCTCCAGCCCCTACACCCCCTCCCTATCTCTGTAACCCCCTCCAGCCCCTACAGCCCCTCCCTAACTCTGTAACCCCCTCCAGCCCCTACACCCCCTCCCTAACTCTGTAACCCCCTCCAGCCCCTACACCCCCTCCCTATCTCTGTAACCCCCTCCAGCCCCTACACCCCCTCCCTATCTCTGTAACCCCCTCCAGCCCCTACACCCCCTCCCTATCTCTGTAACCCCCTCCAGCCCCTACACCCCCTCCCTATCTCTGTAACCCCCTCCAGCCCCTACACCCCCTCCCTATCTCTGTAACCCCCTCCAGCCCCTACACCCCCTCCCCTACAGGTCTCAGTGACTGGATTGGATGATTCTTGATTCTTTTCCCCAATCAAATAGACCCCATCCCCGACAATGTTTCAATTTTAAAAAAAATTTAGCAACTTATAACACTTAATGGTAAGGTCCTAGGGAGTGTTGCTGAACATGGAGACCTTGAAGTGCAGGTTCATAGCTCCTTGAAAGTAGAGTCGCAGGTAGATAGGATAGTGAAGGAGGTGTTTGGTATGCTTTCCTTTATTGGTCAGAGTATTGAGTACAGGAGTTGGGAGGTCATGTTGCGGCTGTACAGGAAATTGGTTAGGCCAGTGTTGGAATATTGCGTGCAATTCTGGTCTCCTTCCTATCGGAAAGATGTTCTGAAACCTGAAAGGGTTCAGAAAAGATTTACAAGGATGTTACCAGGGTTGGAGGATCTGAGCTACAGGGAGAGGCTGAACAGACTGGGGCTGTTTTCCCTGGAGCGTCGGAGGCTGAGGGGTGACCTTATAGAGGTTTATAAAATCATGAGGGGCATGGATAGGGTAAATAGACAAAGTCTTTTCTCTGGGGTGGGGGAGTCCAGAACTAGAGGGCATAGGTTTAGGGTGAGAGGGGAAAGATATAAAAGGGACCTAAGGGGCAACTTTTTCACACAGAGGGTGGTACGTGTATGGAATGAGCTGCCAGAGGAAGTGGTGGAGGCTGGTACAATTGCAACATTTAAGAGGCATCTGGATGGGTATATGAATAGGAAGGGTTTGGAGGGATATGGGCCGGGTGCTGGCAGGTGGGACTAGATTGGGTTGCGATATCTGGTCGGCCTGGACGGGTTGAACTGAAGGGTCTGTTCCCGTGCTGTACATCTCTATGATTCAATGACTTTATTTTTCAAGTAATGGAGCTTTGAATGAAATCAAGACCAATGCAGTTTGGTCTGGTGCAGGTTTGTGGACACGAGAGGAAGGCATGTAGGCATTCTATGAGTCTCCATGGGGCAGGCGCTGTCATTGGCCAGGCCGTGTTCGCTGTACACTGCTGTGCCAGGGGAGGAGGGAATTGGGGAGTTGGGAGGGGTGGTGGGAATGAGGAGGAAAGAGAAGGCTTTAAAGGGGAGAAAGGAGGGAAAAGGAAGGAGTCTCCAAAGCAGAAAGAACAATTTCAAACTCTTCAACAAGCAATGCTCACCAACCTGGGAGCCAGTAAAACTTGAAGGGACTGACATGATCATTGAAGATGAATGTGGAATCTCTAGCTTAAGGCTGCCTATGTTCAGAAGCTACAATAGATGGAAAAACCTGTCACGAATGCTGTAGGATTAGTAGGGACACTAAAAGTTATGATTTAGTTATAATCAAATGAATCAATGAATATACTTTGAATATATGACTATAACTGAACTAAATCAATCATGACATGTTAGTTTCCCAACTGATCCTACAATATAATTCTAATGAATGTTATATTAATTATTAAATTTTAAACTGTGATTGAATTCGGAGGTGCATTAAAAAGGCTGTGACTGCCCAGTTAACATGTTTCAGGTTTGTGGATGTGTTGTGGAAGTGTATTAGCTGAGACCTTACCAGTCTGTGGAAGGTTCGTTTAGGGAGATGGTCTTTCTTATGTAGAAGTGTGTGTCAATTATTTTGGAAAAATAAAGGACTTTTTTTCTAACTTTGGTCTATTATCTTGTCGAGAGCGTGTTGCTGGAAAAGCACAGCCGGTCAGGCAGCATCCGAGGAGCAGGAGAGTCGACGTTTTGGGCATAAACCCTTCAGCAGGAATGAGGCTTATGCCTGAAATGTCGATTCTCCTGCTCCTCGGGTGCTGTCTGACCGGCTGTGCTTTTCCAGCAACACACTCTCGACTCCGATCTCCAGCATCCTTCATCACTTTCTCCCTGTCATCTTGTGCCAATTAAATGCTGTATTATCTAGGAAATGAATTATTTGCTTGTGTGTTGTTGCTTTTAAGTTTATTGGCGGATCGATAATTATTGAGGATCCTGATAAATTCTTCTAATTCTGCTTTAGTGTGCGTCTAATTCAAAAGAAACTGTTGCAACATGACTGCTTAAGCGAGCAAATGAGAGTGAAACAGAACCCTTGAAAGTGAAAGTAGCAGCTCCTTCAACATAATTGTGTTGGTGTCAGGTTATCTTCGAAGAGGGGAGCCTGTTTGCATATGAGGAACAATTAAGTTGCGTGTAATTGTCTGACAAAGTGCCAAACTATCAATTTCTTCACAAACCGTGGCATGGAGTGCAAAGAAGCCAAGACGTTTTGCTGGACATATCCAACACTATTGAATCCCATTGAGACCGTGGTTCCCAGTTCTGTGCACCAGACTGTTGTGAAGACCTTGTCGAGGGTTCAGAAGTGATACGCTAGACTTGCTTCCGGAATGAGGGATTACAGAAAAACTGGGACGGTTCCCCCTACAGCAAAGAAGCTGGATGGATTTTGATGGGGTTTGAGAGTGTTTTCAAAGGCTGAAGGGTTGGCAATTCATTCTGTAGGTGCCCAGTGGAGCTTGACAATGAGAGAGGAGGCTGGGCCTGGAGAGCAAATAGTGTCGTGGCAATGTCACTGGGTTAGTAATCTAGTGGTACAGGGGTTCAAATCCCCCTTTACCAGCTGGTGGAATGGAAATTCAGTATTGAGTATAAAACTGACCATCAGTGACGGTGACCATCAAACTACCACTGATGCTAAAACCCATCTGGTTCACTCATCTGCCTTAAAGAAGGAAATTCCCCTCACTGGGCTCTGAGCCAACCGTGCTGCTGTGGAGGCCAGCTTAGGCCAGACTGAAAGATGGTAGATTTCCTTTCCTGACTGACATTTCTTTTACACTCATGATCATTGAGACTAACTTCTATTCCAGATTTCACTCGCGGTATTTAAATTTCACTATTCCCCCCCCCCCCCCCCCCCTCCCCCTCCCCAGTATTAGCCTGGATTATGAGTCCAGCGACATTGTCACTACAACACTACCTCCTTCCAGTAATACCGTATCAGTTTGGGATTGATGCATTGGGACATGACTTTGAAATCTGCACTGTTAATTTATTTTGTTATTGGCTTGTTTAAAATTAGATTGCCTTCAGAAGCGGGCACTAGCTCAATCCTATCGATCTGTCAAAGAAGGGGGCAGCTGTACCTAGCTAACTTCAGGCTGAAGCCTGAGGCCTAGGTGATGCTGATGCGCGGGCATAGTTATCACAATGCCATTATCGTAACACGCATTGTTCGGTTAATCACCCAGATGCCCATTGCTGACTGGCATGATGCCATTTTACTAGGGCAGTGGTTTCTGCTGTAGTTGGCAAGCCCATTGCCATGGTAACCACAGAGTTGAGGCCCTGTCTAAATTTGTTGTTCTTCTCCTTCAGATTGTTGACATGGACCGCTCCCTTGCTTTCTGAAGCACTGAAGGAACGTTCTTCAGCCGAGCAACCATTCTCAGCTACACCCCCTCACCCCCAACCAACCAACCAACCAACCAAACAAACCTCATCTGACCCACGTTTACACACAAGGAACAGGTTTCAGCCATTTCAAGCTACAACCAATTCACCTCAGGAGCCGGACTTCACAATAACTTATAACTTTAACCTTGTACATTGGGATACAGACTTAGCCACACATCCTGGGCCACGTTTTGAACTGCCTCTTGGAGGACGATGGTCGCCGGGATGTGAGGGGGGTGTGGAGGGGAGGTAGTGAGAATAAACAGGGTTTCCTTGCTTAATCTTCAAAGCGACGGAAGAGCTGCCAGTCAGGAACTAGACTACCTTCCTTGGCTGACTCCTCCGTGCCTGGTTCCAGGCCGAGGTAAGAATGTGGAGAGACTTGTGCAGGAAGCCACACCATTTGAAGTAGAGGTGACCCAACACCACCTGCGCTGCAACAGCTGAATGTTTTGCAAACTACCCTTGCCTAACTCAAGAATGTCGCCGCTGTGACTGTCTTTGATGCTTTTCTGTAATGTTGCCTGTTAAATCAGCTTGTTATGCCTTTTGCGTACAGGGAGGGGAGATGTCGAATCGATCAATCTGAACTTTGGAACTCATGCCCCCTGTCCCCCTCCCTACCATCTGCAACCAATCACAAGAGAATCTGTAACAGATGCAGTGTTGAAGCGCCAGTGCCTTCTGTGTCCAGCTTCTCTCAGACAAAATGGCTGCTTGCCTTGGCTGGAGTAGGCCCAAAAGCCTGCCTCAGTTACCAGCTCAAACCTCACCAGCACCCAGTGACTTCACCAGCCAATGTCGAACTTGGTGTCAACACACCCTGTGCACACAATCCGACCCCCCGCAAGGGGTGCTTGGTACGCGTGTTAGGGTTTCACAAAGAGCAGCACAGTGCGTTTTCCTGCTGGGAAAATTTGCATTTTGCGACAACCAAAAGGACCTACAGCGAAGTGTCGTCAACACTCACTTGGCCGTATTCCAAATGACTTCCAAACGTTGTACTCTCCTGCCGTTGGTCACCAGGCACGTTCATCCTTGTAACACCCTTAATCCCTCACTGATTGGTTAATCAGCAGAGCCTCAGCTGACCAGAGATGATTGACAGTGATCCCTTTTATCCTGATATTCCTAGTTTTTGCATAATTAACAAATGATAGGTGGAACAATTAAATGAATCATTTATTTTCAAGCCCCTGTGATGTTTTGTGGGAGCAGGTTTGTGGAAACAAATGATGAACTCCTGGTCCTTCAGCCTTAGTAAAAGGACAGTGTTGTACCCAGGAGCCACTGAGTTAGTTAACCAGGAAAGACAGTAGAACGATGTAAACACAGCAGAGGCTGTTTTCACAGTAGAGAAATGCTGTCCACTTGAAGATCCTTAATTCCGGAGAAAGCGAGGACTGCAGATCAGAGTCGAGAGTGAGGTGCTGGAAAAGCACAGCAGGTCAGGCAGCATCCGAGGAGCAGGAAAAATCGACATTTCGGGCAAAAGCCCTTCATCAGGAAAGGTTGCCATTAGCCTGACTTTTAATTCCTGATTTTTAGTGAATTCAAATTTCGTCACTGTCCTGGTAGGATTCATACACCTGTCCCCAGAATGGTAGCCTGGAGTTCTGGATTAGCCTGGAGTTCTGGATTAGCCTGGAGTTCTGGATTAGCCTGGAGCTCTGGATTAGCCTGGGACTCTGGATTAGCCTGGGGTTTTGGATTATTTTGGGATTCTGGATTAGACTGGGGCTCTAGATTAGCCTGGGGTTTTGGATTATTTTGGGATTCTGGATTAGACTGGGGCTCTGGATTAACCAGGGATTCTGGATTAGACTGGTGCTCTGGATTAACCAGGGATTCTGGATTAGACTGGTGCTCTGGATTAGCCTGGGGTTCTGGATTAGCCTGGGCATCTAGATTATCTTGGAGTTCTGGATTAGCCTGGAGTTCTGGATTTGCCTGGTGTTCTGGATTATTTTGGGATTCTGGATTAGCCTGGAGTTCTGAATTATCTTGGGATTCTGGATTATCTCGGGGCTCTGGATTAGCCTGGAGTTCTGGATTAGCCTGGAGTTCTGGATTACCCTGGGGCTCTGGATTAGCCTGGGGTTCTGGATTAACCTGGGGCTCTGGATTATCTTGGAATTCTGAATTTGCCTAGGGCTCTGGATTAACCAGGGATTCTGGATTAGACTGGTGCTCTGGATTAGCCTGGAGTTCTGGATTAGACTGGTGCTCTGGATTATTTTGGGATTCTGGATTAGCCTGGAGTTGTGAATTATCTTGGGGTTCTGGATTATCTCGGGGCTCTGGATTAGCCTGGAGTTCTGGATTAGCCTGGGGCTCTGGAATAACCTGGGCCTTTGGATTAGCCTGGAGTTCTGGATTAGCCTGGGGCTCTGGATTATTTTGGGATTCTGGATTAGCCTGGTGTTCTGGTTTAGCCTGGGGTTCTGGATTAGCCTGGGGTTCTGGATTAGCCTGGAGTTCTGGATTAGCCTGGGGTCTGGATTAGCCTGGGGTTCTGGATTAGCCTGGGGCCCTGGATTAGCCTGGAGTTCTGGATTAGCCTGGGGTTCTGGATTAGCCTGGGGTTCTGGATTAGCCTGGAGTTCTGGATTAGCCTGGGGTTCTGGATTAGCCTGGAGTTCTGGATTATCTCGGGGCTCTGGATTAGACTGGAGTTCTGGATTAGCCTGGGGCTCTGGATTAGCCTGGAGTTCTGGATTATCCTGGGGCTCTGGATTAGCCTGGGGCTCTGGATTAGCCTGGGGTTCTGGATTAGCCTGGGGTTCTGGATTAGCCTGGGGCTCTGGATTAGCCTGGAGTTCTGGATTATCCTGGGGTTCTGGATTAGCCTGGGGCTCTGGATTAGCCTGGGGTTCTGGATTAGCCTGGTGTTCTGGATTAGCCTGGAGTTCTGGATTAGCCTGGGACTCTGGATTAGCCTGGGGTTCTGGATTAGCCTGGTGTTCTGGATTAGCCTGGGGTTCTGGATTAGCCTGGGGTTCTGGATTAGCCTGGAGTTCTGGATTAGCCTGGGGTTCTGGATTAGCCTGGGGCTCTGGATTAGCCTGGAGTTCTGGATTAGCCTGGTTGTTCGTTGACCCCCATTCCCATCATTGCTCAATCCCAATCGGCCATGGCTCCCTTGTATATCTCGCTCTGGGCGACAGATTTAAATGAGCACCCACTCCCCCCTGCCCCGCCTCCCTCAACTACCTAGCTCCAGGTGACTGTATCCCGAGTTGAAAGTGGGTCTTGATGACAGTTTGCCCACGATGGGGGGTGGGGAATGGTGGCAGATTCCAAGGTGCCTGCACTTCCAGCTGGGTGTGGAATCTCTCGAGCGGCCGATTAACCCCAGCTGATACACCCCCTCCCCCAGAGCAGGCACAAGGCTGTATGTTGTACCATCCCACCAGTACCAGCTAAACGTGTATCTGCTTGTGTCCACAAACTCCGGAGATGTCTCAGGACCAGACCGCAGTTGGGAACTGGACCGCGGTTTGGGTCCCCTGCAGAGCTGCTGTGCTTTCCATGGTGCCTACTTCACCTCTTTCTCTAAGGCTTTGATCACGCACGACACAAGCAATCTTAAAATCATCCATGCTGCTCGTTTCGAAATCTGTTTGTGCAATATGTGTGTGTCACTGGCATTTACTGCCCACCTCCAATTGCCCTGTGGGCACACAGGAGTCCCCCACATCGACAGGAGTCCCCCACATCGACAGGAGTCCCCCACATCGACAGGACTCCCCCACATCGACAGGAGTCCCCCACATCGACAGGACTCCCCCACATCGACAGGACTCCCCCACATCGACAGGAGTCCCCCACATCGACAGGAGTCCCCCACATCGACAGGACTCCCCCACATCGACAGGACTCCCCCACATCGACAGGAGTCCCCCACATCGACAGGACTCCCCCACATCGACAGGAGTCCCCCACATCGACAGGACTCCCCCACATCGACAGGAGTCCCCCACATCGACAGGAGTCCCCCACATCGACAGGACTCCCCCACATCGACAGGACTCCCCCACATCGACAGGACTCCCCCACATCGACAGGAGTCCCCCACATCGACAGGACTCCCCCACATCGACAGGAGTCCCCCACATCGACAGGAGTCCCCCACATCGACAGGAGTCCCCCACATCGACAGGAGTCCCCCAAATCGACAGGACTCCCCCAAATCGACAGGACTCCCCCACATCGACAGGAGTCCCCCACATCGACAGGAGTCCCCCACATCGACAGGAGTCCCCCACATCGACAGGACTCCCCCACATCGACAGGAGTCCCCCACATCGACAGGACTCCCCCACATCGACAGGAGTCCCCCACATCGCTGTGTTTCTGGAGTCACGCGTAGGTCAGTTAAGATTTCTTCCCCTGAAGGACGTGAGTAAACCACATGGCTAATTCGTCAGCGTGCAGCTCGCTTTTTAATTCCAGAATCGTATTCAGATTTCGCCAACATTAGCCAGGCGTTCTGGATGGATACTCCCAGCGATGTTCTCCCTACGCCACGGCCTCCCCTGCTTTAACCACCGCGAGAGTCTCAAATCAGAGACTTCCACAAAGTCCACAGACCAGTCATAGGAACCTCTCCACCAAGCCCCCCCCCACCTTTGCCCACAGCAGCCCCATCGGTTGGGTTGTGTTGGCGACAGTGGTATGGACGTGGCAACAGAGCAGCAGTCGGCCATTCGGCCCATCATACAATGAGATCCCGTGGCCAACCTGATGACCCTCAACTCCACTTTCCCGCCTTTTCCCTGGAACCCTCGCTTCCCTTCCTGATTAAAAACGTGTTCATCTCAACCCCGTCTTTCTTGGAGTCACTGCTGGACATATCCCAGAGCAGGCGGGCAGCTGAGGGGGTGGGGGGGAAACACACCCCAGAGCAGGCAGGCAGCTGAGGGGGGGAGGGGGGAACACATCCCAGAGCAGGCGGGCAGCTGAGGAGGGGGAGGGGGGAACACATCCCAGAGCAGGCGGGCAGCTGAGGGGGGGAGGGGGAAACACACCCCAGAGCAGGCGGGCAGCTGAGGGGGTGGGGGGGAAACACACCCCAGAGCAGGCAGGCAGCTGAGGGGGGGAGGGGGAAACACACCCCAGAGCAGGCAGGCAGCTGAGGGGGGGAGGGGGAAACACACCCCAGAGCAGGCGGGCAGCTGAGGGGGGGAGGGGGGAAACACACCCCAGAGCAGGCGGGCAGCTGAGGGGGGGAGGGGGAAACACACCCCAGAGCAGGCGGGCAGCTGAGGGGGGGAGGGGGAAACACACCCCAGAGCAGGCGGGCAGCTGAGGGGGGGAGGGGGAAACACACCCCAGAGCAGGCGGGCAGCTGAGGGGGTGGGGGGGTGGAAACACACATCCCAGAGCAGGCGGGCAGCTGAGGGGGTGGGGGGGTGGAAACACACATCCCAGAGCAGGCGGGCAGCTGAGGTGGGGAGGGGGGAAACACACCCCAGAGCAGGCGGGCAGCTGAGGAGGGGGGGGGGAATCACACATCCCAGAGCAGGCGGGCAGCTGAGGAGGGGGGGGGGGGAACACATCCCAGAGCAGGCGGGCAGCTGAGGAGGGGGGGGGGGAACACACCCCAGAGCAGGCGGGCAGCTGAGGAGGGGGGGGGGGGGAACACATCCCAGAGCAGGCAGGCAGCTGAGGTGGGGAGGGGGGAACACACCCCAGAGCAGGCGGGCAGCTGAGGGGGTGGGGGGGTGGAAACACACATCCCAGAGCAGGCGGGCAGCTGAGGAGGGGGGGGGGGAAACACACCCCAGAGCAGGCGGGCAGCTGAGGAGGGGGGGGGGAAACACACCCCAGAGCAGGCAGGCAGCTGAGGAGGGGGGGGGGAAACACACCCCAGAGCAGGCGGGCAGCTGAGGAGGGGGGGGGGAAACACACCCCAGAGCAGGCGGGCAGCTGAGGTGGGGAGGGGGGAACACATCCCAGAGCAGGCGGGCAGCTGAGGAGGGGGGGGGGAATCACACATCCCAGAGCAGGCAGGCAGCTGAGGAGGGGGGGGGGGGAACACACCCCAGAGCAGGCGGGCAGCTGACGGGGTGGGGGGGAATCACACATCCCAGAGCAGGCGGGCAGCTGAGGGGGGGTTACTGTTTGTTACATAACCCACTCCCCTTCTCCTATTGGTAGCTCAACACATCCATCGCCGTGGAGCCTGATTGGACAACAAACTGAACCGTCACTGCTGATTGGCTGGCGGTCAAGCTGCCATTTTGGCTATGTTTCTGGATGAGTGGTGCTGGAAGAGCACAGCAGTTCAAGGCAGCATTTGTAGAGGTGAGGGAGGAGGTGTGGGCGCAGGTTGGCTATGGGCCAACCCTTGAGGTTTCTTGGTGACGTACATAAACGCAGAGAAAACGCTTAAAAAAAGAAAGAACAGCAGTTGGATTTTACGACTCCTTCCTCAGTTTGGTGGCGACAGCCGAAGTTCTGCCAGTGTACCATCCCTGGAGGTTGGGGGATCCTTACCGACCATCCACCTCCTCCCTCACGCAGCTTCATGAAGACAGTCTCCCGGTGCGGATCCAGCCGCCTATCCTCAAAAACGGGGTCAAAGCAAAAGGCTGAAATCCTGTAGCCCACCCAACACGCATTCGTGCAACTGAGGGAACAAAGGAAGATTCAACCAAATCTCAAAAGTGCCTATCTGGAGCACCACGATGAATGCATTTGCACGTACATTTAACCTTATCTCGTCCCTTCTGGTAAACTTTGATGTGAAAAAGGACTGTGGATCTGTGTGAGGAGTCTGGTGTCTCTTCACCCAATTCCACCCACTCTGAAAAACTGTGTACACTCAACATCTCGACAAAATCAAGTCATATGCGTCTGTATCAGACTCCTAACTGGCTGGATTACTTCTAAAGAATTTTGGGCTTTTTACTGTACAGATCTCTGGAGTGAAGTATTTAACCATTTCTTATGCGTCCCTAAAAAAAAAATTGCGTTTAAATGTTTGGGGAGAAACGCGGTTGTCTGATTTGTGGGCAGATTTGCATAAAGATGTGGGTCAGTGCTTGGAGCGAGATACTTTATGTTTCCAATCTTGTTGATGTCACCAATGCCATTCGGCAATAAAATTTTCTCCGCATATTAACTGATGCTCTTTGGCTCTGTGTCTTGTCTTGTCAAGGAGCAGAAAGAAAAATGACCATTCTGCCCATCGACTGGTGGTTGGCCCCGTATTCCACAAGCACCCACTCCCTCCACCACCGACGCTCAGTAGCAGCAGTGTGCACTATCGATAAGATGCACGACAGGATTTCACGAACGTGTTTCCAAACTTAGAACCTTCAGCGTCGAGAAGGACAGGAGCAACGGAGGCATGGGACAACCAAGCCCCTGCAAGTTGCCCTCCAAGCTGCTCAACATCCTGACTTGGGAAATACATTGTCCGCATGGTCGCTGGGTCAAAAAGCTGGAATTCCCTTCCTCACTGTGTTGTGGGTGTCCCGGTAACCGGGGGGGGGGGGGAGGGGGGGGGAACGTTTCAAGAAGGCAGCTCACTACCACCTTTTCAAGGGGCAGTTGGATCATAGACTCCCTACAGCGTGGAAACAGGCCATTCAGCCCACCGATACCACCACCCACACTCCGAAGAGCATCCCACCGTCTGATCCCTGCAACGCCGCATTTCCCATAGCTAACCCACCGAACATCCCTGAACACTATGGGGTAATTTAGCACGGCCAATCCACCCTAATCTACACATCCCTGAGCACTATGGGTAATTTAGCACGGCCAATCCACCCTAATCTACACATCCCTGAGCACTATGGGTAATTTAGCACGGCCAATCCACCCTAACCTACACATCCCTGAACACTATGGGGCAATTTAGCACGGCCAATCCACCCTAACCTACACACCCCTGAACACTATGGGGTAATTTAGCACGGCCAATCCACCCTAACCTACACATCCCTGAACACTATGGGGTAATTTAGCACGGCCAACCCACCCTAACCTACACACCCCTGAACACTATGGGGTAATTTAGCACGGCCAATCCACCCTAATCTACACATCCCTGAACACTATGGGTAATTTAGCACGGCCAATCCACCCTAATCTACACATCCCTGAACACTATGGGGTAATTTAGCACGGCCAATCCACCCTAATCTACACATCCCTGAGCACTATGGGTAATTTAGCATGGCCAATCCACCCTAACCTACACATCCCTGAACACTATGGGGTAATTTAGCGTGGCCAATTCACCCCAACCTACACATCCCTGAACACTATGGGGTAATTTAGCACGGCCAATCCACCCTAACCTATACATCCCTGAACACTATGGGGTAATTTAGCGTGGCCAATCCACCCTAACCTACACATCCCTGAACACTATGGGGTAATTTAGCGTGGCCAATTCACCTGACCTGCACATCTTTGGATTGTGGGAGGAAACCCACGCAGACACGGGGAGAATGTGCAAACTCCACACAGACAGTCACCTGAGGTTGGAATCGAACCTGGGCCCACCTAACCAGCATATCCCTGAACAAGGTGGGCAGAATGGTGGCTCAGTGGTTAGCACTGCTGCCTCACAGCGTCAGAGACTCGGGTTCAATTCCTACCTCCGGGTGCTCCGGTTTCCTCCCACAACCCAAAGATGTGCAGGTCAGGGTGAATTGGCCATGCTAAATTGCCCGTAGTGTTAGGTAAGGGGTAAATGTAGGGGTATGGGTGGGTTGTGCTTCGGCGGGTCGGTGTGGACTTGTTGGGCCAAAGGGCCTGTTTCCACACTGTAATCTAATCACTATGGGGCAATTTAGCATGGCCAATCCACCCGTGTAGGTGCTGGAGGGGGTTACAGAGATAGGGAGGGGGTGTAGGGGCTGGAGGATGTTACAGGGATAGGGAGGGGGTTACAGAGATAGGGAGGTGGTGTAGGGGCTGGAGGGTGTTACAGGGATAGGGAGGGGTGTAGTGGCTGGAGGGGGTTACAGAGACAGGGAGGGGGTGTAGGGGCTGGAGGGGGTTACAGAGATAGGGAGGGGTGTAGGGGCTGGAGGGGGTTACAGTGATAGGGAGGGGGTGTAGGGGCTGGAGGGGGTTACAGAGACAGGGAGGGGGTGTAGGGGCTGGAGGGGGTTACAGAGATAGGGAGGGGGTGTAGGGGCTGGAGGGGGTTACAGAGATAGGGAGGGGTGTAGGGGCTGGAGGGGGTTACAGAGATAGGGAGGGGATGTAGGGGCTGGAGGGGGTTACAGAGATAGGGAGGGGATGTTTCCCACCTCACCTCCCCTTCATGCCAGTACATTCCAGACCAACACCACCCCCCCCACCCCCCCCCCGAACCCCCCAACCCCCCAACCCTCTGGGTGAAATGTCTTTTCCTGAAACCCCCTCCAAATCTCTTGCCTTTCACTTTAAACTTGTGATCCTTGTTCTTGACCCTTTGAGTGAGGGGATTGCTTCCATCAGGTCCCCCCAACTTGGTGTGTTCCACCGAAACCATCCTGAGCATATCGGGCTTCTCTTCATCACTGGACCACTCCAGCCCCTGGCAACGTCCTTGCGAACCCCCTTCAGAGCAAATCACCTCCCTCCCTCTCACACGCACACACACACAGAACCGCACACAGTCCCCCGGCTGTGACCTGACCAGAGCTCTGTCCAGCTCCAACATAACCTCTCCACACCACTGAGGTACACCATCGCTGACAAAGCCGTGTGTATGTGTGCCCACAAAACCCTTTCGTCCTGATCTGGACAGTCTCCATTCCTCTCTGGCCCCTGTGAGGTGCCCCACAATCCTCTCATGATCCCCTGATCTCCTCCAATTCCAGCTGCTTGTACGTTTCTCAATTTCTATTCATCTTCTATTGGTAGATGTGCCTTCAGCTGCTAGACCCTCTGAACTGTACCTCTCTCTCTCTGTTTCTTTCTCTTTCTGTCTGTCTGTCTCTCTTTCTGTGTCTCACTTTGTCTGTCTCGTCTATCTCTCTGTATCTCTCTCTCTGTCTCTCTTTCTCTGTCTGTCTCTCTCTCTCTGTCTCTCTCTCTCTCTCGGTCTCTCTCTCTCTCTCTCTGTCTCTCTCTGTTTCTCTCTCTGTCTCTCTCTCTCTCTCTCCCTCTCGCTCTGTCTCTGTCTCTCTCTGTCTCTCTCTCTCTCTGTCTGTCTCTCTCTCTCTCCCTCTCTGTCTCTGTCTCTCTCTCCTTCTCACTCTCTCTCTCTGTCTCTCTCTCTGTTTCTCTCTCTGTCTCTCTCACTCTGTCTCTCTCTCTCTGTCTCCCTCCCTCTCTCTCTCTGTCTTTCTCTCCCTCTCTGTCTCTCTCTCACTGTGTGTGTCTCTCTCCCTCTGTCTCTCTCTCCCTCTCTGTCTCTCCCTCTCTGTCTCTCTCTCTGTGTCTCTCTCTCTCTCTGTGTCTCTCTCCCTCTCTGTCTCTCCCTCTCTCTCTCTCTCTCTGTCTCTCTCTCTCTGTTTCTCTCTCTCTCTCTCCCTCTCTGTTTCTCTCTCTGTCTCTCTCTCTCCCTCTCCGTTTCTCTCTCTCCCCCCTCTGTCTCTCTCTCTCTCACCCTCTCTGTCTCTTTCTCTCTGTCTCTCTCTCCCCCCTCATTTCAGTGGTTCCTTTAGTCCAATCTCTGTCCTAAAATCTCCGTGTTGCGGCTATATCTTGTTGGAATATTGTGTGCAATTCTGGTCTCCTTCCTATTGGAAAGATGTTGTGAAACTTGAAAGGGTTCAGAAAAGATTTACAAGGATGTTGCCAGGGTTGGAGGGTTTGAGCTAGATTGGGTTGGGATATCTGGTCGGCATGGACGGGTTGGACTGAAGAGCCCGTGCTGTACAGCTCTATGACGGTAAGTGTCTCAGGTTCAAAATGAGTCTGAGGATTTACACTGTTATAGGAACTATACAAATGCAAGTATTCATTGTTGTATCATCATCAGCGGGATGAAAAGTTTACAAAACCTCATCTAGATGTAAACAGTGTCCCGCATGAAGCAACACTGCTTGTTTCGTGACATAGAGAACAATGATAGGATCAGCTCGAGAATTATAAATGGAAATGTATTGACACCCAACAAGCTTCCTGAATTTCAACAAGACGGAAGCAATTCAAATCCCAAAGGCAATTCAAGGGAAAAGCGGAAGACGGTCCATGTTTTGAGCTTGATCTCCCAGCCACGCTCAGATTCCCGTTTTACTGGTGAGCTCAGACATATCGGAGTGAAATCAGAGAATCGGAATGAATGGGCTCCACATTTCAATACACTTTCAGAGAGTTTCAGTCCACAGCGACAGCACACACACCCTCACACACACCCTCACACACACCCTCACACACACACACACCCTCACACACACCCTCACACACACCCACCCTCACACACACCCTCACACACACACACCCTCACACACACCCTCACACACACCCTCACACACACCCTCACACACACCCTCACACACACACCCTCACACACACACACACACCCTCACACACACCCTCACACACACCCTCACACACACACACCCTCACACACACCCTCACACACACCCTCACACACACACACACACCCTCACACACACCCTCACACACACCCTCACACACACCCTCACACACACACACACCCCCTCACACACACCCTCACACACACCCTCACACACACACACACCCTCGCACACACCCTCACACACACACACCCCCTCACACACACCCTCACACATACCCTCACACACACCCTCACACACACACACACACACACCCTCACACACACCCTCACACACACCCTCACACACACACACACCCTCACACACACCCTCACACACACCCTCACACACACACACCCTCACACACACCCTCACACACACCCTCACACACACCCTCACACACACACACACACACACCCTCACACACACCCTCACACACACACACCCTCACACACACCCTCACACACACCCTCACACACACACACCCTCACACACAACCTCACACACACCCTCACACACACCCTCACACACACACACCCTCACACACACCCTCACACACACCCTCACACACACACACACACCCTCACACACACCCTCACACACACACTCACACACACACACCCTCACACACACCCTCACACACACCCTCACACACACACACACCCTCACACACACCCTCACACACACACACCCTCACACACACCCTCACACACACCCTCACACACACCCTCACACACACACACCCTCACACACACCCTCACACAGACCCTCACACACACCCTCACACACACACACCCTCACACACAGCCTCACACACACCCTCACACACACACCCTCACACACACCCTCACACACACCCTCACACACACACCCTCTCACACACACCCTCACACACACCCTCACACACACCCTCACACACACCCTCTCACACACACCCTCACACACACCCTCACACGCACACCCTCACACACACCCTCACACACACACACACACCCTCACACACACCCTCACACACACACACACACACACCCTCACACACACACACACCCTCACACACACACACCCTCACACACACCCTCACACACACACATATACACCCTCACACACACACCCTCTCACACACACACACCCTCACACACACACACCCTCACACACACACCCTCACACACACCCTCACACACACCCTCACACACACACCCTCACACACACCCTCACACACACACACCCTCACACATGCCCTCACACACACCCTCACACACACACACACCCTCACACACACCCTCACACACACCCTCACACACCCTCACACACACCCTCACACACACACACCCTCACACACACACACACCCTCACACACACCCTCACACACACCCTCACACACACACACCCTCACACACACACACACCCTCACACACACCCTCACACACACACACACACCCTCACACACACACACACACACACCCTCACACACACCCTCACACACACACACATACACCCTCACACACACACCCTCACACACACACACACCCTCACACACACACACACCCTCACACACACCCTCACACACACCCTCACACACACACACCCTCACACACACCCTCACACACACCCTCACACACACACACCCTCACACACACCCTCACACACACCCTAACACACACCCTCACACACACACACACCCTCACACACACGCTCACACACACACACCCTCACACACACCCTCACACACACACACACACCCCCTCACACACACCCTCACACACACCCTCACACACACACACACACCCTCACACACACCCTCACACACACCCTCACACACACACACACCCCCTCACACACACCCTCACACACACCCTCACACACACCCTCACACACACACACACACCCCCTCACACCCCCCCTCACACACACCCTCACACACACACACACCCTCACACACACCCACACACCCTCACACACACCCTCACACATACCCTCACACACACCCTCACACACACCCTCACACACACCCTCACACACACCCTCACACACACCCTCACACACACACACACACACCCTCACACACACCCTCACACACACCCTCACACACACACACACCCTCACACACACCCTCACACACACACACACACCCTCACACACACCCTCACACACACCCTCACACACACACACACCCTCACACACACACACACACCCTCACACACACACACACACACCCTCACACACACCCTCACACACACACACATACACCCTCACACACACACCCTCACACACACACACACCCTCACACACACACACACCCTCACACACACACACACCCTCACACACACCCTCACACACACCCTCACACACACCCTCACACACACACCCTCACACACACCCTCACACACACCCTCACACACACACCCTCACACACACCCTCACACACACCCTAACACACACCCTCACACACACACACACCCTCACACACACCCTCACACACACCCTCACACACACACCCTCACACACCCACACACCCTCACACACACACACACCCTCACACACACCCTCACACACACACACCCTCACACACACCCTCACACACACACACACCCACACACACACCCTCACACACACCCTCACACACACACACACCCTCACACACACCCTCACACACACACACCCTCACACACACACACACCCTCACACACACCCTCACACACACACACACATTACACCCTCACACACACACACCCTCACACAAACACACACACACCCTCACACACACCCTCACACACACACACACCCTCACACACACACACCCTCACACAAACACACACAAACCCTCACACACACACACACACACACACCCCTACACACACACACACCCTCACACACACACCCTCACCCACCCCCTCACACATACCCTCACACACACACACACCCTCACACACACACACACACCCTCACACACACCCTCACACACACCCTCACACACACACCCTCTCACACACACACACCCTCACACACACCCTCACACACACCCTCACACACACACACCCTCACACACACCCTCACACACACACACCCTCACACACACCCTCACACACACCCTCACACACACCCTCACACACACACACACCCTCACACACACCCTCACACACACCCTCACACACACACACACCCTCACACACACCCTCACACACACACACACTCTCACACACACACACACCCTCACACACACCCTCACACACACACACACCCTCACACACACACACACCCACACACACACCCTCACACACACACACCCTCACACACACCCTCACACACACACACCCCCTCACACACACCCTCACACACACCCTCACACACACACGCACCCTCACACACACCACCACACACACCCTCACACACACCCTCACACACACACACACCCTCACACACACCCTCACACACACACACACACCCTCACACACACACACACCCTCACACACACCCTCACACACACACACCCTCACACAAACACACACACACCCTCACACACACACACACACACACACCCTCACACACACACACACACCCTCACACACACCCCCTCACCCACCCCCTCACACATACCCTCACACACCCTCACACACACACACACACACCCTCACACACACCCTCACACACACACCCTCACACACACACACACCCTCACACACACAACCTCACACACACACACCCTCACACACATACACACACCCTCACACACACACCCTCACACACACACCCTCACACACACCATCACACACACACACACACACACACCCTCACACACACACACCCTCACACACACACCCTCACACAAACCCACACACACCCTCACACACACACACACACCCTCACACACACACACACACCCTCACACACACACCCTCACCCACCCCCTCACACATACCCTCACACACCCACACACACTCTCACACACACTCACACACACCCTCACACACACACCCTCACACACACCCTCACACATACCCTCACACACCCACACACACTCACACACACCCTCACACACCCACCCACACACACACTCTCACACACACACACCCTCAGACACATCCTCACACACACACACCCTCACACACTCCACCACACACACCCTCACACACACCCTCACATACACACACCCTCACCCACCCCCTCACACACACCCTCACATACCCACACACACTCTCACACACCCTCACACACACACACACACACCCTCACACACTCCCTCACACACACACACACACACACACCCTCGCACACACACACACACCCTCTCACACACACACACGCACCCTCACACACACACCCTCACCCACCCCCTCACACACACCCTCACACACCCACACACACTCTCACACACATTCACACACACTCACACACACCCTCACACACACACCCTCACACACACCCTCACACATACCCTCACACACCCACACACACTCACACACACCCTCACACACACCCTCACACACCCACCCACACACACACTCTCACACACACACCCTCAGACACATCCTCACACACACACACCCTCACACACTCCACCACACACACCCTCACACACACCCTCGCATACACACAACGTCACACTCACCCTCACAAACACCCTCACACACATACACACCCTCACGCACACCCACACACACACCACCACACACACCCTCAAACACATCCTCACACACACACCCTCACACACACCCTCACACACAGACCCTCACACATACCCACATACACACCCTCACACACACTCTCACACACACATCCTCACACACAACCCTCACACACAAACACACATACCCTCACACACACACCCTCACACATATCCTCACACACAGACACACACACACCCTCACACATATACACCCTCACACACACACACACAACACTCACACACACACACGCCCTCACACACATCCTCACAAACACGCACCCTCACACACACCACCACACACACCCTCACATACATCCTCACACACACACCCTCACAAACACCCTCACACACACACGCACACACACATATCCTCACACACACCCACCCACACTCATACCTTCACACACACACCCTCACACACACACACACACTCACACACACACCCTCTCACACACCCTCACATACACACACACACCCACACACACGCCCTCACACACACACTCTCACACACACCCTCACAGACACACCCTCACACACACACACTCACACACACACCCTCACACACACCCTCACACACACCCTCACACACCCCCTCACACTCACACCCTCACACACACACGCACCCTGACACACAGCACCACACACACCCTCACACACACACCCTCACACACACTCTCACACACACTCCCTCACACACACACCCTCAGACACATCCTCACACACACCCTCACACACACACCCTCACACAATCCCACATACACACCCTCACACACGCCCTCACACACACTCCCTCACACACACCCTCACTCACTCTCTCACACACACACACACCCTAACATATACCCTCAAACACACCCTCACACGCACTCTCACACTCACACCCTCACACACACCCAGACCCATACCTTCACACACACACCCTTACACACACACACACACACACACTCACACACACACCCTCTCACACACCCTCACATACACACACACCCACACACATGCCCTCACACACACACTCTCACACACACCCTCACAGACACACCCTCACACACACACACCCTCACACACAACATCACACACACCCTCACACACACTCACACACACACACACCCTCACACACACACCCTCAGACACATCCTCACACACACCCTCACACACACGCTCACACACACACATCCTCACACACACGCACCCTCACACACACCACCACACACACCCTCACAAACACCCTCACACACACACGCACCCTCACACACACCACCACACGCACCCTCACACACACCACCACACACACCCTCACAAACACCCTCACACACACACACACCCTCACACACATCCTCACACACACACCCTCCCACACACCCTCACACACACACCCTCACACACACCCTCACACACCCCCTCACACACACCCTCACACACACACCCTCCCACACACCCTCACACACACACGCACCCTCACACACACCCTCACACACACACACCCTCACACACACACACTCACACACACCCTCACACACACACACACGCCCTCACACACACGCACCCTCACACACACCACCTCACACACCCTCACACACATCCTCACACACACACACCCTCACAAACACCCTCACACACACGTAGCCACACACACACCACCACACACACCCTCACACACACACACTCACACATATCCTCACACACCCACCCACACACACATCCTCACACACACCCTCACACAGACACACACACATCCTCACACACACACCCTCACACACACCCTCACACACACCCTCACACACACACCCTCAATCACTCCCTCAGACACACATGCACCCTAACATATACCCTCACACACACCCTCACACGCACCCTCACACGCACTCTCACACTCACACCCTCACACACACCCTCACACATGCACCCTCACACACACCCTCAGACACATCCTCACACCCACCTCCTCACACCCAACCCCACACACACCCTCACCCACAAACTCACACACACACTCTCACACATATCCTCACACACCCACCCACACACACACCCTCACACACACACACATATACTCACACACATATGCCCACGCACACCCTCACACACATCCTCACACACACACACCCTCACATACATCCTCACACACACATCCTCACACACACACCTACCCACACCCTCACCCACACCCTCACACACACACACATACACCCTCAAACACCCTCACACACACACACACCCTCACACACGCACCCTAACACACATACACCCTCACACACACACCCTCACACACACAGTCACTCACACACACACACCCTCACACACACCCTCACACACAACTTCACACACACCCTCATACACACCCTCACACGCCCCCTCACACACAACCTCACACACATCCTCACACACACACACCCTCACGCACATCCTCACACACACACACCCTCACACACACACTCTCACACACACCCTCACAGACACACCCTCACACACACACACCCTCACACGCAACTTCACACACACCCTCACACACACACTCACACACACACACGCCCTCACACACATCCTCACACACACGCACCCTCACACACACCACCACACACACCCTCACAAACACCCTCACACACACACGCACCCTCACACACACCACCACACACACCCTCACACACATCCTCACACACACACCCTCACACACACACCCTCCCACACACCCTCACACACACACCCTCACACACACACCCTCCCACACACCCTCACACACACACCCTCACACACCCCCTCACACACACCCTCACACACACACCCTCACACACCCCCTCACACACACCCTCACACACACACCCTCCCACACACCCTTACACACACATCCTCACACACACGCTCACACACACACACCCTCACACACACACACTCACACACACCCTCACACACACACACACACACGCCCTCCCACACACGCACCCTCACACACACCACCACACACACCCTCACACACATCCTCACACACACACACCCTCACAAACACCCTCACACACACGTAGCCACACACACACCACCACACACACCCTCACACACACACACTCACACATATCCTCACACACCCACCCACACACACACCCTCACACACACACACTCACACACATCCTCACACACACCCTCACACAGACACACACACATCCTCACACACACACCCACACACACCCTCACATCCATCCTCACACATACATCCTCACACACACACACCCTCACACACACCCTCACACACACACCCTCACATACACCCTCACACACACATCCTCACACACACACCCACCCACACCCTCACACACACACACATACACCCTCAAACACCCTCACACACACACAACCTCACACACGCACCCTAACACACATACACCCTCACACACACACCCTCACACACACACAGTCACTCACACACACACAACCTCACACACACCCTCACACACAACTTCACACACACCCTCATACACACCCTCACACGCCCCCTCACACACAACCTCACACACATCCTCACACACACAGACCCACACACACACACCCTCATACACATCCTCACACACCCCCTCACACACACACACTCACACACACCCTCACACACACACACCCTCACACATATCCTCACACACACCCTCACACGCACCCTCACACACACCACCTCACACACCCTCACACACATCCTCACACACACACACCCTCACAAACACCCTCACACACACGTAGCCACACACACACCACCACACACACCCTCACACACACACACTCACACATATCCTCACACACCCACCCACACACACATCCTCACACACACCCTCACACAGACACACACACATCCTCACACACACACCCTCACACACACCCTCACACACACCCTCACACACACACCCTCAATCACTCCCTCAGACACACATGCACCCTAACATATACCCTCACACACACCCTCACACGCACCCTCACACGCACTCTCACACTCACACCCTCACACACACCCTCACACACGCACCCTCACACACACCCTCAGACACATCCTCACACCCACCTCCTCACACCCAACCCCACACACACCCTCACCCACAAACTCACACACACATCCTCACACACACCCTCACACACACACTCTCACACATGTCCTCACACACCCACCCACACACACACCCTCACACACACACATATACTCACACACATATGCCCACGCACACCCTCACACACATCCTCACACACACACTCACCCTCACATACATCCTCACACACACATCCTCACACACACACCTACCCACACCCTCACCCACACCCTCACACACACACACATACACCCTCAAACACCCTCACACACACACACACCCTCACACACGCACCCTAACACATACACCCTAACACACATACACCCTCACACACACACCCTCACACACACACAGTCACTCACACACACACACCCTCACACACACAGTCACTCACACACACACACCCTCACACACACCCTCACACACAACTTCACACACACCCTCATACACACCCTCACACGCCCCCTCACACACAACCTCACACACATCCTCACACACATCCTCACACACACACACCCTCACACACATCCTCACACACACACACCCTCACACACACACTCTCACACACACCCTCACAGACACACCCTCACACACACACACCCTCACACACAACTTCACACACACCCTCACACACACACTCACACACACACACGCCCTCACACACATGCTCACACACACGCACCCTCACACACACCACCACACACACCCTCACAAACACCCTCACACACACACGCACCCTCACACACACCACCACACACACCCTCACACACATCCTCACACACACACCCTCACACACACCCTCACACACACACCCTCACACACACACCCTCCCACACACCCTCACACACACACCCTCACACACCCCCTCACACACACCCTCACACACACACCCTCACACACACCCCCACACACACACCCTCACACACACACCCTCCCACACACCCTCACACACACATCCTCACACACACGCTCACACACACACACCCTCACACACACACACTCACACACACCCTCACACACACACACACACACACGCCCTCCCACACACGCACCCTCACACACACCACCACACACACCCTCACACACATCCTCACACACACACCCTCACAAACACCCTCACACACACGTAGCCACACACACACCACCACACACACCCTCACACACACACACTCACACATATCCTCACACACCCACCCACACACACATCCTCACACACACCCTCACACAGACACACACACATCCTCACACACACACCCACACACACCCTCACATCCATCCTCACACACACACCCTCACACACACCCTCACACACACACACCCTCACATACATCCTCACACACACATCCTCACACACACACCCACCCACACCCTCACACACACACACATACACCCTCAAACACCCTCACACACACACACCCTCACACACGCACCCTAACACACATACACCCTCACACACACCCTCACACACACACAGTCACTCACACACACACACCCTC
The DNA here is from genome assembly GCF_047496795.1 of Chiloscyllium punctatum. Taxonomy (NCBI): domain Eukaryota; kingdom Metazoa; phylum Chordata; class Chondrichthyes; order Orectolobiformes; family Hemiscylliidae; genus Chiloscyllium; species Chiloscyllium punctatum. Next base: position 11,091,343 of record NC_092759.1, read on the forward strand.
ACACACACCCTCACACACAACTTCACACACACCCTCATACACACCCTCACACGCCCCCTCACACACAACCTCACACACATCCTCACACACACAGACCCACACACACACACCCTCATACACATCCTCACACACCCCCTCACACACACACACTCACACACACCCTCACACACACACACCCTCACACATATCCTCACACACACCCTCACACGCACCCTCACACACACCACCTCACACACCCTCACACACATCCTCACACACACACACCCTCACAAACACCCTCACACACACGTAGCCACACACACACCACCACACACACCCTCACACACACACACTCACACATATCCTCACACACCCACCCACACACACATCCTCACACACACCCTCACACAGACACACACACATCCTCACACACACACCCTCACACACACCCTCACACACACCCTCACACACACACCCTCAATCACTCCCTCAGACACACATGCACCCTAACATATACCCTCACACACACCCTCACACGCACCCTCACACGCACTCTCACACTCACACCCTCACACACACCCTCACACACGCACCCTCACACACACCCTCAGACACATCCTCACACCCACCTCCTCACACCCAACCCCACACACACCCTCACCCACAAACTCACACACACATCCTCACACACACCCTCACACACACACTCTCACACATGTCCTCACACACCCACCCACACACACACCCTCACACACACACATATACTCACACACATATGCCCACGCACACCCTCACACACATCCTCACACACACACTCACCCTCACATACATCCTCACACACACATCCTCACACACACACCTACCCACACCCTCACCCACACCCTCACACACACACACATACACCCTCAAACACCCTCACACACACACACACCCTCACACACGCACCCTAACACATACACCCTAACACACATACACCCTCACACACACACCCTCACACACACACAGTCACTCACACACACACACCCTCACACACACAGTCACTCACACACACACACCCTCACACACACCCTCACACACAACTTCACACACACCCTCATACACACCCTCACACGCCCCCTCACACACAACCTCACACACATCCTCACACACATCCTCACACACACACACCCTCACACACATCCTCACACACACACACCCTCACACACACACTCTCACACACACCCTCACAGACACACCCTCACACACACACACCCTCACACACAACTTCACACACACCCTCACACACACACTCACACACACACACGCCCTCACACACATGCTCACACACACGCACCCTCACACACACCACCACACACACCCTCACAAACACCCTCACACACACACGCACCCTCACACACACCACCACACACACCCTCACACACATCCTCACACACACACCCTCACACACACCCTCACACACACACCCTCACACACACACCCTCCCACACACCCTCACACACACACCCTCACACACCCCCTCACACACACCCTCACACACACACCCTCACACACACCCCCACACACACACCCTCACACACACACCCTCCCACACACCCTCACACACACATCCTCACACACACGCTCACACACACACACCCTCACACACACACACTCACACACACCCTCACACACACACACACACACACGCCCTCCCACACACGCACCCTCACACACACCACCACACACACCCTCACACACATCCTCACACACACACCCTCACAAACACCCTCACACACACGTAGCCACACACACACCACCACACACACCCTCACACACACACACTCACACATATCCTCACACACCCACCCACACACACATCCTCACACACACCCTCACACAGACACACACACATCCTCACACACACACCCACACACACCCTCACATCCATCCTCACACACACACCCTCACACACACCCTCACACACACACACCCTCACATACATCCTCACACACACATCCTCACACACACACCCACCCACACCCTCACACACACACACATACACCCTCAAACACCCTCACACACACACACCCTCACACACGCACCCTAACACACATACACCCTCACACACACCCTCACACACACACAGTCACTCACACACACACACCCTCACACACACCCTCACACACAACTTCACACACACCCTCATACACACCCTCACACGCCCCCTCACACACAACCTCACACACATCCTCACACACACAGACCCACACACACACACCCTCATACACATCCTCACACACCCCCTCACACACACACACACTCACACACACCCTCACACACACACACCCTCACACATATCCTCACACACACCCTCACACACACCCTCACATACACACAACCTCACACTCACCCTCACAAACACCCTCACACACATACACATCCTCACACACAGACACACACACACCCTCACACATATACACCCTCACACACAGACACACGCACTCACACACACACACGCCCTCACACTCATCCTCACACACATGCACCCTCACACACGCCACCATACACACCCTCACATACATCCTCACACACACACACACCCTCATACACACACCCTCACACACACACCCTCACACACACACCCTCACACACAGCCTCACACACACACCCTCACGCACACACACACACCCTCTGACACACCCACACTCACACCCTCACACACACAGACGCACACACATCCCCCTCACACACAATCACCCTCACACACTCACCCTCACACACTCGCTCACCCACAGCCTCACACTCTCACACACACACTTACACACATCTTCACACACAACATCTCACACACCCACCCTCACACGCACACACCCTCACACCCTCACACACATCCTCACACACAGACACACACACACCCTCACACACCTTCACACTCACCCTCACACACACACATCCTGAGACACCCCCTCACACACACACGCTCAGACACTCCCTCACACATACCCCCCACACACCCTCAGACATACCCTCACACACCCTCACTCACACCCTCACACATACCTTCACACACCCTCACACACCCTCACTCACACCCACACACACACACCCTCACATACACCCTCACACACACACCCTCACACACACCCACACACACACACCCTCACACACACCCTCACACACACCCTCACACACACCCTCACACACAGCATCAAACAAAGCCTCACACATTCCCTCACACACCCTCACACACACCCTCACAGACACCCACACACACCTTCACACATTCCCTCACACACCCTCACACACACCCTCACAGACACCCACACACACCCTCACACATACCCTCACACTCACACACACCCTCACACACACGCTCACACAAACACACCCACACACACGCTCACACACACCCTCACACACTCCCTCACACACACCCTCACAACGCACCCACACACACACCCACACATACGCACGCACACACACCCTCACACACGCTCACACATACCCTCACACACACCCTCACACACATCCTCACACACACACACACAAACTCACACCCACCCTCACATACATCCTCACACACACATCCTCACATACACCCTCACAGACACCCTCACTAACATCCTTACACTTATCCTCACACACGCCCACACACAGACCCTCACACACACCCTCTCACACACACCCTCACACATGCCATCACACAACCTCTCACACACACCCACTCACACAACCTCACACACACCCTCACACACACTCTCACACACTCAACCTCACACACACCCTCACCCTCACACACACCTTCACACACACCCACACACACACACACCCTCACACACGCACACGCTCACACACACACTCTCACGCACACACCCTCACACACACACCCTCACACACACACACGCTCACACACACACTCTCACGCACACACCCTCACACACACACCCTCACACACACACACCCTCACACACACACACACCCACACACACACCCTCACACATCCTCACGCACACATACCCTCACACGCACACCCTCACACACACACACGCCCTCACACACATCTTCTCGCACACACCCTCACACACACCCCCCACACACACACCCTCACACACACCCTCATACACACACCCTCACACACATCCTTACACACACCCTCCCACACACACACACCCTCACACACACAAACTTTCACACACACCCTCACACACTCACCATCACACACAGCCTCACACACACACACCCTCACGCACACACACACACACACCCTCTGACACACCCACACTCACATCCTCACACGCACACACACCCACACACACCCTCACACACGCAGATGCACACACATCCCCCTCACACACTCACCCTCACACACTCCCTCACCCACAGCCTCACACCCTCACACACACACTTACACACATCTTCACACACAACCTCTCACACCCTCATACCCTCACGCACAGCATCAAACACACCCTCGCACATTCCCTCACACACAGACACACACACACTCTCACACACCTTCACACACACCCTCACATACACACACCCTGAGACACCCCCTCACACACACACGCTCATATACTCCCTCACACATACTCCCCCCACACCCTCAGACATACCCTCACACACCCTCACACACACCCTCACACATACCTTCACACACCCTCATACACACTCACTAACACCCACACACACACACCCTCACATACACCCTCACACACACACACCCACACACACACACCCTTACACACACCCTTACACACACTCTCACACACAGCATCAAACACACCCTCACACATTCCCTCACACACCCTCACACACACCCTCACAGACACCCACACACACCCTCACACATACCCTCACACACACACTCACACACATCCTCACACACACCCACACACTATCTCACACATACCCTCACACTCACACATACCCTCACACACACGCTCACACAAACACACCCACACACACACTCACACACACCCTCACACACTCCCTCACACACACCCTCACAACGCACCCACACACACACCCACACACACGCACGCACACACACCCTCACACATACCCTCACACACGCCCTCACACACAGCCTCACACACATCCTCACACACACACACACAAACGCGCACCCACCCTCACATACATCCTCACACACACATCCTCACACACACCCTCACACATACACCCTCACACACGCTCACACACACACCCTCACAGACACCCTCACACACACCCTTACACTTACCCTCACACACACCCACACACAGACCCTCACACACACCCTCTCACACACACCCTCACACATGCCATCACACAACCTCACACACACACCCACTCACACAACCTCACACACACCCTCACACACCCTCACCCTCACACATACCTTCACACACACTCACACACACCTTCACACACACCCTCACACACACCCACATACACACACTCACACACACACCCTCACACACGCACACGGTCACACACACACTCTCACGCACACACCCTCACACACACACCCTCACACACACACATGCTCACACACACTTACTCACGCAAACACACCCTCACACACACACCCTCACACACACACACACACACCCACACACACACCCTCACACACATCCTCACGCACACACACCCTCACACACACACCCTCACACACACACACACACCCACACACACACCCTCACACACACACACCCACACACATACCCTCTCTCACACACACACACCCTCACACATACAAAATATCACACACACTCTCACGCACACACCCCCTCACACACACACACACCCTCACATACAAACTCACACACACATCCTCACACATACACGCCCTCACACACACACCCTCACACACACCCTCACACACACCCGTACACACACACACTCACACACACACGACCTCACACACATCCTCACACATGCACAACCTCACAAACACCCTCACACACACACGCACCCTCACACACACCCTCACACACACACACACATCCTCACACACCCCCTCACATACACACACCCTCACATACACACATACACATACCCTCACACACACACACCCACACACATACCGTCTCTCACACACACACACCCTCACACACACAAAATCTCACACACACTCTCACGCACACACCCCCTCACACACACACACACCCTCACATACAAACTCACACACACATCCTCACACATACACGCCCTCACACACACACCCTCACACACACCCTCACACACACCCGTACACACACACACTCACACACACACGACCTCACACACATCCTCACACATGCACAACCTCACAAACACCCTCACACACACACGCACCCTCACACACACCCTCACACACACACACACATCCTCACACACCCCCTCACATACACACACCCTCACATACACACATACACATACCCTCACACACACACACCCTCACACACACCCTCACACACACACACCCTCACATACACTCACCCTCACACACAAACACTCTCACACACACACACACTCACACACACACACCCTCGCACACACCCTCACACACACACACCCTCGCACACACACACCCTCACAAACACACACACCCTCATACATACCGTTTCACACACACACACCCGCACACACAGAAACACACACACCCTTGCACACGCACACCTGCACACACAGAAACACACACCCTCACACACACACACCCTCACACACACACAAACATCCTCCCACACGCCCTCACACACACACCCTAACACACTCACCCTCACACACCCACACTCACACACACACACATACTCACTTACACACCCCCTCATATACACACCCTCTCACACACCCTCACACACACACACCCTCACACACACACTCACACACACACCCTTACACCTACCCTCACATACACCTCACACACGCAGACACACACACACACACACACCCCTCACACACTCACCCTCACACACACCCTCACAACACACCCACACACACACCCACACACACACCCACACACACGCACGCACACACACCCTCACACATACCCTCACACACACCCTCACACACATCCTCACACACACACACACAAACGCACACCCACCCTCACATACATCCTCACACACACATCCTCACACACACCCTCACACATACACCCTCACACACGCTCACACACACACCCTCACAGACACCCTCACACACACCCTTACACTTACCCTCACACACACCCACACACAGACCCTCACACACACCCTCTCACACACACCCTCACACATGCCATCACACAAACTCACACACACACCCACTCACACAACCTCACACACACCCTCACCCTCACACATACCTTCACACACACCCTCACACACACCCACACACACACACTCACACACACCCTCACACACGCACACGCTGACACACACTTACTCACGCAAACACACCCTCACACACACACACCCTCACACACACACACTCACACACACACACACACCCACACACACACCCTCACACACACCCTCACACACACACACCCTCACACACATACCCTCTCACACACACACACGCCCTCACACACATCTTCACGCACACACCCTCACACACACAAACTCTCACACACACCCTCGCGCACACACACCCTCACACACACACACACCCTCACACACACACCCTCACATACACACCCTCACACACTCTCACACACACCCTCACACACACCCACATACACACACTCACACACACACCCTCACACACGCGCACGCTCACACACACACTCTCACGCACACACCCTCACACACACACCCTCACACACACACACGCTGACACACACTTACTCACGCAAACACACCCTCACACACACACACCCTCACACACACACACTCACACACACACACACACCCACACACACACCCTCACACACATCCTCACGCACACACACCCTCACACACACACACCCTCACACACATACCCTCTCACACACACACACGCCCTCACACACATCTTCACGCACACACCCTCACACACACAAACTCTCACACACACCCTCGCGCACACACACCCTCACACACACACACACCCTCACATACAAACTCACACACACATCCTCACACACACACGCCCTCACACACACACATACCCTCACACACACACCCTCACATACACACCCTCACACACTCTCACACACACCCTCACACACACACACTCACACACACACAACCTCACACACATCCTCACACATGCACACCCTCACAAACACCCTCACACACACACGCACCCTCACACACACCCTCACACACACACACACATCCTCACACACCCCCTCACATAAACACACCCTCACATACACACATACACATACCCTCACACACACACACCCTCACACACACCCTCACACACACACACCCTCACATACACTCACCCTCACACACACACACTCTCACACACACACACACACACACACACACCCTCGCACACACCCTCACACACACCCACCCTCGCACACACACACACCCTCACATACACACATACCCTTATACATACCGTTTCACACACACACACCCACACACACAGAAACACACACACCCTTGCACACACACACCTGCACACACAGAAACACACCCCCTCAAACACACACACCCTCACACACACACACACATCCTCACACACGCCCTCACAAACACACCCTAACACACTCACCCACACACACCCACACTCACACACACACATACTCACTTACACACACTCTCATATACACACCCTCTCACACACCCTCACACACACACACCCTCACACACACACCCTCACACACACCCTCACACAGACACACCCTCACATACACTCACCCTCACACACACACACTCTCACACACACACACACTCTCTCACACACACACACACACACACCCTCGCACACACCCTCACACACACCCACCCTCGCACACACACACACCCTCACATACACACACACCCTTATACATACCGTTTCACACACACACACCCACACACACAGAAACACACACACCCTTGCACACACACACCTGCACACACAGAAACACACCCCCTCAAACACACACACCCTCACACACACACACACATCCTCACACACGCCCTCACACACACACCCTAACACACTCACCCTCACACACCCACACTCACACACACACATACTCACTTACACACACCCTCATATACACACCCTCTCACACTCCCTCACACACACACACCCTCACACACACACCCTCACACACAGCCTCACACACACACCCTTACACACACCCTCACATACACCTCACACACGCAGACACACACACACACACACACACACCCCTCACACACTCACCCTCACACACACCCTCACAGACACACCCTCACACACAGCCTCACACCCTCACACACACCCTTACACACACCTTCACGCTCACCTTCAAACCCAACCTCTCACACACCCACCCTCACATGCACATACCTTCACAGACTCACACACCCTTACACACACACACACACACACACACACACACACACACACCCTCACACACACCCTCAGACAAACACATACACTCTCACACACACTCCCTCACACACATCCTCACACACAGGCACACACACACCCTTGCACACACACCCGCACACACAGACACAGACACACACCCTCACACACTCACACACACACACCCTCACACACACCCTCACACACGCACACACCCTCACACATGCATACCCTCACACAAACACACATACCCTCACACACACACCCTCACACACTCACACACACACACCCTCACACACACCCTCACACCCACTGATACATACAGACACACACACAGACACACACCCTCACACAGACACACCCTCACACAGACACACCCTCACACACACAGACACACACACACACACACACACACACACACACATGGAGACACATACACCTTCACACAAACAGACACATACATTCAAACACAGACACACACACTCTCTAACACACCCTCACAAACACAGGCAAATGCAGACACACACACACACCGACACATACAGACACACAGACACACTCACACACACACAGACACACGCAGACGTACAGACACACATACACATACAGACACAAGACACTCTCACACATACAGACACACACACAGAAACCCAGACACACACACAGACACAGACAGACACAAAAAGACACACACACAGACACATACACACACACAGACGCACACAGAGACACATGCACACAGACACACGCAGACACACACAGACACGCACCGACACAGACACATACAGATACACACACACGCACACAGACACACAAACAGACACACACACAGACATATACAGACAGACAGACACAGACACACACAGACACAGACAGACACACACAGATACACACGCACAGACACACAGACAGACAGACACACACAGACACACACACAGGCGCACACGCAGACACACACACACACACACACACACACACACACACACATACACACACACACACACACTGCAGTGTACAGGATAGAGTATCCCAAGAGTAAAGCACCCGTGTACACTTCTATTGAACATAAAGCTCCTTGTACTCTTTTAAAGTGGTGGTACAGGTTTTACACACAGACCCCCATCAAACACTCCCAGGACAGGGACAGCATGGGGTTAGATACAGAGTAAAGCTCCCTCTACACTGTCCCCATCAAACACTCCCAGGACAGGGACAGCATGGGGTTAGATACAGAGTAAAGCTCCCTCTACACTGTCCCCATCAAACACTCCCAGGACAGGGACAGCATGGGGTTAGATACAGAGTAAAGCTCCCTCTACACTGTCCCCATCAAACACTCCCAGGACAGGGACAGCACGGGGTTAGATACAGAGTAAAGCTCCCTCTACACTGTCCCCATCAAACACTCCCAGGACAGGGACAGCATGGGGTTAGATACAGAGTAAAGCTCCCTCTACACTGTCCCCATCAAACACGCCCAGGACAGGGACAGCACGGGGTGAGATACAGAGTAAAGCTCCCTCTACACTGTCCCCCATCAAACACTCCCAGGACAGGGACAGCACGGGGTTAGATACAGAGTAAAGCTCCCTCTACACTATCCCCCATCAAACACTCCCAGGACAGGGACAGCACGGGGTTAGATACAGAGTAAAGCTCCCTCTACACTATCCCCCATCAAACACTCCCAGGACAGGGACAGCACGAGGTTAGATACAGAGTAAAGCTCCCTCTACACTGTCTCCCCATCAAACACTCCCAGGACAGGGACAGCACAGGGTTAGATACAGAGTAAAGCTCCCTCTACACTGTCTCCCCATCAAACACTCCCAGGACAGGGACAGCACAGGGTTAGATACAGAGTAAAGCTCTCTCTACACTGTCCAGGACATGAAACCATAAAGAATTGCAGATGCTGGAAATCAGAAACGAAACAGAAAATGTTGGGAAATTGTTGCAGGATTGGCCGTCTCTGGGGATAGAAAGCAAAATTTATGCTCTCGGATCAGTAACCCTTCTTTGAAGTGATGGTAGCTCAGAAAAGGTTTTTGCTGCAGGCGATGGTGTGGGGGTAGGTGGGAAGTTTAAAGGGAGATAGAGCAAAGGGACAGATCAAACAGTTGGACAGAGCCAGGTCAGCCTGGGGGAATGTTAATGGGGACCTTTACTGGGTAACACTGGACAGTATTCTACAGCAGGTAAAAACGCCCGAAACATCGATTTCGAAGCTCCTTGGATGCTGCCTGAACTGCTGTGCTCTTCCAGCACCACGAATCCAGAATTCTACAGCAGACCATGTGATGACCAAGCCTGGTGTGTGGGGCTTGGGGTAAGGACATGGGAAAAAGTGTTTCAGGACCTAGAATTATTGAACTCAGCATTGACTCCAAAGGCTGCAGAGTGGAAAGTGAGATGCTGTTTTTTCCAGAGTTTTGCTGGAGCATTACAGCAATCCTGAGACAGAAATGTTCGAGTCATAGAGTCCTACAGCACGGAGACAGGCCCTTGGGCCCAAACTGGTCCATGCCGACCAAAATGGCCGTCCACACTAACCCCATTTCCCTGCACTGGGCCCATATCCCCCTAATCCTTCCCTCTCCATGTATTTGTCCAAATGCCTTTTAAATGTTGTTTAATGTACCCGCCCCAACCACTTCCGCTGGCAGCTCATTCCATCTGTGTACCACCCTCTGGGTAAAAATGTTGCCCCCTCAGGTTCCCTTTTATTCTTTCCCCTCTCACCTTAACCTGATGCCCTCTAGTCCTCGATTCCCCAACCCTGGGGGAAAGACTGAGTGTGTTCACCCTATCTCTGCCTCTCATGATCTTATACACCTCGATAACATTCTCCCTCAGTCTCCTACGCTCTAAAGTAAGAAGTCCTCACTTGTCCAACCTCTCCCTGGAACTCAGTCCCTTCAGACCTGGCAACATCCTTGTAAACCTCCTCTGCTCACTGTCCAGTTTAATAACATCCTTCCTATAGCAAGGTGACCAAACCTGAACACGGTACTCCAAGTGCGGCCTCACCAACGTCCTGTATACCTGCAACATAACTTCCCAACGTCTATACTCAATGCCCTGACTGATGAAGGCCAGTGTGTCTAAAGCCTCCTTCCCCGCCCTGTCTACCTGGGACTCCACTTTCAGACAACCCTGCACCTGAACTCCAAGGTCCCTCTGTTCCCCTACACTCCTTATTTAAGGCCCTCCCATTCACCATGAAATCTCCTACCTTGATTTGACTTTCCAAAATGCAAGGCCTCACACTTATCGATATTAATCTCCATTTGCTATTTCTCGGCCCACTTCCCCAGCCGATCGAGGTCCGGCTGCAATTTCCGATAACCTTCCTCACTGTCCACGATTCCACCTATTTTAGTGTCATCAGCAAACTCACTAATCATACCTTGTACATTCTCATCCAAATCACTGAAATCGGTAACAAACAGCAATGGGCCCAGCACCGAGCCCTGAGGCACTCCCCTAGTCACAGGCCTCCAGTCCGACAAACATCATTCCACAATCCCCTCTGCTTCCTACCATCAAGCCAATTGTGGATCCAATTTGCCAGCTGTGGACTGGGGTGTACAAAGTTAAAAATCACACAACATTAACAGGTTTAATTGGAAGCACTAGCTTTCGGAGCGTCACTCCTTCATCGGGTGGTTATGAAGAATAAGATTGTAAGACGCAGAATCGAGAGCAAAAAGTTGACAGTGTGATGTAACTGAAATTATACATTGAAAAAGACCTGGATCGTTTGTGAAGCCTCTCATCTTTCGGAATGACCATGTTGGTTTCAGTTCTTTCATATGTAAATCTCAGAACATTTAAAAGTTAAATTGTCAAGTGCACTTTAACAATTGGTGTCATGTCGACCCAGAGAAGGTATTAACTGTGCCACAATGGTCAGACTGATTCTAATCTAAAAAAATTGGATTTATAGAATCTTACACGGATTCATGCAGTCTTTGAGCAAAATAAAATATAATTCTGCAAGTACAGATTCACCCCACAAACGTATATGTGTATGTGTGGATGTGGGTGTGTGGGGCAGGGGGCAGAGGGCAGGGTGTGTATGTGTGTATGTGTGTGAGTGTAAAGGGGTATAAGTCTGTGAGAGGGTGCGTGTGTGAGCGTGGGAGTGTATGTGTGAGTGTTTGAGAGAGGGTCTGTGTGAGTGTGTGGGTCTGTAGGAAAGTGTGTGTGTGTGTGTGTTAAGAGTGTGTTGTGTGTGTGTAGGAGTATCTGTCTCTATGTGTGCGCATCTGTGTGTGTGTAGGAGTGTCTGTGTGTTTGTGCGTAGGCGTGTGTGTGTCTCTGTGTGTGTAGGAGTTTCTGTGTGTGTGTCGGATTGTGTGTAGGAGTGTGTGTGTGTGTAGGAGTGTCAGTGTGTGTGTGCGTAGGTGTGTGTGTGTGTGTAGGAGTGTCTGTGTGTGTGTGCGTAGGTGTGTGTGTGTGTGTGTAGGAGTGTCTCTGTGTGTGTAGGAGTATGTGTGTGTCTGTGTGTATGTGTGTCTGTCTGTGTGTGTGTAGGAGTGTCAGTGTGTGTGTGTAGGAGTGTCAGTGTGTCTGTGTAGGAGTGTCTGTGTGTGTGTGTGTGTGTGTGTGTGTGTAGTGCTATGGTGGTCACCTGTAGTGTGACCTTTCATATGTAAATCTCAGAACATTTAAAAGTTAAATTGTCAAGTGCACTTTAACAATTGGTGTCATGTCGACCCAGAGAAGCTATTAACTGTGCCACAATGGTCAGACTGATTCTAATCTAAAAAAATTGGATTTATAGAATCTTACACGGATTCATGCAGTCTTTGAGCAAAATAAAATATAATTCTGCAAGTACAGATTCACCCCACAAACGTATATGTGTATGTGTGGATGTGGGTGTGTGGGGCAGGGGGTCCTGGCTGAAGCCCTCCCCATGGGTATGGAACTTGGCTCTCATCCTCTGCTCAGCCACTTTTCGTTGTTACCTGTCCCGAAGTACACCTTGGAGGATGGTCACCTGAAGGTCCAGGACAGGTATAGCCTTCCAAAGACTCCGAGGATGGGGACAGCAAGGGCACCCTCTTTTATCCTGAACGGAATGCTCTTTTGAAACTGTCTTCAAATTCTCCCAAGAAAAGGTCAGCTTGGGTTCGGTACAGAGTAAGGCTCCCTTTACGCGCTTAAAGCCCTTTCTACGGTGTTATAAACTGGAAATAAAGCCCCTTCGACATGGCTCCCACCGAACATCCCTCAGACCGTGGCAGGGTTTTATGCAAGTGCTACAACGAGTCGTTTTTTTTTCTCTCTCTCAATCTCCTTTGAAGTTGTGATCTGAGAATTGGTGGTTTGGGAAGTGTTCGGAGCGATAACGCAGGGTGCGCACCGAGCTCAGTGCACAATGTCACCAACATCCTAAAGGAGGCGACAGGCCGAGGGGTTTGGGGAGACAGTTCGAGAGCTGACTCTGATCCATACAGAGGTTTGGGTGAACGGTGTGGGGCAAAATGGCTGACCTCATTGACTGACACAGGAGCTGACCACAAATGACCCCCTTGGGACTTTTTAGCTTCAAAAGGTCTGATCTGAGGATGACTTACAAGTGACCGATGAGTTTTCTGAAGCAGCAAAGGTTGGTTTGAAACGAGCTCAAAACGCTCACAAAGATTTTGAATGATTACTCAGTCAGTTCATGGGAGATACCTCACTCTAACGGGAGCGAACAAGTTGTACTGAAGAGACGCAGAGTATATGGGGAGGGGAACAATCAATTAACAGTCTGATAATGTCCTAAAACTTTGATTTGGAGATGAAAGTGTTGGACGGGGGTGGGGGGGGTTGTGTACAGAGTGAAAAATCCCACAACACCAGGTTACAGGCCAACAGGTTTCTTTGGAAGCACTAGCTTTCGGAGAGATGCTATATACGAAAGACTTCGATCTCCGCCATCCACGTGGTGATCTCCGTATTCACTCAGATCCTAAACACCAGGATAACGAAGAAATATCCTTCAGGAAAACCCACACACTCCCCTGTCCCTGACATGGAGAGGGGGCAAAGTGGGGGGTAGGCAAGACAGTGACAGAGAGAAAGAGAGCAGGGAGGCAAATAAGGGGGAGGAATGAAGAGGGAGGGGAGGAGAGATGGAGGGAATCATAGAGGGACGAATATGGAAGGGAAGAGCTGGAGGGAGGGAGAGAGTGGGATAGCGGGACGACAAGGTGGGGGGGGAGGGGGGTGATGAAGACGGATCAAGAGGGGGAGGGTGTCCTGGGCAGAAGGACGAAGGAGGGAGAGGGAGGGAGAAGGTGGGAGAGGAATGAGGCGATAGATGGGGACGAAGGGGTGGGGGGGGGAGGAACAGGCAGCAAGCTCAAAGGATGGACGGGAGGGAGATGGAGACGATGGGTCTGGGAGACAGAGGAAGAAAGGAAAATGTGGGAGAGGGAAGATGGAGAGGGAGGTAAACGTCAAACACAGAAGTGAGAGAGGAAGGACATGGAGAAGGAGAAAGAGATACAGGTAAGAACAGCTTTCAATTCACTGAGAGGAACCGGGCTTTACGAAGGCAGGAAGACCACAACAAGAGGCAGTCATCCTGCAGACTCAGGACAGCAAGTGAGGGGACCATAATGTCGGGTAAAAGAGCTCCCGAACTCTGCACAGTCCCCCGAGACACCGACAACAGTAAACACATCTCCCCAACCATGCACACTCCCCAGACAAACTGACCCCGGGGATACAGAACTCCCTCTGACACACTCACCCCGGGGAAACAGAGCTCCCCCTGACACACTGACCCCGGGGATACAGAGCTCCCCCAGACAAACTGACCCCGGGGATACAGAGCTCCCCCTGACACAGTGACCCCGCGGATACAGAGCTCCCCCTGACACACTGACCCCGGGGAAACTGAGCTCCCCCTGACACACTGACCCCGGGGATACAGAGCTCCCCCTGACACACTGACCCCGGGGAAACAGAACTCCCTCTGACACACTCACCCCGGGGAAACAGAGCTCCCCCTGACACACTAACCCCGGGGATACAGAGCTCCCTCTGACACACTGACCCCGGGGAAACAGAGCTCCCCCTGACACACTGACCCGGGGGATACAGAGCTCCCCCTGACACACTAACCCCGGGGATACAGAGCTCCCTCTGACACACTGACCCCGGGGATACAGAGCTCCCCCTGACAAACTGACCCCGGGGAAACAGAGCTCCCTCTGACACACTGACCCCGGGGAAACAGAGCTCCTCTGACACACTGACCCCGGGGAAACAGAGATCCCTCTGACACACTGACCCCAGGGATACAGAGCTCCCCCTGACACACTGACCCCGGGGATACAGAGCTCCCTCTGACACACTGACCCCGGGGAAACAGAGCTCCCCCTGACAAACTGACCCCGGGGAAACAGAGCTCCCTCTGACACACTGACCCCGGGGAAACAGAGCTCCCTCTGACACACTGACCCCGGGGAAACAGAGCTCCCCCTGACACACTGACCCCGGGGATACAGAGCTCCCTCTGACACACTGACCCCAGGGATACAGAGCTCCCCCTGACACACTGACCCCGGGGATACAGAGCTCCCCCTGACAAACTGACCCCGGGGAAACAGAGCTCCCCCTGACAAACTGACCCCGGGGAAACAGAGCTCCCCCTGACACAGTGACCCCGGGGAAACAGAGCTCCCTCTGACACACTGACCCCGGGGAAACAGAGCTCCCTCTGACACACTGACCCCAGGGATACAGAGCTCCCCCTGACACACTGACCCCGGGGATACAGAGCACCCTCTGACACACTGACCCCGGGGATACAGAGCTCCCTCTGACACACTGACCCCGGGGAAACAGAGCTCCCTCTGACACACTGACCCCGGGGTTACTGAGCACCCTCTGACACACTGACCCCGCGGATACAGAGGTCCCTCTGACACCTGACCCCGGGGATACAGAGCTCCCTCTGACACACTGACCCCAGGGATACAGAGCTCCCCCTGACACAGTGACCCCAGGGAAACAGAGCTCCCCCTGAAACAGTGACCCTAGGGATACAGAGCTCCCCCTGACATACTGACCCCGGGGAAACAGAGCTCCCCCTGACACACTCACCCCGGGGAAACAGAGCTCCCCCTGACACACTGACCCCGGGGATACTGAGCACCCTCTGACACACTGACCCCTGGGATACAGAGCTCCCTCTGACACACTGACCCCGGGGAAACAGAGCTCCCCCTGACACACTGACCCCGGGGATACTGAGCACCCTCTGACACAATGGCCCCAGGGATACAGAGCCCCCCCTGACACAGTGACCCCGGGGATACAGAGCTCCCTCTGACACACTGACCCCGGGGATACAGAGCTCCCTCTGACACACTGACCCCGCGGATACTGAGCTCCCCCTGACACACTGACCCCGCGGATACTGAGCTCCCTCTGACACACTGACCCCGGGGATACTGAGCTCCCCTTGACACACTGACCACGGGGATACAGAGCTCCCCCTGACACACTGACCCCGGGGATACAGAGCACCCTCTGACACACTGACCCCGGGGATACAGAGCTCCCTCTGACACAGTGACCCCGGGGATACAGAGCACCCCCTGACACACTGACCCCGGGGAAACAGAGCTCCCTCTGACACACTGACCCCAGGGATACAGAGCACCCCCTGACACACTGACCCCGGGGAAACAGAGCTCCCCCTGACACACTGACCCCAGGGAAACAGAGCTCCCTCTGACACACTGACCCCGGGGATACAGAGCACCCCCTGACACACTGACCCCGGGGAAACAGAGTTCCCTCTGACACAGTGACCTCGGGGAAACAGAGCACCCTCTGACACCCTGACCCCGGGGATACAGAGCTCCCCCTGACACACTGACCCCGGGGAAACAGAGTTCCCTCTGACACAGTGACCTCGGGGAAACAGAGCACCCTCTGACACCCTGACCCCGGGGATACAGAGCACCCTCTGACACCCTGACCCCGGGGATACAGAGCTCCCCCTGACACACTGACCCCGGGGATACAGAGCTCCCTCTGACACACTGACCCCGGGGATACAGAGCTCCCTCTGACACACTGACCCCGGGAAAACAGAGCTCCCCCTGACACACTGACCCCAGGGATACAGAGCTCCCCCTGACACACTGACCCCGGGGAAACAGAGCTCCCTCTGACACACTACCCCGGGGAAACAGAGCTCCCTCTGACACACTGAACCCGGGGATACAGAGCTCCCTCTGAGACACTGACCCCGGGGAACAGAGCACCCTCTGACACACTGACCCCGGGGAAACAGAGCACCCTCTGACACACTGACCCCGGGGTTACAGAGCTCCTTCTGACACACTGACCCCGGGGATACAGAGCTCCCTCTGACACACTGACCCCGGGGAAACAGAGCACCCTCTGACACCCTGACCCCAGGGATACAGAGCTCCCTCTGACACCCTGACCCCAGGGATACAGAGCTCCCTCTGACACACTGACCCCGGGGTTACAGAGCTCCCCCTGACACACTGACCCGAGGGATACAGAGCTCCGTCTGAGACACTGACCCCGGGGTTACAGAGCTCCCTCTGACACACTGACCCCAGGGAAACAGAGCTCCCCCTGACACACTGACCCCGGGGATACAGAGCTCCCCCTGACACACTGACCCCAGGGATACAGAGCTCCCTCTGACACACTGACCCCGGGGATACAGAGCTCCCTCTGAGACACTGACCCCGGGGATAATGAGCTCCCTCTGACACCCTGACCCCGGGGATACAGAGCTCCCCCTGACACACTGACCCCGGGGATACAGAGCTCCCTCTGACACACTGACCCCGGGGATACAGAGCTCCCTCTGACACACTGACCCCGGGAAAACAGAGCTCCCCCTGACACACTGACCCCAGGGATACAGAGCTCCCCCTGACACACTGACCCCGGGGAAACAGAGCTCCCTCTGACACACTACCCCGGGGAAACAGAGCTCCCTCTGACACACTGAACCCGGGGATACAGAGCTCCCTCTGAGACACTGACCCCGGGGAACAGAGCACCCTCTGACACACTGACCCCGGGGAAACAGAGCACCCTCTGACACACTGACCCCGGGGTTACAGAGCTCCTTCTGACACACTGACCCCGGGGATACAGAGCTCCCTCTGACACACTGACCCCGGGGATAATGAGCTCCCTCTGACACACTGACCCCGGGGATACAGAGCACCCTCTGACACACTGACCCCGGGGAAACAGAGCACCCTCTGACACCCTGACCCCAGGGATACAGAGCTCCCTCTGACACCCTGACCCCAGGGATACAGAGCTCCCTCTGACACACTGACCCCGGGGTTACAGAGCTCCCCCTGACACACTGACCTGAGGGATACAGAGCTCCGTCTGAGACACTGACCCCGGGGTTACAGAGCTCCCTCTGACACACTGACCCCAGGGAAACAGAGCTCCCCCTGACACACTGACCCCGGGGATACAGAGCTCCCCCTGACACACTGACCCCAGGGATACAGAGCTCCCTCTGACACACTGACCCCGGGGATACAGAGCTCCCTCTGAGACACTGACCCCGGGGATAATGAGCTCCCTCTGACACCCTGACCCCGGGGATACAGAGCTCCCCCTGACACACTGACCCCGGGGATACAGAGCTCCCTCTGACACACTGACCCCGGGGATACAGAGCTCCCTCTGACACACTGACCCCGGGAAAACAGAGCTCCCCCTGACACACTGACCCCAGGGATACAGAGCTCCCCCTGACACACTGACCCCGGGGAAACAGAGCTCCCTCTGACACACTACCCCGGGGAAACAGAGCTCCCTCTGACACACTGAACCCGGGGATACAGAGCTCCCTCTGAGACACTGACCCCGGGGAACAGAGCACCCTCTGACACACTGACCCCGGGGAAACAGAGCACCCTCTGACACACTGACCCCGGGGTTACAGAGCTCCTTCTGACACACTGACCCCGGGGATACAGAGCTCCCTCTGACACACTGACCCCGGGGATAATGAGCTCCCTCTGACACACTGACCCCGGGGATACAGAGCACCCTCTGACACACTGACCCCGGGGAAACAGAGCACCCTCTGACACCCTGACCCCAGGGATACAGAGCTCCCTCTGACACCCTGACCCCAGGGATACAGAGCTCCCTCTGACACACTGACCCCGGGGTTACAGAGCTCCCCCTGACACACTGACCTGAGGGATACAGAGCTCCGTCTGAGACACTGACCCCGGGGTTACAGAGCTCCCTCTGACACACTGACCCCAGGGAAACAGAGCTCCCCCTGACACACTGACCCCGGGGATACAGAGCTCCCCCTGACACACTGACCCCAGGGATACAGAGCTCCCTCTGACACACTGACCCCGGGGATACAGAGCTCCCTCTGAGACACTGACCCCGGGGATAATGAGCTCCCTCTGACACCCTGACCCCGGGGGATACAGAGTTCCCTCTGACACCCTGACCCCGGGGATACAGAGCTCCCCCTGACACACTGACCCCGGGGATACAGAGCTCCCTCTGACACACTGACCCCGGGGATACAGAGCTCCTTCTGACACACTGACCCCAGGGAAACAGAGTTCCCTCTGACACAGTGACCCCGGGGAAACAGAGCACCCTCTGACACCCTGACCCCGGGGATACAGAGCTCCCCCTGACACACTGACCCCGGGGATACAGAGCTCCCTCTGAGACACTGACCCCGGGGATAATGAGCTCCCTCTGACACCCTGACCCCGGGGATACAGAGCTCCCTCTGACACACTGACCCCGGGGATACAGAGCTCCCTCTGACACACTGACCCCGGGAAAACAGAGCTCCCCCTGACACACTGACCCCAGGGATACAGAGCTCCCCCTGACACACTGACCCCGGGGAAACAGAGCTCCCTCTGACACACTACCCCGGGGAAACAGAGCTCCCTCTGACACACTGAACCCGGGGATACAGAGCTCCCTCTGAGACACTGACCCCGGGGAACAGAGCACCCTCTGACACACTGACCCCGGGGAAACAGAGCACCCTCTGACACACTGACCCCGGGGTTACAGAGCTCCTTCTGACACACTGACCCCGGGGATACAGAGCTCCCTCTGACACACTGACCCCGGGGATAATGAGCTCCCTCTGACACACTGACCCCGGGGATACAGAGCACCCTCTGACACACTGACCCCGGGGAAACAGAGCACCCTCTGACACCCTGACCCCAGGGATACAGAGCTCCCTCTGACACCCTGACCCCAGGGATACAGAGCTCCCTCTGACACACTGACCCCGGGGTTACAGAGCTCCCCCTGACACACTGACCCGAGGGATACAGAGCTCCGTCTGAGACACTGACCCCGGGGTTACAGAGCTCCCTCTGACACACTGACCCCAGGGAAACAGAGCTCCCCCTGACACACTGACCCCGGGGATACAGAGCTCCCCCTGACACACTGACCCCAGGGATACAGAGCTCCCTCTGAGACACTGACCCCGGGGATAATGAGCTCCCTCTGACACCCTGACCCCGGGGATACAGAGCTCCCCCTGACACACTGACCCCGGGGATACAGAGCTCCCTCTGAGACACTGACCCCGGGGATAATGAGCTCCCTCTGACACCCTGACCCCGGGGATACAGAGCTCCCCCTGACACACTGACCCCGGGGATACAGAGCTCCCTCTGACACCCTGACCCCGGGGATACAGAGCTCCCTCTGACACACTGACCCCGGGGATCCAGAGCTCCCCCTGACACACTGACCCCAGGGATACAGAGCTCCCCCTGACACACTGACCCCAGGGATACAGAGCTCCCTCTGACACCCTGACCCCGGGGATACAGAGCTCCCCCTGACACACTGACCTATCACTGTTACCCCCTCCTGCCCCTGCACCCTTCCCTGTGTCTGTTACCTCTTCCTGCCCCTACATCCATCCTTATCTCTGTAACCTCCCCAGCCCATACGCCCCCCATCTCTGTGACCCCCTTCAGCCCCTCCACTCCTCCCTATCTCTGTAAGCCCCTCCAGCCGCTACATCCCACCCGATCACTGTAACACCCTCTCACCCCCTACACCCCCTCCCTATCTCTGTCATTTCCTCCAGCCCTACACCCCCTCCCTATCTCTGTAACCCCCTCCAGCCCCTACACCCCCTCCCTATCTCTGTAACCCCTCCAGCCCCTACACCCCCTCCCTATCTCTGTAACCCCCCTCCAGTCCCTACACCCCTCCCTATCTCTGTAACCCCCTCCAGCCCCACACCCCCTCCCTATCTCTGTAACCCCCTCCAGCCCCACACCCCCTCCCTATCTCTGTAACCCCCTCCAGCCCCACACCCCCTCCCTATCTCTGTAACCCCTCCAGCCCCTACACCCCCTCCCTATCTCTTTAACCCCCTCCAGCTCGTACACCCCTCCCTATCTCTTTAAGCCCGTCCAGCCCCTACACCCCCTCCCTATCTCTGTAACCCCCCAGTCCCTACACCCCCTCCCTATCTCTGTCATTCCCTCCAGCCCCTACACCCCCTCCCTATCTCTGTTACCCCCTCCAGCCCCTACACCCCTCCCTATCTCTGTAACCCCCCCCAGCCCCTACACCCCCTCCCTATCTCTGTAACCCCCCCAGTCCCTACACCCCCTCCCTATCTCTGTAACCCCCCCAGTCCCTACACCCCCTCCCTATCTCTGTCATTCCCTCCAGCCCCTACACCCCCTCCCTATCTCTGTTACCCCCTCCAGCCCCTACACCCCTCCCTATCTCTATAACCCCTCCAGCCCCTACACCCCTCCCTATCTCTATAACCCCCTCCAGCCCCTACACCCCCTCCCTATCTCTGTAACTCCCCCCAGTCCCTACACCCCTCCCTCTCTCTGTAACTCCCTCCAGCCCCCTACACCCCCTCCCTATCTCTGTAACTCCCCCCAGATCCCTACACCCCCTCCCTCTCTCTGTAACTCCCTCCAGCCCCTACACCCCCTCCCTATCTCTTTGACGCCCTCCAGCCCCTACACCCCTCCCTATCTCTGTAACCCCCTCCCTATCTCTGTAACCTCCTCCAACCCCTACTCCCCTCCCTATCTCTGTAACCCCCTCCCTATCTCTGTAACCCCCTCCAGCCCCCTACACCCCCTCCCTATCTCTATAACCCCCTCCAGCCCCTACACCCCCTCCCTATCTCTGTAACTCCCCCCAGATCCCTACACCCCTCCCTATCTCTATAACCCCCTCCAGCCCCTACACCCCCTCCCTATCTCTGTAACCCCCTCCAGCCCCACACCCCTCCCTATCTCTATAACCCCCTCCAGCCCCTACACCCCCTCCCTATCTCTGTAACTCCCCCCAGATCCCTACACCCCCTCCCTCTCTCTGTAACTCCCTCCAGCCCCTACACCCCCTCCCTATCTCTGTAAACCCCCTCCAGCCCCCTACACCCCCTCCCTATCTCTATAACCCCCTCCAGCCCCTACACCCCTCCCTATCTCTGTAACCCCCTCCAGCCCCTACACCCCTCCCTATCTCTGTAAACCCCTCCAGCCCCTACACCCCCTCCCTATCTCTGTAAACCCCCTCCAGCCCCCTACACCCCCTCCCTATCTCTATAACCCCCTCCAGCCCCTACACCCCTCCCTATCTCTGTAACCCCCTCCAGCCCCTACACCCCTCCCTATCTCTATAACCCCCTCCAGCCCCTACACCCCCTCCCTATCTCTATAACCCCTTCCAGCCCCTACACCCCCACCCTATCTCTGTAGCCCCCTCCAGCCCCTACACCCCCTCCCTATCTCTGTAACCCCCTCCAGCCCCTACACCCCCTCCCTATCTCTGTAACCCCCTCCAGCCCCTACACCCCTCCCTATCTCTGTAACCCCCTCCAGCCCCTACACCCCCTCCCTATCTCTGTAAACCCCTCCAGCCCCTACACCCCCTCCCTATCTCTGTAAACCCCCTCCAGCCCCCTACACCCCCTCCCTATCTCTGTCATTCCCTCCTGCCCCTACACCCCTCCCTATCTCTGTAACCCCCTCCAGCCCCTACACCCCCTCCCTATCTCTGTAACCCCCTACACCCCCTCCCTATCTCTGTAAACCCCTCCAGCCCCTACACCCCCTCCCTATCTCTGTAACCCCCTCCAGCCCCCTACACCCCCTCCCTATCTCTGTCATTCCCTCCTGCCCCTACACCCCCTCCCTATCTCTGTAACCCCCTCCAGCCCCTACACCCCCTCCCTATCTCTGTAAACCCCTCCAGCCCCTACACCCCCTCCCTATCTCTGTAAACCCCTCCAGCCCCCAACACCCCCTCCCTATCTCTGTAAACCCCTCCAGCCCCCTACACTCCCTCCCTATCTCTGTAACCCCCCTCCAGCCCCTACACCCCCTCCCTATCTCTGTAACCTCCTCCAGCCCCTACACTCCCTCCCTATCTCTGTAACCCCCTCCAGCCCCTACACCCCCTCCCTATCTCTGTAACCCCCTCCAGCCCCTACACCCCCTCCCTATCTCTGTAACCCCCTCCATTCCCCCCCACTTGGGTGAACATTTCACATCATAACCTTCAAGGCTGTGCTCCTTGAGTCGGAATGTGGGACTAATGTTGATTTCGTGTCGTACTAAATGAAAGTTGGAAGAGTCATGAGGGAATGTCACCTGACCCGAAACGCTAACTCTGATTTCTCTCTACAGATGCTGCCAGACTTGCTGAAAGTTTCCCGCGATGTCTGCGTTTGCTTTTGATTTAGGATTGAATCAATGGGCCAAAGGGTGCATAGAGTCATAGAGATCTCCAGCTCGGAGACAGACCCTTCGGTCCAACTCCTCCATGCCGACTTGATATCCCAACCCGTCTTCCATACCTGATGATGCGATCAACATGGAAGCGAGGGGCTGGCGTCCGCACTATCCTGTGAGGGGGGGCTGTGACCTCCGTGGTCTGAGGGTTCGGACTCTGCCGGAATGTCAGAAGCATTACAGCTGAAGCCGTGGCCTTCTGGAGCCTGGATATCACCCCTCCGCCCTGACCCGATCTGAAGACCCACCAACCCAACTGGAGGAGGAGGCTGAGGAGCTCTGCGAACTCGAGGGTGGGATTTTGAAAAATCCAGACATCACGGAGGCCGGAGCTGACGTAGTGAGCCGGGAGATTGGGTTGGGCCGTGAGGAGGAATGAGTTGGTGAATGCTGGTGGGTACGTGGGATCTGTAATTGGAATCTCAGACACAGGCAAGGTGTGTTTTGGAAGTTTGGGAAGGTGAGGGATTATCCAGCTGAGCTTTAGACTGGAGCTCATGTTTAATGACGGTGGGACAAGGCTCCAAAACAGTGAGGTCAGGTTGATGTTTAATCAAATCCTGGAATGAGACCATTCACCACATTGACTCCCTCGCCAGTTCTTTGTCACACTGTCAGGCTATTCCCAAGGATTGTTATTTCTTTCCCAATGGGAAAGGTTTCTGCACTTAACCAGGTGGTTGGCTTCAGTTTCACTATGTCAGCAACTACAGATTGCTGCAAAACTCTCCGACAGTGCAAAATTCAAAAATACAGGGAAGGAATGGAAGGGCTGGGGGGTGGGGTTCATCTGGAGCAAGACCCCACCTTCATTACAATTGAGGCTCCATTGGGATGGTGTACAATGGGAGTGAACAAGAAGGGGTTTGGGTCCATTGGAATGGTGTACAAGGGGAGTGGATGGGAAGGGGTTTGGGTCCATTGGGATGGTGTACAATGGGAATGAATGGGAAGGGGTTTGGGTCCATTGGGATGGTGTACAATGGGAATGAATGGGAAGGGGTTTGGGTCCATTGGGATGGTGTACAATGGGGGTGAATGGGAAGGGGTTTGGGTCCATTGGGATGGTGTACAATGGGAATGAATGGGAAGGGGTTTGGGTCCATTGCGATGGTGGACCATGGGAGTGAATGGGAAGGGGTTTGGGTCCATTGGGATGGTGTACAATGGGAATGAATGGGAAGGGGTTTGGGTCCATTGCGATGGTGTACAATGGGAATGAATGGGAAGGGGTTTGGGTCCATTGCGATGGTGGACCATGGGAGTGAATGGGAAGAGGTTTGGGTCCATTGGAATGATGTACAATGGGAGTGAATGGGAAGGGGTTTGAGTCCATTGGGATGGTGTACAATGGGAATGAATGGGAAAGGGTTTGGGTCCATTGGGATGGTGTACAATGGGAGTGATTGGGAAAGGGTTTGAGTCCATTGGGATGGTGTACAATGGGAATGAATGGGAAGGGGTTTGGGTCCATTGGGATGGTATACAATGGGAGTGAATGAGAAGGGGTTTGAGTCCATTGGGATGGTGTACAATGGGAGTGAATGGGAAGGGGTTTGGGTCCATTGGGATGGTGTACAATGGGAGTGAATGGGAAGGGGTTTGGGTCCATTGGGATGGTGTACAATGGGAGTGAATGGGAAGGGGTTTGGGTCCATTGGGATGGTATACGATGGGAGGGAATGGGAAGGGGTTTGGGTCCATTGGGATGGTGTACAATGGGAGTGAATGGGAAGGGATTTAATCCTCTCAAAATGTCACAGTGTGCTGCTCTCAGGCATCTGCTGGTCTGGGTCCAACTGTTGGAGAATTACTTGCAGCCTCTGTTGGCAATTAATGAGTTAACATCTGCTGTTCTGTGCATACTTGTGGTCTTAACATTGATACCAAAACACGGGCTTGGCGCCCAACCTCGCGTCGCTGGTGGGTAACCCAATATCAGCAGAGAAACGCTGACAGTGCATCTGTGCCAACAAATGAGAAATGCAGCCGTTTGTGAGATCCAGATGGGCGTTGACAATCTGACTGACGGCAATGAGCTTCTCAAAAGCTAAGCTGAACATCAGCTGTTCCTGAGTAGACTGCTTTACAAAACTCCTTCCACCGTTGAAAGGAATTTAATTAAAAATAAAAGAATTAAAATTGCTTTTTTTTTCAATACCTCCTCCCAAGCATTCCGTTTTCCAATTCTCATCTCCTTTCTGTCTCCACATTTGCATTTCTCTCCTGCACCCTGTGCCCCTTTACCCAGCCTGACCCACGGAAGGGAGATCTGCTCCAAGCCAGGAACATGCCCTTGGCAAGTCATTCCCCAGAGAATTGGACAGTGGTTGGGCTTGGGAATTGTCTGGAAATAGGCCCTTCAAAGAGTAACCCATCCACACCCCTTCCCCTGACACTGTTGGCAATTTAGCATAGTCAATCCACGCTGACCAGCACTTCTTTGGATTGTGGGAGAGGAAACACACACGGGGAGAATGTCCAAACTCCACACAGACAGTTGCCTGAGGTGGGAATCGAACCCAGGTCCCTGACGCTGTGAGGCAGCAGTGCTAACCACTGAGCCAACACACAGCCCAACATGCTTTTCCCAGCACGACTGCTGGGAGCAGTCAGAGTGAGGTCCACCTGCACTCAGTTGGACTCACTTCACTTCAACTCTGATGAAGAGCCAATTACACTCGAAACGTTGTCTCTCTCTCTCTCTCTCTCTTGCTCTCATTTCTCTCACTCGCTCTCATTCTCTCTCATGCTGTCTCTCTCTCTCTCTCTCTCTCTCTCTCATTCTCTCTCACGCTCTCTCTCTCTCTCTCTCTCTCTCTCTCTCTCATTCTCTGTCTTGCTCTCGATCTCTCTCATTTGTTCTCTTTCTCTCATTCTCTCTCTTACTCTTGCTCATTCTGTCTCTGTCTCTAACTCTCTCTCTCTCACTCTCTCTCATTCTCTCTCACGCTGTCTCTCTCTCTCTCTCATTCTCTCTCTCTTATTCTCTCTCTCTCTCTCATCGTCTGTCTTGCTCTCTATCTCTCTCATTGGCTCTCTCTCTCATTCTCTCTCTCGCGCTCTATCTCTGTCTGTCATTCTCTCTCTTACTCTCGCCCATTCTCTCTCTGTCTCTAATTCTCTCTCGCGCGTGTGCTCTCTCTCATTCTCTCTCTCTCGTTACCTCTCTCTCTCTTATTCTCTCTCTCTCTCATTCTCTCTCTCGCGCTCTATCTCTGTCTGTCATTCTCTCTCTTACTCTCGCCCATTCTCTCTCTGTCTCTAATTCTCTCTCACGCATGTGCTCTCTCTCATTCTCTCTCTCTCGTTACCTCTCTCTCTCTTATTCTCTCTCTCTCTCTCTCATTCTCTGTCTTGCTCTCTCTCTCGCCCATTTGCTCTCCCTCTCTCATGATTTCTCTCGCGCTCTCTGTCTCTCATTCTCTCTCACACTCTTGCTCTCATTTTCTCTCTCTCATTCTCTCTCTGTCTCTAAATCTTTCTCTCATGCGTGCGCTCTCTCTCTCTCTTGCTCTCTCTCTTTCTCATTCTCTCACTCTCTCTCAGGCTGGCTCTCTCTCTCTCTCTCTCTCTCTCTCCCTCTCTCCATGGTTGCTGCTTGACCCAGAGTAATCTCCCATATTGGTTATTTTTACACTGGTCAAGTCTCTGGCCTCACAGAATTCCAGTTCACCCAGACCCACCCCTAATTGACCCTTTCCTGGACGCCAACCCTCTGATATCTTTACCTTCCACACTCCCTCACTCTGACTCCACGTCATCTATCGTTTCACAGACTGCCCCATCTTCATCTCAGTCAAAACCCACCTTCAGTGCCCTCAACTGTCCCTCCCCACTGCCACCCACGCCCCCACCTTCCCTCAATCTGGAAACTCCATCTCAGATCCTCAGGCACAGAAGCGGTCCACACCCAAGTGCAGGGACACCTGGAAAATAGCCAGCCCGGCGTCGGGGGTGGCTCAGTGGTTAGCACTGCTGCCTCACAGCGCTAGGGACCCGAGTTCGATTCCAGCCTTGAGCGACTGTCTGTGTGGGATTTGCACATTCTCCTGGTGACTGCGTGGGTTTGCGCCCACAATCCAAAGATGTGTAGGTTAGGGTGGATTGGCCGTGCTAAAGTTACCCCATAGTGTTCAGGGATGTGTATGTTAGGGTGGATTGGCCGTGCTAAATTACCCCATAGTGTTCAGGGATGTGTGGGTTAGGGTGGATTGGCCATGCTAAATTACCCCATAGTGTTCAGGGATGTGTAGGTTAGGGTGGATTGGCCATACTAAATTGTCCCATGGTGTTCACGGATATAGTTTCGGGTGGATTGACCGTGCTAAATTACCCATAGTGTTCAGGGACATGTAGGTTAGGGTGGATTGGCCGTGCTAAATTACCCCATAGTGTTCAGGGATGTGTAGGTTAGGGTGGATTGGCCGTACTAAATTACCCCATAGTGTTCAGGGATGTGTGGGTTAGGGTGGATTGGCCGTACTAAATTACCCCATAGTGTTCAGGGTGGGTAGGTTAGGGTGGATTGGCCATGCTAAATTACCCCATAGTGTTCAGGGATGTGTAGGTTAGGGTGGATTGGCCATGCTAAATTACCCCATAGTGTTCAGGGATGTGTGGGTTAGGGTGGATTGGCCATGGGAAATTACCCCATAGTGTTCAGGGATGTGTAGGTTAGGGTGGATTGGCCATGCTAAATTACCCCTTAGTGTTCAGGGATGTGTGGGTTAGGTGCATTAGTCAGGGGTAAATGTAGAGTAATTGAGGTTGGGGAATGGATCTGGGTGAGGCACTCTTCGGAGGGTCCGTGTGGACGTGTTGGGCTGAATGGTCTGTTTCCACACTGTACGGATCCGATGATTATAGTATTTAAGAGCCAGTTGGCTCGGTACATGAATAGGAGTGGTCCGGAGGGATGTGGGCCAGGTGCAGGTGGGACCCCTTTAGTCTGGGATTATGTTCAGCATGGACGGTTGGACCGAAGGGTCTGTCTCCGTGGTGGGTGACTCGAAGACTCTACGAGACGACACCCAAAGTATTGTCTGAAGTGTAATCAATCCAGGTTTTGAATGTTCTCAATGATGAAGAATTGCCAATCACCTCCAGGGCGGAGAATTCCAAAGGCCTACAACACACTGAGTGAAGGAATTCCTCCTCATCCCAGTCTGCAATGACGATCGCTCCCAATCCTGAGGCTTGAATGATATGACTTTCATTTGCTCATTGCCAAGGGGAGGCTGGAGGGAGGGTGCAGGGAGCTGGGGGGTGTAACCCCTTTGGCGTTTCTCCTCAATTCTGGGAGGTCGCTGTACGTTCTGAAGGGTTGTGGGCGGCGTATCGTCAGAGAGGTGGAACGATTTGCGGTGGGTGTGGAAGTGATTGACAACATTCCGTCAGGAAGGGGAACCTCAGTGACGAGGGTAGGTTGAAGGAGTTGGGGCTGCTCTCCATGGATCTAATTGAGATTTTTCCAAATCATAAGCTGGACTGGCCAGAGGAGATTGGGAGAAGCTGGTCCATCAGAGACCGTAAGTCATAGAAGCAGAAATTAGGCCATTCAGCCCATCGAGCGTGCTCCGCCATTCAATCATGGCTGATAGGTTTCTCAACCCCATTCTCCCGCTTCCTCCCTGTAACCCTTGACCCCCGTGACACTCAAGAACCTATCCATCTCAGTCTTAAATATACCCAATGACCTGGCCCCCACAGCCTTCTGTGACAGTGAATCCCAGAGATTCCCCACTCTCTGGCTGAAGACGTTTCTCCTTATCTCTGTTCGAAAAGCTCTTCCCTTTACTATGAGGCTGTGCCCTCGGGTCCCAGTCTCTCCTACTGATGGGAAACATCTTCCCAACATCCACCCTGTCCAGGCCATTCGATATTCCATATGTTTCAATTAGATCCCCCTCCCCATCCTTCTAAACTCCATCGAATCTAAACCCAGAGCCCTCAAACGTCCCTCATACGTTGAGCTTTTCATTCCTGGGACCATTCTCGTGAACCTCCTCTGAACCCACTCCAGGTCCAGTACCTCCTTCCTGAGATACGGGGCCCAAAACTGGGCACGATACTCCAAATGTGGTCTGACCAGAGGCTTCGAGAACCTCATGAGTAAGTCCCTGCTATTATCTTCAAGTCCTCTCAAAATAACTGCCATCGTTGCATTTCCTTCTCAACCACCGAGTCAAGATGAGAGCGGTGCTGGAAAAGCACAGCAGGTCAAGGCAGCATCCGAGGAGCGGGAGAATCGACGTTCCGGGCAAATTCCTGCTCCTGGGATGCTGCGTCACTCTAATCTTGACTCTGATCTCCAGCGTCTGCAGCACTCACACCCGGCTTCCTAATCACTGAGCCAACCTGCATGCTCCCAGTTGTATAAGGAACATGAATAGGTTACTTACAGTGTGGAAACAGGCCCTTCGGCCCAACAAGTCCACACCGACCCGCCGAAGCGCAACCCACCCAGACCCATTCCCCTACATTTATCCCTTCACCTAACACTACGGGCAATTGAGCATGGCCAATTCACCCTAACCACATCTTTGGACTGTGGGAGGAAACCCACACAGAGAACGTGCAAACTCCACACAGTCAGTTGCCTGAGGGAGGAATTGAACCGGGGTCTCTGGTGCTGTGAGGCAGCAGTGCTAACCACTGTACCACCGTGCCACCCTAAATAAGAGGGCATAAGTTGAAGATGAACAGCAACAGCAATGGGAGAACATACTTACACTCAGTCATTTTTGGAGATGCCGCTGTTGGACTGGGGTGTACAAAGTTAAAAATCACACAACACCAGGTTAGAGGCCAACAGGTTTAATTGGAAGCACTAACTTTCGGAGCGTCGCTCCTTCATCAGGTGATTGTGGAGGACACTATTGTAAGACACAGAATTTATAGCAAAAGTTTGCAGTGTGATGTAACTGAAATTATACATTGACAAAGACCTTGATTGGTTATTAAGTCTCTCATCTGTTAGAAAGACCATGACAGATTCACTTCTTTCATGTGTAAATCATAACATTGGTTTTTAAAAGTTACATTCTCAGGTTAACTGTACGCTCAGCGAGGAGGTTATCAGCTGAGGGATTCGAAGATCAAATGGCAGCTTATTTGGATAGAAATGTGTGCAAGGGGAAATAAGCATTTCGAGAAGGTGATGGCACTCGTTGGACGATCAGGTGTGACGGGCCGAATGGCCTCCCGCTGCTTCATTACAATCGGGTGAGTCTGTCCTTCCACACAATGTCGGAGGACGACAGTGCACTGCAGCTGGAAGCACATGCTGTTCCCGATGATGTTTGCCGATAAACAAGCCACGCTTGTGGTAAATGTTGCACTGACTGTGTCCGTGTTGGAATTTGTCGCAAACCATGTTTAAACAGAAAACACAACAGAGGGGAAAAACAGCACAAACCAAAAGGGGCCAACACAGGAGCTCAAAGTCAAACATTGAGAGCGGAGGTCGGGCAGGTGGAAAGCAACATAACGGGGAAACTTTGATTTGGAGACGCTGGTGTTGGACTGGGGTGTACACAGTTAAAAATCACACAGTACCAGGTTATAGGAGAAACTTTGGTTGAGAAAAAGGGAAGACATTTCTGAGCACTGACCCTCTGAAAGTGCGGCACTCCCTCAGGACTGGCCCTCTGAAAGTGCGGCACTCCCTCAGCACTGACCCTCCAACAGTGCGGCACTCCCTCAGCACTGACCCTCCAACAGTGCGGCACTCCCTCAACACTGACCCTCTGACAGTGCGGCACTCCCTCAGCACTGACCCTCCGACAGTGCGGCACTCCCTCAGCACTGACCCTCTGACAGTGCGACACTCCCTCAGCACTGACCCTCTGACAGTGCGACACTCCCTCAGCACTGACCCTCTGACAGTGTGGCACTCCCTCAGTACTGACCCTCTGACAGTGCAGCACCCCCTCAGCACTGACCCTCCGACAGTGCGGCACTCCCTCAGTACTGACCCTCTGACAGTGCAGCACCCCCTCAGCACTGACCCTCCGACAGTGCGGCACTCCCTCAGCACTGACCCTCTGACAGTGCAGCACCCCCTCAGCACTGACCCTCCGACAGTGCGGCACTCCCTCAGCACTGACCCTCTGACAGTGCGGCACTCCCTCAGCACTGACCCTCTGACAGTGCGGCACTCCCTCAGCACTGACCCTCTGACAGTGCCCACTCCCTCAGCACTGACAATCTGACAGTGCAGCACTCCCTCAGTACTGACCCTGTGACAGTGTGACATTCCCTCAGCACTGACCCTCCGACAGTGCCCACTCCCTCAGCACTGACACTCTGACAGTGTCCACTCCCTCAGCACTGACAATCTGACAGTGCAGCACTCCCTCAGTACTGACCCTGTGACAGTGTGACATTCCCTCAGCACTGACCCTCCAACAGTGCGGCACTCCCTCAGTACTGACCCTCTGACAGTGCGACACTCCCTCAGCACTGACCCTCTGACAGTGTGGCACTCCCTCAGTACTGACCCTCTGACAGTGCAGCACCCCCTCAGCACTGACCCTCCGACAGTGCGGCACTCCCTCAGTACTGACCCTCTGACAGTGCAGCACCCCCTCAGCACTGACCCTCCGACAGTGCGGCACTCCCTCAGCACTGACCCTCCGACAGTGCGGCACTCCCTCAGCACTGACCCTCTGACAGTGCGGCACTCCCTCAGCACTGACCCTCTGACAGTGCGGCACTCCCTCAGCACTGACCCTCTGACAGTGCCCACTCCCTCAGCACTGACAATCTGACAGTGCAGCACTCCCTCAGTACTGACCCTGTGACAGTGTGACATTCCCTCAGCACTGACCCTCCGACAGTGCCCACTCCCTCAGCACTGACCCTCTGACAGTGCCCACTCCCTCAGCACTGACAATCTGACAGTGCAGCACTCCCTCAGTACTGACCCTGTGACAGTGTGACATTCCCTCAGCACTGACCCTCCAACAGTGCGGCACTCCCTCAGTACTGACCCTCTGACAGTGCGTCACTCCCTCAGTACTGACCCTCTGACAGTGCGACACTCCCTCAGCACTGACCCTCTGACAGTGCAGCACTCCCTCAGTACTGACCCTCCGACAGTGCGGCACTCCCTCAGTACTGACCCTCTGACAGTGCGACACTCCCTCAGCACTGACCCTCTGACAGTGCAGCACTCCCTCAGTACTGACCCTCCGACAGTGCGGCACTCCCTCAGTACTGACCCTGTGACAGTGCAGCACTCCCTCAGGAACAATCCTGAGAAACGACAACGGGAGCAAAGATTGTGAATGAAGCACAATGTTTCACGGAATTAAAAGGGAAAGCCTTTGTTATAAAGCTATCTGTTATTCAACCGAGCAGCCATCCTTCAGTTCTTCTCTCTAGGAGGACAAAAAGGAGGTTCTTTAATGGTTTCCACCAAATGTAATCATCTTGTCGGGTCATAAATGTTGTTGAAATTTGTATCGGGTTCCCTGGTCTGCATGAATGTTGATAATGCTCACACAGTCTGTTTTGTAATCACATTATTGGCCTGTATTCAGAGAGGAAGGTGTTATTTTTGTTTTGTTGTTCGAACTGGCGTGTCCCGTGTTGGCGAAGGGTGGGTGGCGGGTTATCATGGACAATGGGGGGGGAGGAATCTGTTGTCATTGACAATTACACAACCCACTCCGTGACAACAGGCCATCCCAGAACTTCACATCAGTCAC
The DNA here is from genome assembly GCF_047496795.1 of Chiloscyllium punctatum. Taxonomy (NCBI): domain Eukaryota; kingdom Metazoa; phylum Chordata; class Chondrichthyes; order Orectolobiformes; family Hemiscylliidae; genus Chiloscyllium; species Chiloscyllium punctatum. The sequence continues at coordinate 11,126,288 of NC_092759.1, forward strand.
ATGCAGTGTTTGGTGGGGACAGTGTAGAGGGAGCTTTACACTGTATCTAACCCCGTGCTGTCCCTGTCCTGGGAGTGTTTGATGGGGACAGTGTAGAGAGAGCTTTACTCTGTATCTAACCCTGTGCTGACCCTGTCCTGGGAGTGTTTGGTGGGGACAGTGTAGAGGGAGCTTTACTCTGTATCTAACCCTGTGCTGACCCTGTCCTGGGAGTGTTTGGTGGGGACATGTAGAGGAAGCTTTACTCTGTATCTAACCCTGTGCTGTTATTGTCATGGGAGTGTTTGGTGGGGACAGTGTAGAGGGAGCTTTACTCTGTATCTAACCCCGTGCTGTCTCTGTCCTGGGAGTGTTTGGTGGGGACAGTGTAGAGGGAGCTTTACTCTGTATCTAACCCCGTGCTGTCCCTGTCATGGGAGTGTTTGGTGGGGACAGTGTAGAGAGAGCTTTACTCTGTATCTAACCCCGTGCTGTCTCTGTGCTGGGAGTGTTTGGTGGGGACAGTGTAGAGGGAGCTTTACTCTGTATCTAACCCCGTGCTGTCCCTGTCCCTGGGAGTGTTTGATGGGGGACAGTGTAGAGGGAGCTTTATTCTGTATCCAACCCCGTGCTGTCTCTGTCCTGGGAGTGTTTGGTGGGGACAGTGTAGAGGAAGCTTTACTCTGTATCTAACCCCGTGCTGTCCCTGTCCTGGGAGTGTTTGATGGGGACAGTGTAGAGGCAGCTTTACTCTGTATCTAACCCCGTGCTGTCCCTGTCCTGAGAGTGTTGGATGGGGGACAGTGTAGAGGGAGCTTTACTCTGTATCTAACCCTGTGCTGTCCCTGTCCCTGGGAGTGTTTGATGGGGACATGTAGAGGAAGCTTTACTCTGTATCTAACCCCGTGCTGTCCCTGTCCTGGGAGTGTTTGATGGGGACAGTGTAGAGGAAGCTTTACTCTGTATCTAACCCCGTGCAGTCCCTGTCCTGGGAGTGTTTGATGGGGACAGTGCAGAGGGAGCTTTACTCTGTATCTAACCCTGTGCTGTCCCTGTCCCTGGGAGTGTTTGATGGGGGGGACAGTGTAGAGGAAGCTTTACTCTGTATCTAACCCCATGCTGTCCCTGTCCTGGGAGTGTTTGATGGGGACAGTGTAGAGGGAGCTTTACTCTGTATCTAACCCCGTGCTGTCCCTGTCCTGGGAGTGTTTGATGGGGACAGTGTAGAGAGAGCTTTACTCTGTATCTAACCCCGTGCTGTCCCTGACCTGGGAGTGTTTGATGGGGGACAGTGTAGAGGTAGCTTTACTCTGTATCTAACCCCGTGCTGTCCCTGTCCTGGGAGTGTTGGATGGGGGACAGTGTAGAGGGAGCTTTACTCTGTATCTAACCCTGTGCTGTCCCTGTCCCTGGGAGTGTTTGATGGGGACATGTAGAGGAAGCTTTACTCTGTATCTAACCCCGTGCTGTCCCTGTCCTGGGAGTGTTTGATGGGGGACAGTGTAGAGGGAGCTTTACTCTGTATCTAACCCCGTGCTGTCCCTGTCCTGGGGAGTGTTTGATGGGGACAGTGTAGAGGGAGATTTACTCTGTATCTAACCCCGTGCTGTCCCTGTCCTGGGAGTGTTTGATGGGGACAGTGTAGAGGGAGCTTTACTCTGTATCTAACCCCGTGCTGTCCCTGTCCTGGGAGTGTTTGATGGGGACAGTGTAGAGGGAGCTTTACTCTGTATCTAACCCTGTGCTGTCCCTGTCCTGGGAGTGTTTGATGGGGACAGTGTAGAGGGAGCTTTACTCTGTATCTAACCCCGTGCTGTCCCTGTCCTGGGAGTGTTTGTTGGGGGACAGTGTAGAGGGAGCTTTACTCTGTATCTAACCCCGTGCTGTCCCTGTCCTGGGAGTGTTTGATGGGGGACAGTGTAGAGGGAGCTTTACTCTGTATCTAACCCCGTGCTGTTCCTGTCCTGGGAGTGTTTGATGGGGGGGACAGTATAGAGGGAGGTTTACTCTGTATCTAACCCCGTGCTGTTCCTGTCCTGGGAGTGTTTGATGTGCTCAGGGTAGAAGGGTCTTATCCTGTATCTTGGTAAAAACAAGGGCTGCAGATGCTGGAAACCAGAGTCTAGATTAGAGTGGTGCTGGAAAAGCACAGCAGGTCAGGCAGCATCTGAGGAGCAGGAGAATCGACGTTTTGGGCAAAAGCCCTTCATCAGGAATAGAGGCAGAGAGCCTGAAGGGTGGAGAGATACCCTGTATCTAATCCTGTGCTTTCCCTCTCCCTATCAAATGCTCCCAGGACAATTCCGAGGGAGATTTATTTTGGAAGGGGAGCAGGATTTTCTGACCTTATAGTGTCAGCATGGAAACAGACCCTTCGGTCCAGCCCACCCATGCCGACCAGATATCCCAACCCAATCTAGTCCCACCTGCCAGCACCCGGCCCATATCCCTCCAAACCCTTCCTATTCATATACCCATCCAAATGCCTCTTAAATGTTGCAATTGTACCAGCCTCCACCACATCCTCTGGCAGCTCATTCCATACACGTACCACCCTCTGTGTGAAAAAGTTGCCCCTAAGGTCTCTTTTATATCTTTCCCCTCTTACCCTAAACCTATACCCTCTAGTTCTGGACTCCCCGACCCCAGGGAAAAGACCTTGTCTATTTACCCTATCCATGCCCCTCATAAATTTTATAAACCTCTATAAGGTCACCCCTCAGCCTCTGACGCTCCAGGGAAAACAGCCCCAGCCTGTTCAGCCTCTCCCTGTAGCTCAAACCCTCCAACCCTGGCAACATCCTTGTAAATCTTTTCTGAACCCTTTCAAGTTTCACAACATCTTTCCAATAGGAAGGAGACCAGAACTGCACACAATATTCCAACAGTGGCCCAACCAATGTCCTGTACAGCCGCAACATGACCTCCCAACTCCTGTACTCAATACTCTGACCAATAAAGGAAAGCATACCAAATGCCTTCTTCACTATCCTATCTACCTGTGACTCCATTTTCAAGGAGCTATGAACCTGCACTCCAAGGTCTCTTTGTTCAGCAACACTCCCTAAGACCTTACCATTAAGTGTATAAGTCCTGCTAAGATTTGCTTTCCCAAAATGCAGCACCTCGCATTTATCTGAATTAAACTCCATCTGCCACTTCTCAGCCCATTGGCCCATCTGGTCCAGATCCTGTTGTAATCTGAGGTAACCCTCTTCGCTGTCCACTACACCTCCAATTTTGGTGTCATCTGCAAACCTACTAAACGTACTTCCTGTACTCACTCGAGCCACTTGCAAATCAAACGAATTTTGTACTTCTGCAACAGTGGCATGAGTTGCTGGAGAACCTCAGCAGGTCTGGCAGCATCTGTGGAGAGAATGCAGAGTCAACGTTTCGAGTCCAGTGGCTCCACCTCAGAAACCTGGATCCGAAACGATGAACTTGGCTTCTCTCTCCACAGATGTTGCTGTGTCCGCTGCGTTTCTCCGCCATCTCTGTTTCTGGCTTCAGATGTCCAGCCCCTACAGCTCAGTGCCAAGGTTAATTGTGTAACCTAGAGGTGAATGGGTGCCACATTACCCAGGAGCTGCAGAGGCTGGGAAACCTCTCTACCTGGGACAGCGCTCTGCCCTGCTGCTCTGTGAGATCATGACCACAACTCGTTCACCTCTGCATGGGGAGTTCAGAGGGGGGAGTATGGATTTACAATTGGGCTGCTCGAGATACCTTCGCAGCGCAGTGAGAAAAGCAGACGGTGATCACAGCCAGTGTGTGGGATTGGTCCGAGAGAAATCCTGTTTGTCCGAGTGCAGGGTTTCCCGAAGAACGCAACTCCGAGAGAAGAGGCAACGAGGAGACATGGTTAGCTCTGTTTTCCCAGAAAAGACACAGGTCAATATTCCCTATCTCTGTAACCCCCTCCAACCCCTACACCCCCTCCTTATCTCTGTAACCCCCTCCAGCCCCCTACACCCCCTCCCTATCTCTGTAACCCCCTCCAGTCCCTACACCCCCTCCCGCTCTCTGTAACCCCCTCCAGCCCCTACACCCCCTCCCTATCTCTGTAACCCCCTCCATACCATACACGCCCTCCCTATCTCTGTAACCCCCTCCAGCCCCTACACCCCCTCCCTATCTCTGTAACCCCCTCCATACCATACACGCCCTCCCTATCTCTGTAACCTCCTCCAGCCCCAACACACCTCCCCATCTCTTTAACCTCCTCCAGGCCCTAAACCCAACCCTATATCTGTTACTTTTCCCTATCTCTGTAATCCCCTATAGCCTCTACACCCCCTCCCTATCTCTGTAACACCCTCCAATCCCTACACCCCTCCACTATCAGAGGGTCAGTGCTGAGGGAGTGCCGCACTGTCAGAGGGTCAGTGCTGAGGGAGTGGGCACTGTCGGAGGGTCAGTGCTGAGGGAGTGGGCACTGTCAGAGGGTCAGTGTTGAGGGATTGCGGCACTATCAGAGGGTCAGTGCTGAGGGAGTGCCGCACTGTCAGAGGGTCAGTACTGAGGGAGTGCTGCACTGTCAGAGGGTCAGTGCTGAGGGAATGCTGCACTGTCAGAGGGTCAGTACTGAGGGAGTGCCGCACTGTCAGAGGGTCAGTGCTGAGGGAGTGCCGCACTGTCAGAGGGTCAGTGCTGAGGGAGTGCCGCACTGTCATAGGGTCAGTACTGAGGGAGTGCTGCACTGTCAGAGGGTCAGTACTGAGGGAATGCTGCACTGTCAGAGGGTCAGTACTGAGGGAGTGCCGCACTGTCAGAAGGTCAGTACTGAGGGAGTACTGCACTGTCAGAGGGTCAGCGCTGAGGGAGTGCCGCACTGTCAGAGGGTCAGTGCCGAGGGGAGTGCCGCACTGTCAGAGGGTCAGTGCTGAGGGAGTGCCGCACTGTCAGAGGGTCAGTGCTGAGGGAGTGCCGCACTGTTAGAGGGTCAGTGCTGACGGAGTGTCGCACTGTCAGAGGGTCAGTGCTGAGGGAGTGTTGCACTGTCAGAGGGTCAGTGCTGAGTGAGTGCCGCACTGTCAGAGGGTCAGTGCTGAGGGAGTGCCGCACTGTCAGAGGGTCAGTGCTGAGGGAGTGCCGCACTGTCGGAGGGTCAGTGCTGAGGGAGTGACGCACTGTCGGAGGGTCAGTGCTGTGGGAGTGCCGCATTGTCGGAGGGTCAGTGCTGAGGGAATGCCGCACTGTCGGAGGGTCAGTGCTGAGGGAGTGCCGCACTGTCAGAGGGTCAGTGCTGAGGGAGTGCCGCACTGTCAGAGGGTCAGTGCAGACGGAGTGTCGCACTGTCAGAGGGTCAGTGCTGAGGGAGTGTCGCACTGTCAGAGGGTCAGTGCTGAGGGAGTGCCGCACTGTCAGAGGGTCAGTGCTGAGGGAGTGCCGCACTGTCGGAGGGTCAGTGCTGAGGCAGTGACGCACTGTCGGAGGGTCAGTGCTGTGGGAGTGCCGCATTGTCGGAGGGTCAGTGCTGAGGGAGTGTTGCACTGTCAGAGGGTCAGTGCTGAGGGAGTGCTGCACTGTCAGAGGGTCAGTGCTGAGGGAGTGTCGCACTGTCAGAGGGTCAGTACTGAGGGAGTGCCGCACTGTCAGAGGATCAGTACTGAGGGAGTGCCGCACTGTCAGAGGGTCAGTGTTAAGGGATGCTGCACTGTCAGAGGGTCAGTGCTGAGGGAGTGCCGCACTGTCAGAGGGTCAGTGCTGAAGGGAGTGCCGCACTGTCAGAGGGTCAGTGCTGTGGGAGTGACGCACTGTCAGAGGGTCAGTACTGAGGGAGTGCTGCACTGTCAGAGGGTCAGTGCTGAGGGAGTGTTGCACTGTCAGAGGGGCAGTACTGAGGGAGTGTTGCACTGTCAGAGGGTCAGTGCTGAGGGAGTGCCGCACTGTCGGAGGGTCAGTGCTGTGGGAGTGCCGCATTGTCGGAGGGTCAGTGCTGAGGGAGTGCCGCACTGTCAGAGGGTCAGTGCTGTGGGAGTGACGCACTGTCAGAGGGTCAGTACTGAGGGAGTGCTGCACTGTCAGAGGGTCAGTGCTGAGGGAGTGTTGCACTGTCAGAGGGTCAGTGCTGAGGGAGTGCTGCACTGTCAGAGGGTCAGTACTGAGGGAGTGCCGCACTGTCAGAGGATCAGTGCTGACGGAGTGTCGCACTGTCAGAGGGTAAGTGCTGAGGGAGTGCCGCACTGTCAGAGGGTTAGTACTGAGGGAGTGCCGCACTGTCAGAGGATCAGTGCTGAGGGAGTGCTGCACTGTCAGAGGGTCAGTACTGAGGGAGTGCCGCACTGTCAGAGGATCAGTGCTGACGGAGTGTCGCACTGTCAGAGGGTCAGTGCTGAGGGAGTGCAGCACTGTCAGAGGGTCAGTACTGAGGGAGTGCCGCACTGTCAGAGGATCAGTGCTGAGGGAGTGCCGCACTGTCAGAGGGTCAGTGCTGAGGGAGTGCCGCACTGATGAGGGTCAGTGCTGAGGGAGTGCTGCACTGTCAGAGGGTCAGTGCTGAGGGAGTGCCGCACTGTCAGATTGTCAGTGCTGAGGGAGTGGGCACTGTCGGAGGGTCAGTGCTGAGGGAGTGCCACACTGTCAGAGGGTCAGTGCTGAGGGAGTGCCGCACTGTCAGAGGGTCAGTGCTGAGGGAGTGCTGCACTGTCGGAGGGTCAGTGCTGAGGGAGTGTCGCATTGTCGGAGGGTCAGTGCTGAGGGAGTGCCGCACTGTCGGACGGTCAGTGCTGAGGGAGTGCCGCAATGTCAGAGGGTCAGTACTGAGGGAGTGCTGCACTGTCAGAGGGTCAGTGCTGAGGGAGTGCCGCACTGTCAGAGGTTCAGTGCTGAGGGGAGGGCCGCACTGTCAGAGGGTCAGTGCTGTGGGAGTGCCGCACTGTCAGAGGGTCAGTACTGAGGGAGTGCCGCACTGTCGGAGGGTCAGTGCTGAGGGAGTGCCGCACTGTCAGAGGGTCAGTGCTGAGGGAGTGCCGCACTGTCAGAGGGTCAGTGCTGAGGGAGTGCCGCACTGTCAGAGGGTCAGTACTGAGGGAGTGCCGCACTGTCGGAGGGTCAGTGCTGAGGGAGTGCCGCACTGTCGGAGGGTCAGTGCTGAGGGAGTGCCGCACTGTCAGAGGGTCAGTGCTGAGGGGAGGGCCGCACTGTCAGAGGGTCAGTACTGAGGGAGTGCCGCACTGTCAGAGGGTCAGTACTGAGGGAGTGCCGCACTGTCAGATTGACAGCGCTGAGGGAGTGGGCACTGTCAGAGGGTCAGTGCTGAGGGAGTGTCGCACTGTCAGAGGGTCAGTGCTGAGGGAGAGCCGCACTGTCAGAGGGTCAGGGCTGAGGGAATGCTGCACTGTCAGAGGGTCAGTACTGAGGGAGTGCCGCACTGTCAGAGGGTCAGTACTGAGGGAGTACTGCACTGTCAGAGGGTCAGTGCTGAGGGAGTGCCGCACTGTCAGAGGGTCAGTGCTGAGGGAGTGCTGCACTGTCAGAGGGTCAGTGCTGAGGGAGTGCCGCACTGTCAGAGGGTCAGTGCTGACGGAGTGTCGCACTGTCAGAGGGTCAGTGCTGAGGGAGTGTTGCACGGTCGGAGGGTCAGTGCTGAGGGAGTGCCGTACTGTCAGAGGGTCAGTGCTGAGGGAGTGCCGCACTGTCAGAGGGTCAGTGCTGAGGGAGTGCCGCACTGATGAGGGTCAGTGCTGAGGGAGTGCCGCACTGTCAGAGGGTCAGTGCTGAGGGAGTGCCGCACTGTCGGAGGGTCAGTGCTGAGGGAGTGTCGCACTGTCGGAGGGTCAGTGCTGAGGGAGTGCTGCACTGTCAGAGGGTCAGTGCTGAGGGAGTGCCGCACTGTCAGAGGGTCAGTGCTGAGGGAGTGCCGCACTGTCAGAGGGTCAGTGCTGAGGGAGTGCCGCACTGATGAGGGTCAGTGCTGAGGGAGTGCCGCACTGTCAGAGGGTCAGTGCTGAGGGAGTGCCGCACTGTCGGAGGGTCAGTGCTGAGGGAGTGTCGCACTGTCGGAGGGTCAGTGCTGAGGGAGTGCTGCACTGTCAGAGGGTCAGTGCTGAGGGAGTGCCGCACTGTCAGAGGGTCAGTGCTGTGGGAGTGCCGCACTGTCAGAGGGTCAGTGCTGAGGGAGTGCCGCACTGTGAGAGGGTCAGTGCTGAGGGAGTGCCGCACTGTCAGAGGGTCAGTGCTGAGGGAGTGCCGCACTGTCGGAGGGTCAGTGCTGAGGGAGTGCCGCACTGTCAGAGGGTCAGTGCTGTGGGAGAGACGCACTGTCAGAGGGTCAGTGCTGAGGGAGTGTTGCACTGTCAGAGGTTCAGTACTGTGGGAGTGCAGCACTGTCAGAGGGTCAGTACTGAGGGAGTGCTGCACTGTCAGAGGGTCAGTGCTGTGGGAGTGACGCACTGTCAGAGGGTCAGTGCTGTGGGAGTGCCGCACTGTCAGAGGGTCAGTACTGAGGGAGTGCTGCACTGTCAGAGGGTCAGTGCTGAGGGAGTGTTGCACTGTCAGAGGGTCAGTACTGAGGGAGTGTTGCACTGTCAGAGGGTCAGTGCTGAGGGAGTGCCGCACTGTCAGAGGGTCAGTGCTGAGGGAGTGCCGCACTGTCAGAGGGTCAGTACTGAGGGAGTGCTGCACTGTCAGAGGGTCAGTGCTGAGGGAATGCTGCACTGTCAGAGGGTCAGTACGGAGGGAGTGCCGCACTGTCAGAGGGTCAGTACTGAGGGAGTACTGCACTGTCAGGGGATCAGTGCTGAGGTAGTGCTGCACTGTCAGAGGGTCAGTGCTGAGGGGAGTGCCGCACTGTCAGAGGGTCAGTGCTGAGGGAGTGCCACACTGTCAGAGGGTCAGTGCTGACGGAGTGTCGCACTGTCAGAGGGTCAGTGCTGAGGGAGTGTTGCACTGTCAGAGGGTCAGTGCTGAGGGAGTGCCGCACTGTCGGAGGGTCAGTGCTGAGGGAGTGACGCACTGTCGGAGGGTCAGTGCTGTGGGAGTGCCGCATTGTCGGAGGGTCAGTGCTGAGGGAGTGTCGCACTGTCAGAGGGTCAGTGCTGAGGGAGTGCCGCACTGTCAGAGGATCAGTACTGAGGGAGTGCCGCACTGTCAGATGGTCAGTGCTGAGGGAGTGCTGCACTGTCAGAGGGTCAGTGCTGAGGGAGTGCCGCACTGTCAGAGGGTCAGTGCTGAGGGAGTGACGCACTGTCAGAGGGTCAGTGCTGTGGGAGTGCCGCACTGTCAGAGGGTCAGTGCTGAGGAAGTGCCGCACTGTCAGAGGGTCAGTGCTGAGGGAGTGCTGCACTGTCAGAGGGTCAGTGCTGAGGGAGTGTTGCACTGTCAGAGGGTCAGTGCTGAGGGAGTGCCGCACTGTCAGAGGGTCAGTGCTGAGGGAGTGGTGCACTGTCAGAGGGTCAGTGCTGAGGGAGTGTTGCACTGTCAGAGGGTCAGTACTGAGGGAGTGTTGCACTGTCAGAGGGTCAGTACTGAGGGAGTGTTGCGCTGTCAGAGGGTCAGTGCTGAGGGAGTGCCGCACTGCCAGAGGGTCAGTGCTGAGGGAGTGTTGCACTGTCAGAGGGTCAGTACTGAGGGAGTGGGCACTGTCAGAGGGTCAGTGCTGAGGGAGTGTTGCACTGTCAGAGGGTCAGTGCTGAGGGAGTGCCGCACTGTCAGAGGGTCAGTGCTGAGGGAGTGGGCACTGCCAGAGGGTCAGTGCTGAGGGAGTGTTGCACTGTCAGAGGGTCAGTACTGAGGGAGTGGGCACTGTCAGAGGGTCAGTGCTGAGGGAGTGTTGCACTGTCAGAGGGTCAGTGCTGAGGGAGTGCCGCACTGTCAGAGGGTCAGTACTGAGGGAGTGCCGCACTGTTAGAGGGTCAGTACTGAGGGAGTGTTGCGCTGTCAGAGGGTCAGTGCTGAGGGAGTGCCGCACTGCCAGAGGGTCAGTGCTGAGGGAGTGTTGCACTGTCAGAGGGTCAGTACTGAGGGAGTGGGCACTGTCAGAGGGTCAGTGCTGAGGGAGTGCCGCACTGTCAGAGGGTCAGTGCTGAGGGAGTGCCGCACTGTCATAGGGTCAGTACTGAGCGAGTGCCGCACTGCCAGAGGGTCAGTGCTGAGGGAGTGCTGCACTGTCAGATTGTCAGTGCTGAGGGAGTGGGCACTGTCAGAGGGTCAGTGCTGAGGGAGTGCCGCACTGTCAGAGGGTCAGTGCTGAGGGAGTGCTGCACTGTCAGAGGGTCAGTGCTGAGGGAGTGCCGCACTGTCAGAGGGTCAGTACTGAGGGAGTGCCGCACTGTCAGAGGGTCAGTGCTGAGGGAGTGCTGCACTGTCAGATTGTCAGTGCTGAGGGAGTGGGCACTGTCAGAGGGTCAGTGCTGAGGGAGTGCCGCACTGTCAGAGGGTCACTGCTGAGGGAGTGCTGCACTGTCAGATTGTCAGTGCTGAGGGAGTGGGCACTGTCAGAGGGTCAGTGCTGAGGGAGTGCCGCACTGTCAGAGGGTCAGTGCTGAGGGAGTGCCGCACTGTCATAGGGTCAGTGCTGAGCGAGTGCTGCACTGTCAGAGGGTCAGTACTGAGGGAGTGCCACACTGTCAGAGGGTCAGTGCTGAGGGAGCGCCGCGGTATCGGAGGGTCAGTACTGTGGGAGTGCTGCACTGTCAGAGGGTCAGTGCTGAGGGAGTGCCGCACTGTCAGAGGGTCAGTACTGAGGGAGTGCCGCACTGTTAGAGGGTCAGTGCTGAGGGAGTGCCGCACTGTCAGAGGGTCAGTGCTGAGGGAGTGGCGCACTGTCAGTGGGTCAGTACTGTGGGAGTGCTGCACTGTCAGAGGGTCAGTGCTGAGGGAGTGCCGCACTGTCAGAGGGTCAGTACTGAGGGAGTGCTGCACTGTCAGAGGGTCAGTGCTGAGGGAATGCTGCACTGTCAGAGGGTCAGTACTGAGGGAGTGCCGCACTGTCAGAGGGTCAGTACTGAGGGAGGACTGCACTGTCAGGGGATCAGTGCTGAGGGAGTGCCGCACTGTCAGAGGGTCAGTGCTGAGGGGAGTGCCGCACTGTCAGAGGGTCAGTGCTGAGGGAGTGCCGCACTGTCAGAGGGTCAGTGCTGACGGAGTGTCGCACTGTCAGAGGGTCAGTCCTGAGGGAGTGTTGCACTGTCAGAGGGTCAGTGCTGAGGGAGTGCCGCACTGTCAGAGGGTCAGTGGTGAGGGAGCGCCGCACTGTCCGAGGGTCAGTGCTGAGGGAGTGCCGCACTGTCGGAGGGTCAGTGCTGAGGGAGTGACGCACTGTCGGAGGGTCAGTGCCGTGGGAGTGCCGCATTGTTGGAGGGTCAGTGCTGAGGGAGTGTCGCACTGTCAGAGGGTCAGTGCTGAGGGAGTGCTGCACTGTCAGAGGGTCAGTGCTGAGGGAGTGTTGCACTGTCAGAGGGTCAGTACTGAGGGAGTGCCGCACTGTCAGAGGATCAGTACTGAGGGAGTGCCGCACTGTCAGAGGGTCAGTGCTGAGGGAGTGCTGCGCTGTCAGAGGGTCAGTGCTGAGGGAGTGCTGCACTGTCAGAGGGTCAGTGCTGAGGGAGTGACGCACTTTCAGAGGGTCAGTGCTGTGGGAGTGCCGCACTGTCAGAGGGTCAGTACTGAGGGAGTGCTGCACTGTCAGAGGGTCAGTGCTGAGGGAGTGTTGCACTGTCAGAGGGTCAGTACTGAGGGAGTGTTGCACTGTCAGAGGGTCAGTGCTGAGGGAGTGTTGCACTGTCAGAGGGTCAGTGCTGAGGGAGTGCCGCACTGTCAGAGGGTCAGTGCTGAGGGAGTGCCGCACTGTCAGAGGGTCAGAGCTGAGGGAGTGCTGCACTGTCAGAGGGTCAGTGCTGAGGGAGTGCTGCACTGTCAGAGGGTCAGTACTGAGGGAGTGCCGCACTGTTAGAGGGTCAGTACTGAGGGAGTGTTGCGCTGTCAGAGGGTCAGTGCTGAGGGAGTGCCGCACTGTCAGAGGGTCAGTGCTGAGGGAGTGCTACACTGTCAGAGGGTCAGTACTGAGGGAGTGCTACACTGTCCGAGGGTCAGTGCTGAGGGAGTGCTGCACTGTCAGAGGGTCAGTGCTGAGGGAGTGCCGCACTGTCAGAGGGTCAGTACTGAGGGAGTGCTACACTGTCCGAGGGTCAGTGCTGAGGGAGTGCCGCACTGTCAGAGGGTCAGTGCTGAGGGAGTGCTACACTGTCAGAGGGTCAGTGCTGAGGGAGTGCCGCACTGTCAGAGGGTCAGTGTTGACGGAGTGTCGCACTGTCAGAGGGTCAGTGATGAGGGAGTGTTGCACTGTCGGTGGGTCAGTGCTGAGGGAGTGCCGCACTGTCAGAGGGTCAGTGCTGAGGGAGTGCCGCACTGTCGGAGGGTCAGTGCTGAGGGAGTGCCGCACTGATGAGGGTCAGTGCTGAGGGAGTGCCGCACTGTCAGAGGGTCAGTGCTGAGGGAGGGCTGCACTGTCAGAGGGTCAGTGCTGAGGGAGTGTTGCACTGTCAGAGGGTCAGTGCTGTGGGAGTGCCGCATTGTCGGAGGATCAGTGCTGAGGGAGTACTGCACTGTCAGAGGGTCAGTACTGAGAGAGTGCCGCACTGTCAGAGGGTCAGTGCTGAGGGAGTGCCGCACTGTCAGAGGGTCAGTATTGAGGGAGTGCCGCACTGTCAGAGGATCAGTACTGAGGGAGTGCCGCACTGTCAGAGGTTCAGTGCTGAGGGAGTGCTGCACTGTCAGAGGGTCAGTGCTGAGGGAGTGCCGCACTGTCAGAGGGTCAGTGTTGACGGAGTGTCGCACTGTCAGAGGGTCAGTGATGAGGGAGTGTTGCACTGTCGGTGGGTCAGTGCTGAGGGAGTGCCGCACTGTCAGAGGGTCAGTGCTGAGGGAGTGCCGCACTGTCGGAGGGTCAGTGCTGAGGGAGTGCCGCACTGATGAGGGTCAGTGCTGAGGGAGTGCCGCACTGTCAGAGGGTCAGTGCTGAGGGAGTGCCGCACTGTCAGAGGGTCAGTGCTGAGGGAGTGTTGCACTGTCAGAGGGTCAGTGCTGAGGGAGTGCTGCACTGTCAGAGGGTCAGTACTGAGGGAGTGCCACACTGTCAGAGGGTCAGTGCTGAGGGAGTGCCGCACTGTCAGAGGGTCAGTGCTGAGGGAGTACTGCACTGTCAGAGGGTCAGTACTGAGAGAGTTCCGCACTGTCAGAGGGTCAGTGCTGAGGGAGTGCCGCACTGTCAGAGGGTCAGTGCTGAGGGAGTGTTGCACTGTCAGAGGGTCAGTGCTGAGGGAGTGCTGCACTGTCAGAGGGTCAGTACTGAGGGAGTGCCACACTGTCAGAGGGTCAGTGCTGAGGGAGTGCCGCACTGTCAGAGGGTCAGTGCTGAGGGAGTACTGCACTGTCAGAGGGTCAGTACTGAGAGAGTTCCGCACTGTCAGAGGGTCAGTGCTGAGGGAGTGCCGCACTGTCAGAGGGTCAGTATTGAGGGAGTGCCGCACTGTCAGAGGATCAGTACTGAGGGAGTGCCGCACTGTCAGAGGGTCAGTGCTGAGGAAGTGCCGCACTGTCAGAGGGTCAGTGCTGAGGGGAGTGCCGCACTGTCAGAGAGTCAGTGCTGTGGGAGTGACGCACTGTCAGAGGGTCAGTGCTGAGGGAGCGCCACACTGTCAGAGGGTCAGTGCTGAGGGAGTGCCGCACCGTCAGAGGGTCAGTGCTGAGGGAGTGCCGCACTGTCAGAGGGTCAGTGCTGAGGGAGTGCCGCACTGTCAGAGGGTCAGTGCTGAGGGAGTGCCGCACCGTCAGAGGGTCAGTACTGAGGGAGTGCTGCACTGTCAGAGGGTCAGTGCTGAGGGAATGCTGCACTGTCAGAGGGTCAGTACTGAGGGAGTGCTGCACTGTCAGAGGGTCTGTACTGAGGGAGTGCGCACTGTCAGAGGGTCAGTACTGAGGGAGTGTTGCACTGTCAGAGCGTCAGTGCTGAGGGAGTGTTGCACTGTCAGAGGGTCAGTACTGAGGGAGTGTTGCACTGTCAGAGGGTCCGTGCTGAGGGAGTGCCGCACTGTCAGAGGGTCAGTGCTGAGGGAGTGCCGCACTGTCAGAGGGTCAGTGCTGAGGGAGTGCCGCACCGTCAGAGGGTCAGTACTGAGGGAGTGCTGCACTGTCAAAGGGTCAGTGCTGAGGGAATGCTGCACTGTCAGAGGGTCAGTACTGAGGGAGTGCTGCACTGTCAGAGGGTCAGTACTGAGGGAGTGCCGCACTGTCAGAGGGTCTGTGCTGAGGGAGTGTTGCACTGTCAGAGGGTCAGTGCTGAGGGAGTGCCGCACTGTCAGAGGGTCAGTGCTGAGGGAGTGTTGCACTGTCAGAGGGTCAGTGCTGAGGGAGTGCCGCACTGTCAGAGGGTCAGTGCTGAGGGAGTGCCGCATTGTCGGAGGGTCAGTGCTGAGGGAGTGACGCACTGTCGGAGGGTCAGTGCTGAGGGAGTGCCGCATTGTCGGAGGGTCAGTGCTGAGGGAGTGACGCACTGTCGGAGGGTCAGTGCTGTGGGAGTGCCGCACTGTCAGAGAGTCAGTACTGAGGGAGTGCTGCACTGTCAGAGGGTCAGTGCTGAGGGAGTGCCGCACTGTCAGAGGGTCAGTGCTGAGGGAGTGACGCACTGTCAGAGGGTCAGTGCTGTGGGAGTTCCGCACTGTCAGAGGGTCAGTACTGAGGGAGTGCTGCACTGTCAGAGGGTCAGTACTGAGGGAGTGTTGCACCGTCAGAGGGTCAGTGCTGAGGGAGTGTTGCACTGTCAGAGGGTCAGTGCTTAGGGAGTGCCGCACTGTCAGAGGGTCAGTACTGAGGGAGTGTTGCACTGTCAGAGGGTCAGTACTGAGGGAGTGTTGCACCGTCAGAGGGTCAGTGCTGAGGGAGTGTTGCACTGTCAGAGGGTCAGTGCTTAGGGAGTGCCGCACTGTCAGAGGGTCAGTGCTGAGGGAGTGCCGCACTGTCAGAGGGTCAGTGCTGAGGGAGTGCTGCACTGTCAGAGGGTCAGTGCTGAGGGAGTGCTGCACTGTCAGAGGGTCAGTACTGAGGGAGTGCCGCACTGTTAGAGGGTCAGTACTGAGGGAGTGTTGCGCTGTCAGAGGGTCAGTGCTGAGGGAGTGCCGCACTGCCAGAGGGTCAGTGCTGAGGGAGTGTTGCACTGTCAGAGGGTCAGTACTGAGGGAGTGCTGCACTGTCAGAGGGTCAGTACTGAGGGAGTGCCGCACTGTCAGAGGGTCAGTGCTGAGGGAGTGCCGCACTGTCAGAGGGTCAGTGCTGAGGGAGTGGGCACTGTCGGAGGGTCAGTGCTGAGGGAATGTCGCACTGTCAGAGGGTCAGTGCTGAGGGAGTACCGCACTGTCAGAGGGTCAGTGCTGAGGGATTACCGCACTGTCAGAGGGTCAGTACTGAGGGTGTGCTGCACTGTCGGAGGGTCAGTGCGGAGGTATTGGGCACTGTCGAAGGGTCAGTGCTGAGGGACTGGGCACTGTCGGAGGGTCAGTGCTGAGGGAGTGCTGCACTGTCAGAGGGTCCGTACTGAGGGAGTGCTGCACTGTCAGAGGGTCAATACTGTGGGAGTGCTGCACTGTCAGAGGGTCAGTACTGAGGGAGTGCTGCACTGTCAGAGGGTCAGTACTGAGGGAGTGGGCACTGTCAGAGGGTCAGTGCTGAGGGAGTGCTGCACTGTCAGATTGTCAGTGCTGAGGGAGTGGGCACTGTCAGAGGGTCAGTGCTGAGGGAGTGCCGCACTGTCAGAGGGTCAGTGCTGAGGGAGTGCCGCACTGTCATAGGGTCAGTACTGAGCGAGTGCTGCACTGTCAGAGGGTCAGTGCTGAGGGAGTGCCGCACTGTCAGAGGGTCAGTGCTGAGGGAGTGCCGCACTGTCAGAGGGTCAGTGCTGAGGGAGTGCCGCACTGTCAGAGGGTCAGTGCTGAGGGAGTGCCGCACTGTCAGAGGGTCAGTGCTGTGGGAGTGACGCACTGTCAGAGGGTCAGTGCTGTGGGAGTGACGCACTGTCAGAGGGTCAGTGCTGTGGGAGTGCCGCACTGTCAGAGGGTCAGTGCTGAGGGAGTGTTGCACTGTCAGAGGGTCAGTACTGAGGGAGTGTTGCACTGTCAGAGGGTCAGTGCTGAGAGAGTGCCGCACTGTCAGAGGGTCAGTGCTGAGGGAGTGCCGCACTGTCAGAGGGTCAGTACTGAGGGAGTGCTGCACTGTCAGAGGGTCAGTACTGAGGGAGTGCCGCACTGTCAGAGGGTCAGTACTGAGGGAGTACTGCACTGTCAGGGGATCAGTGCTGAGGGAGTGCCGCACTGTTCGAGGGTCAATGCTGAGGGGAGTGCCGCACTGTCGGAGGGTCAGTGCTGAGGGAGTGTCGCACTGTCAGAGGGTCAGTGCTGAGGGAGTGCTGCACTGTCAGAAGGTCAGTGCTGAGGGAGTGTTGCACTGTCAGAGGGTCAGTACTGAGGGAGTGCCGCACTGTCAGAGGATCAGTACTGTGGGAGTGCAGCACTGTCAGAGGGTCAGTACTGAGGGAGTGCTGCACTGTCAGAGGGTCAGTGCTGTGGGAGTGACGCACTGTCGGAGGGTCAGTGCTGAGGGAGTGCCGCACTGTCAGAGGGTCAGTGCTGAGGGAGCGCCGCACTGTCCGAGGGTCAGTGCTGAGGGAGTGCCGCACTGTAGGAGGGTCAGTGCTGAGGGAGTGTTGCACTGTCAGAGGGTCAGTGCTGAGGGAGTGCCGCACTGTCAGAGGGTCAGTGCTGAGGGAGTGCTGCACTGTCAGAGGGTCAGTGCTGAGGCGAGTGCCGCACTGTCAGAGGGTCAGTGCTGAGGGAGTGCCGCACTGTCAGAGGGTCAGTGCTGACGGAGTGTCGCACTGTCAGAGGGTCAGTCCTGAGGGAGTGTTGCACTGTCAGAGGGTCAGTGCTGAGGGAGTGCCGCACTGTCAGAGGGTCAGTGCTGAGGGAGCGCCGCACTGTCCGAGGGTCAGTGCTGAGGGAGTGCCGCACTGTCGGAGGGTCAGTGCTGAGGGAGTGACGCACTGTCGGAGGGTCAGTGCTGTGGGAGTGCCGCATTGTCGGAGGGTCAGTGCTGAGGGAGTGTCGCACTGTCAGAGGGTCAGTGCTGAGGGAGTGCCGCACTGTCGGAGGGTCAGTGCTGAGGGAGTGTCGCACTGTCAGAGGGTCAGTGCTGAGGGAGTGCTGCACTGTCAGAGGGTCAGTGCTGAGGGAGTGTTGCACTGTCAGAGGGTCAGTACTGAGGGAGTGCCGCACTGTCAGAGGATCAGTACTGAGGGAGTGCCGCACTGTCAGAGGGTCAGTGCTGAGGGAGTGCCGCACTGTCAGAGGGTCAGTGCTGAGGGAGTGCTGCACTGTCAGAGGGTCAGTGATGAGGGAGTGCTGCACTGTCAGAGGGTCAGTACTGAGGGAGTGCCGCACTGTTAGAGGGTCAGTACTGAGGGAGTGGTGCGCTGTCAGAGGGTCAGTGCTGAGGGAGTGCCGCACTGCCAGAGGGTCAATGCTGAGGGAGTGTTGCACTGTCAGAGGGTCAGTACTGAGGGAGTGCTGCACTGTCAGAGGGTCAGTACTGAGGGAGTGCCGCACTGGCAGAGGGTCAGTGCGGAGGGAGTGACGCACTGTCGGAGGGTCAGTGTTGTGGGAGTGCCTCATTGTCGGAGCGTCAGTGCTGAGGGAGTGCCGCACTGTCGGAGGGTCAGTGCTGAGGGAGAGCTGCACTGTCAGAGGGTCAGTACTGAGGGAGTACTGCACTGTCAGGGGATCAGTGCTGAGGGAGTGCCGCACTGTCAGAGGGTCAGTGCTGAGGGGAGTGCCGCACTGTCAGAGGGTCAGTGCTGAGGGAGTGCCGCACTGTCAGAGGGTCAGTGCTGACGGAGTGTCGCACTGTCAGAGGGTCAGTCTGAGGGAGTGTTGCACTGTCAGAGGGTCAGTGCTGAGGGAGTGCCGCACTGTCAGAGGGTCAGTGCTGAGGGAGCGCCGCACTGTCCGAGGGTCAGTGCTGAGGGAGTGCCGCACTGTCGGAGGGTCAGTGCTGAGGGAGTGACGCACTGTCGGAGGGTCAGTGCTGTGGGAGTGCCGCATTGTCGGAGGGTCAGTGCTGAGGGAGTGTCGCACTGTCAGAGGGTCAGTGCTGAGGGAGTGCTGCACTGTCAGAGGGTCAGTACTGAGGGAGTGCCGCACTGTCAGAGGATCAGTACTGACGGAGTGCCGCACTGTCAGAGGGTCAGTGCTGAGGGAGTGCCGCACTGTAGGAGGGTCAGTGCTGAGGGAGTGTTGCACTGTCAGAGGGTCAGTGCTGTGGGAGTGCAGCACTGTCAGAGGGTCAGTACTGAGGGAGTGCTGCACTGTCAGAGGGTCAGTGCTGTGGGAGTGACGCACTGTCGGAGGGTCAGTGCTGAGGGAGTGCCGCACTGTCAGAGGGTCAGTGCTGAGGGAGCGCCGCACTGTCCGAGGGTCAGTGCTGAGGGAGTGCCGCACTGTAGGAGGGTCAGTGCTGAGGGAGTGTTGCACTGTCAGAGGGTCAGTGCTGAGGGAGTGCCGCACTGTCAGAGGGTCAGTGCTGAGGGAGTGCCGCACTGTCAGAGGGTCAGTGCTGAGGCGAGTGCCGCACTGTCAGAGGGTCAGTGCTGAGGGAGTGCCGCACTGTCAGAGGGTCAGTGCTGACGGAGTGTCGCACTGTCAGAGGGTCAGTCCTGAGGGAGTGTTGCACTGTCAGAGGGTCAGTGCTGAGGGAGTGCCGCACTGTCAGAGGGTCAGTGCTGAGGGAGCGCCGCACTGTCCGAGGGTCAGTGCTGAGGGAGTGCCGCACTGTCGGAGGGTCAGTGCTGAGGGAGTGACGCACTGTCGGAGGGTCAGTGCTGTGGGAGTGCCGCATTGTCGGAGGGTCAGTGCTGAGGGAGTGTCGCACTGTCAGAGGGTCAGTGCTGAGGGAGTGCCGCACTGTCGGAGGGTCAGTGCTGAGGGAGTGTCGCACTGTCAGAGGGTCAGTGCTGAGGGAGTGCTGCACTGTCAGAGGGTCAGTGCTGAGGGAGTGTTGCACTGTCAGAGGGTCAGTACTGAGGGAGTGCCGCACTGTCAGAGGATCAGTACTGAGGGAGTGCCGCACTGTCAGAGGGTCAGTGCTGAGGGAGTGCCGCACTGTCAGAGGGTCAGTGCTGAGGGAGTGCTGCACTGTCAGAGGGTCAGTGATGAGGGAGTGCTGCACTGTCAGAGGGTCAGTACTGAGGGAGTGCCGCACTGTTAGAGGGTCAGTACTGAGGGAGTGGTGCGCTGTCAGAGGGTCAGTGCTGAGGGAGTGCCGCACTGCCAGAGGGTCAATGCTGAGGGAGTGTTGCACTGTCAGAGGGTCAGTACTGAGGGAGTGCTGCACTGTCAGAGGGTCAGTACTGAGGGAGTGCCGCACTGGCAGAGGGTCAGTGCGGAGGGAGTGACGCACTGTCGGAGGGTCAGTGTTGTGGGAGTGCCTCATT
The DNA here is from genome assembly GCF_047496795.1 of Chiloscyllium punctatum. NCBI lineage: Eukaryota > Metazoa > Chordata > Chondrichthyes > Orectolobiformes > Hemiscylliidae > Chiloscyllium > Chiloscyllium punctatum. Next base: position 11,145,744 of record NC_092759.1, read on the forward strand.
GTCGGAGCGTCAGTGCTGAGGGAGTGCCGCACTGTCGGAGGGTCAGTGCTGAGGGAGAGCTGCACTGTCAGAGGGTCAGTACTGAGGGAGTACTGCACTGTCAGGGGATCAGTGCTGAGGGAGTGCCGCACTGTCAGAGGGTCAGTGCTGAGGGGAGTGCCGCACTGTCAGCGGGTCAGTGCTGAGGGAGTGCCGCACTGTCAGAGGGTCAGTGCTGACGGAGTGTCGCACTGTCAGAGGGTCAGTCTGAGGGAGTGTTGCACTGTCAGAGGGTCAGTGCTGAGGGAGTGCCGCACTGTCAGAGGGTCAGTGCTGAGGGAGCGCCGCACTGTCCGAGGGTCAGTGCTGAGGGAGTGCCGCACTGTCGGAGGGTCAGTGCTGAGGGAGTGACGCACTGTCGGAGGGTCAGTGCTGTGGGAGTGCCGCATTGTCGGAGGGTCAGTGCTGAGGGAGTGTCGCACTGTCAGAGGGTCAGTGCTGAGGGAGTGCTGCACTGTCAGAGGGTCAGTACTGAGGGAGTGCCGCACTGTCAGAGGATCAGTACTGACGGAGTGCCGCACTGTCAGAGGGTCAGTGCTGAGGGAGTGCTGCACTGTCAGAGGGTCAGTGCTGAGGGAGTGCCGCACTGTCAGAGGGTCAGTGCTGAGGGAGTGACGCACTGTCAGAGGGTCAGTGCTGTGGGAGTGCCGCACTGTCAGAGGGTCAGTACTGAGGGAGTGCTGCACTGTCAGAGGGTCAGTGCTGAGGGAGTGTTGCACTGTCAGAGGGTCAGGACTGAGGGAGTGTTGCACTGTCAGAGGGTCAGTGCTGAGGGAGTGTTGCACTGTCATAGGGTCAGTGCTGAGGGAGTGCCGCACTGTCAGAGGGTCAGTGCTGAGGGAGTGCCGCACTGTCAGAGGGGCAGTGCTGAGGGAGTGCTGCACTGTCAGAGGGTCAGTGCTGAGGGAGTGCTGCACTGTCATAGGGTCAGTACTGAGGGAGTGCCGCACTGTTAGAGGGTCAGTACTGAGGGAGTGTTGCGCTGTCAGAGGGTCAGTGCTGAGGGAGTGCCTCGCTGCCAGAGGGTCAGTGCTGAGGGAGTGTTGCACTGTCAGAGGGTCAGTACTGAGGGAGTGCTGCACTGTCAGAGGGTCAGTACTGAGGGAGTGCCGCACTGGCAGAGGGTCAGTGCGGAGGGAGTGACGCACTGTCGGAGGGTCAGTGCTGTGGGAGTGCCTCATTGTCGGAGCGTCAGTGCTGAGGGAGTGCCGCACTGTCGGAGGGTCAGTGCTGAGGGAGTGCTGCACTGTCAGAGGGTCAGTGCTGAGGGAGTGCCGCACTGTCAGAGGATCAGTACTGAGGGAGTGCCGCACTGTCAGAGGGTCAGTGCTGAGGGAGTGCTGCACTGTCAGAGGGTCAGTGCTGAGGGAGTGCCGCACTGTCAGAGGGTCAGTGCTGAGGGAGTGACGCACTGTCAGAGGGTCAGTGCTGTGGGAGTGCCGCACTGTCAGAGGGTCAGTACTGAGGGAGTGCTGCACTGTCAGAGGGTCAGTGCTGAGGGAGTGTTGCACTGTCAGAGGGTCAGTGCTGAGGGAGTGCTGCACTGTCAGAGGGTCAGTGCTGAGGGAGTGCTGCACTGTCAGAGGGTCAGTACTGAGGGAGTGCCGCACTGTTAGAGGGTCAGTACTGAGGGAGTGTTGCGCTGTCAGAGGGTCAGTGCTGAGGGAGTGCCGCACTGCCAGAGGGTCAGTGCTGAGGGAGTGTTGCACTGTCAGAGGGTCAGTACTGAGGGAGTGCTGCACTGTCAGAGGGTCAGTACTGAGGGAGTGCCGCACTGGCAGAGGGTCAGTGCTGAGGGAGTGCCGCACTGTCAGAGGGTCAGTGCTGAGGGAGTGGGCACTGTCGGAGGGTCAGTGCTGAGGGAATGTCGCACTGTCAGAGGGTCAGTGCTGAGGGAGTACCGCTCTGTCAGAGGGTCAGTGCTGAGGGATTACCGCACTGTCAGAGGGTCAGTACTGAGGGTGTGCTGCACTGTCGGAGGGTCAGTGCGGAGGTATTGGGCACTGTCGAAGGGTCAGTGCTGAGGGACTGGGCACTGTCGGAGGGTCAGTGCTGAGGGAGTGCTGCACTGTCAGAGGGTCAGTACTGAGGGAGTGCCGCACTGTCAGAGGGTCAGTACTGAGGGAGTGCTGCACTGTCAGAGGGTCAGTACTGAGGGAGTGGGCACTGTCAGAGGGTCAGTGCTGAGGGAGTGCTGCACTGTCAGATTGTCAGTGCTGAGGGAGTGGGCACTGTCAGAGGGTCAGTGCTGAGGGAGTGCCGCACTGTCAGAGGGTCAGTGCTGAGGGAGTGCCGCACTGTCATAGGGTCAGTACTGAGCGAGTGCTGCACTGTCAGAGGGTCAGTGCTGAGGGAGTGCCGCACTGTCAGAGGGTCAGTGCTGAGGGAGTGCCGCACTGTCAGAGGGTCAGTGCTGAGGGAGTGCTGCACTGTCAGAGGGTCAGGGCTGAGGGAGTGCCGCACTGTCTGAGGGTCAGTGCTGAGGGAGTGCCGCACTGTCAGAGGGTCAGTGCTGAGGGAGTGCCGCACTGTCATAGCGTCAGTACTGAGCGAGTGCTGCACTGTCAGAGGGTCAGTGCTGAGGGAGTGCCGCACTGTCAGAGGGTCAGTGCTGAGGGAGTGCCGCACTGTCAGGGGGTCAGTGCTGAGGGAGTGCTGCACTGTCAGAGGGTCAGGGCTGAGGGAGTGCCGCACTGTCTGAGGGTCAGTGCTGAGGGAGTGCCGCACTGTCAGAGGGTCAGTGCTGAGGGAGTGCCGCACTGTCAGAGGGTCAGTGCTGAGGGAGTGCCGCACTGTCAGAGGGTCAGGGCTGAGGGAGCGCCGCGCTATCGGAGGGTCAGTACTGTGTGAGTGCTGCACTGTCAGAGGGTCAGTGCTGAGGGAGTGCCGCACTGTCAGAGGGTCAGTACTGAGGGAGTGCCACACTGTCAGAGGGTCAGTGCTGAGGGAGTGCCGCACTGTCATATGGTCAGTACTGAGGGAGTGCCGCACTGTAAGAGGGTCAGTGCTGAGGGAGTGCCGCACTGTCAGAGGGTCAGTGCTGAGGGAATTTCGCACTGTCATAGGGTCAGTACTGAGGGAGTGCCGCACTGTCAGAGGGTCAGTGCTGAGGGAGTGCCGCACTGTCAGAGGGTCAGTGCTGAGGGAGTGTTGGACTGTCAGAGGGTCAGTGCTGAGGGAGTGCCGCACTGTCAGAGGGTCAGTGCTGAGGGAGTGCCGCACTGTCAGAGGGTCAGTACTGAGGGAGTGCTGCACTGTCAGAGGGTCAGTGCTGAGGGAGTGCCGCACTGTCAGAGGGTCAGTACTGAGGGAGTGCCGCACTGTCAGAGGGTCAGTGCTGAGGGAGTGCCGCACTGTCAGAGGGTCAGGGCTGAGGGAGTGCTGCACTGTCAGAGGGTCAGTGCTGAGGGAGTGCCGCACTGTCAGAGGGGCAGTGCTGAGGGAGTGCCGCACTGTCAGAAGGTCAGTACTGAGGGAGTGCTGCACTGTCAGAGGGTCAGTGCTGAGGGAGTGTTGGACTGTCAGAGGGTCAGTGCTGAGGGAGTGCCGCGCTGCCAGAGGGTCAGTGCTGAGGGAGTGTTGCACTGTCAGAGGGTCAGTACTGAGGGAGTGCTGCACTGTCAGAGGGTCAGTACTGAGGGAGTGCCGCACTGGCAGAGGGTCAGTGCTGAGGGAGTGACGCACTGGCAGAGGGTCAGTGCTGTGGGAGTGCCTCATTGTCGGAGCGTCAGTGCTGAGGGAGTGCCGCACTGTCGGAGGGTCAGTGCTGAGGGAGTGCTGCACTGTCAGAGGGTCAATACTGTGGGAGTGCTGCACTGTCAGAGGGTCAGTACTGAGGGAGTGCTGCACTGTCAGAGGGTCAGTACTGAGGGAGTGGGCACTGTCAGAGGGTCAGTGCTGAGGGAGTGCTGCACTGTCAGATTGTCAGTGCTGAGGGAGTGGGCACTGTCAGAGGGTCAGTGCTGTGGGAGTGCCGCACTGTCAGAGGGGCAGTGCTGAGGGAGTGCCGCACTGTCAGAAGGTCAGTACTGAGGGAGTGCTGCACTGTCAGAGGGTCAGTGCTGTGGGAGTGACGCACTGTCAGAGGGTCAGTGCTGTGGGAGTGACGCACTGTCAGAGGGTCAGTGCTGTGGGAGTGCCGCACGGTCAGAGGGTCAGTGCTGAGGGAGTGTTGCACTGTCAGAGGGTCAGTACTGAGGGAGTGTTGCACTGTCAGAGGGTCAGTGCTGAGGGAGTGCCGCACTGTCAGAGGGTCAGTGCTGAGGGAGTGCCGCACTGTCAGAGGGTCAGTACTGAGGGAGTGCTGCACTGTCAGAGGGTCAGTGCTGAGGGAATGCTGCACTGTCAGAGGGTCAGTACTGAGGGAGTGCCGCACTGTCAGAGGATCAGTACTGAGGGAGTACTGCACTGTCAGGGGATCAGTGCTGAGGGAGTGCCGCACTGTTAGAGGGTCAATGCTGAGGGGAGTGCCGCACTGTCAGAGGGTCAGTGCTGAGGGAGTGCCGCACTGTCGGAGGGTCAGTGCTGAGGGAGTGACGCACTGTCGGAGGGTCAGTGCTGTGGGAGTGCCGCATTGTCGGAGGGTCAGTACTGAGGGAGTGTCGCACTGTCAGAGGGTCAGTGCTGAGGGAGTGCTGCACTGTCAGAAGGTCAGTGCTGAGGGAGTGTTGCACTGTCAGAGGGTCAGTACTGAGGGAGTGCCGCACTGTCAGAGGATCAGTACTGTGGGAGTGCAGCACTGTCAGAGCGTCAGTACTGAGGGAGTGCTGCACTGTCAGAGGGTCAGTGCTGTGGGAGTGACGCACTGTCGGAGGGTCAGTGCTGAGGGAGTGCCGCACTGTCAGAGGGTCAGTGCTGAGGGAGCGCCGCACTGTCCGAGGGTCAGTGCTGAGGCAGTGCCGCACTGTAGGAGGGTCAGTGCTGAGGGAGTGCTGCACTGTCAGAGGGTCAGTGCTGAGGGAGTGTTGCACTGTCAGAGGGTCAGTGCTGAGGGAGTGCTGCACTGTCAGAGGGTCAGTGCTGAGGGAGTGCTGCACTGTCAGAGGGTCAGTACTGAGGGAGTGCCGCACTGTTAGAGGGTCAGTACTGAGGGAGTGTTGCGCTGTCAGAGGGTCAGTGCTGAGGGAGTGCCGCACTGCCAGAGGGTCAGTGCTGAGGGAGTGTTGCACTGTCAGAGGGTCAGTACTGAGGGAGTGCTGCACTGTCAGAGGGTCAGTACTGAGGGAGTGCCGCACTGGCAGAGGGTCAGTGCTGAGGGAGTGCCGCACTGTCAGAGGGTCAGTGCTGAGGGAGTGGGCACTGTCGGAGGGTCAGTGCTGAGGGAATGTCGCACTGTCAGAGGGTCAGTGCTGAGGGAGTACCGCTCTGTCAGAGGGTCAGTGCTGAGGGATTACCGCACTGTCAGAGGGTCAGTACTGAGGGTGTGCTGCACTGTCGGAGGGTCAGTGCGGAGGTATTGGGCACTGTCGAAGGGTCAGTGCTGAGGGACTGGGCACTGTCGGAGGGTCAGTGCTGAGGGAGTGCTGCACTGTCAGAGGGTCAGTACTGAGGGAGTGCTGCACTGTCAGAGGGTCAATACTGTGGGAGTGCTGCACTGTCAGAGGGTCAGTACTGAGGGAGTGGGCACTGTCAGAGGGTCAGTGCTGAGGGAGTGCTGCACTGTCAGATTGTCAGTGCTGAGGGAGTGGGCACTGTCAGAGGGTCAGTGCTGAGGGAGTGCCGCACTGTCAGAGGGTCAGTGCTGAGGGAGTGCCGCACTGTCATAGGGTCAGTACTGAGCGAGTGCTGCACTGTCAGAGGGTCAGTGCTGAGGGAGTGCCGCACTGTCAGAGGGTCAGTGCTGAGGGAGTGCCGCACTGTCAGAGGGTCAGTGCTGAGGGAGTGCTGCACTGTCAGAGGGTCAGGGCTGAGGGAGTGCCGCACTGTCTGAGGGTCAGTGCTGAGGGAGTGCCGCACTGTCAGAGGGTCAGTGCTGAGGGAGTGCCGCACTGTCATAGCGTCAGTACTGAGCGAGTGCTGCACTGTCAGAGGGTCAGTGCTGAGGGAGTGCCGCACTGTCAGAGGGTCAGTGCTGAGGGAGTGCCGCACTGTCAGGGGGTCAGTGCTGAGGGAGTGCTGCACTGTCAGAGGGTCAGGGCTGAGGGAGTGCCGCACTGTCTGAGGGTCAGTGCTGAGGGAGTGCCGCACTGTCAGAGGGTCAGTGCTGAGGGAGTGCCGCACTGTCAGAGGGTCAGTGCTGAGGGAGTGCCGCACTGTCAGAGGGTCAGGGCTGAGGGAGCGCCGCGCTATCGGAGGGTCAGTACTGTGTGAGTGCTGCACTGTCAGAGGGTCAGTGCTGAGGGAGTGCCGCACTGTCAGAGGGTCAGTACTGAGGGAGTGCCACACTGTCAGAGGGTCAGTGCTGAGGGAGTGCCGCACTGTCATATGGTCAGTACTGAGGGAGTGCCGCACTGTAAGAGGGTCAGTGCTGAGGGAGTGCCGCACTGTCAGAGGGTCAGTGCTGAGGGAATTTCGCACTGTCATAGGGTCAGTACTGAGGGAGTGCCGCACTGTCAGAGGGTCAGTGCTGAGGGAGTGCCGCACTGTCAGAGGGTCAGTGCTGAGGGAGTGTTGGACTGTCAGAGGGTCAGTGCTGAGGGAGTGCCGCACTGTCAGAGGGTCAGTGCTGAGGGAGTGCCGCACTGTCAGAGGGTCAGTACTGAGGGAGTGCTGCACTGTCAGAGGGTCAGTGCTGAGGGAGTGCCGCACTGTCAGAGGGTCAGTACTGAGGGAGTGCCGCACTGTCAGAGGGTCAGTGCTGAGGGAGTGCCGCACTGTCAGAGGGTCAGGGCTGAGGGAGTGCTGCACTGTCAGAGGGTCAGTGCTGAGGGAGTGCCGCACTGTCAGAGGGGCAGTGCTGAGGGAGTGCCGCACTGTCAGAAGGTCAGTACTGAGGGAGTGCTGCACTGTCAGAGGGTCAGTGCTGAGGGAGTGTTGGACTGTCAGAGGGTCAGTGCTGAGGGAGTGCCGCGCTGCCAGAGGGTCAGTGCTGAGGGAGTGTTGCACTGTCAGAGGGTCAGTACTGAGGGAGTGCTGCACTGTCAGAGGGTCAGTACTGAGGGAGTGCCGCACTGGCAGAGGGTCAGTGCTGAGGGAGTGACGCACTGGCAGAGGGTCAGTGCTGTGGGAGTGCCTCATTGTCGGAGCGTCAGTGCTGAGGGAGTGCCGCACTGTCGGAGGGTCAGTGCTGAGGGAGTGCTGCACTGTCAGAGGGTCAATACTGTGGGAGTGCTGCACTGTCAGAGGGTCAGTACTGAGGGAGTGCTGCACTGTCAGAGGGTCAGTACTGAGGGAGTGGGCACTGTCAGAGGGTCAGTGCTGAGGGAGTGCTGCACTGTCAGAGGGTCAGTGCTGTGGGAGTGACGCACTGTCAGAGGGTCAGTGCTGTGGGAGTGCCGCACGGTCAGAGGGTCAGTGCTGAGGGAGTGTTGCACTGTCAGAGGGTCAGTACTGAGGGAGTGTTGCACTGTCAGAGGGTCAGTGCTGAGGGAGTGCCGCACTGTCAGAGGGTCAGTGCTGAGGGAGTGCCGCACTGTCAGAGGGTCAGTACTGAGGGAGTGCTGCACTGTCAGAGGGTCAGTGCTGAGGGAATGCTGCACTGTCAGAGGGTCAGTACTGAGGGAGTGCCGCACTGTCAGAGGATCAGTACTGAGGGAGTACTGCACTGTCAGGGGATCAGTGCTGAGGGAGTGCCGCACTGTTAGAGGGTCAATGCTGAGGGGAGTGCCGCACTGTCAGAGGGTCAGTGCTGAGGGAGTGCCGCACTGTCGGAGGGTCAGTGCTGAGGGAGTGACGCACTGTCGGAGGGTCAGTGCTGTGGGAGTGCCGCATTGTCGGAGGGTCAGTACTGAGGGAGTGTCGCACTGTCAGAGGGTCAGTGCTGAGGGAGTGCTGCACTGTCAGAAGGTCAGTGCTGAGGGAGTGTTGCACTGTCAGAGGGTCAGTACTGAGGGAGTGCCGCACTGTCAGAGGATCAGTACTGTGGGAGTGCAGCACTGTCAGAGCGTCAGTACTGAGGGAGTGCTGCACTGTCAGAGGGTCAGTGCTGTGGGAGTGACGCACTGTCGGAGGGTCAGTGCTGAGGGAGTGCCGCACTGTCAGAGGGTCAGTGCTGAGGGAGCGCCGCACTGTCCGAGGGTCAGTGCTGAGGCAGTGCCGCACTGTAGGAGGGTCAGTGCTGAGGGAGTGTTGCACTGTCAGAGGGTCAGTGCTGAGGGAGTGCCGCACTGTCAGAGGGTCAGTGCTGAGGGAGTGCCGCACTGTCAGAGGGTCAGTGCTGAGGCGAGTGCCGCACTGTCAGAGGGTCAGTGCTGAGGGAGTGCCGCACTGTCAGAGGGTCAGTGCTGACGGAGTGTCGCACTGTCAGAGGGTCAGTCCTGAGGGAGTGTTGCACTGTCAGAGGGTCAGTGCTGAGGGAGTGCCGCACTGTCAGAGGGTCAGTGCTGAGGGAGTGTTGCACTGTCCGAGGGTCAGTGCTGAGGGAGTGCCGCACTGTCGGAGGGTCAGTGCTGAGGGAGTGACGCACTGTCGGAGGGTCAGTGCTGTGGGAGTGCCGCATTGTCGGAGGGTCAGTGCTGAGGGAGTGTCGCACTGTCAGAGGGTCAGTGCTGAGGGAGTGCCGCACTGTCGGAGGGTCAGTGCTGAGGGAGTGTCGCACTGTCAGAGGGTCAGTGCTGAGGGAGTGCTGCACTGTCAGAGGGTCAGTGCTGAGGGAGTGTTGCACTGTCAGAGGGTCAGTACTGAGGGAGTGCCGCACTGTCAGAGGATCAGTACTGAGGGAGTGCCGCATTGTCAGAGGGTCAGTGCTGAGGGAGTGCCGCACTGTGGGAGGGTCAGTGCTGAGGGAGTGCTGCACTGTCAGAGGGTCAGTGATGAGGGAGTGCTGCACTGTCAGAGGGTCAGTACTGAGGGAGTGCCGCACTGTTAGAGGGTCAGTACTGAGGGAGTGGTGCGCTGTCAGAGGGTCAGTGCTGAGGGTGTGCTGCACTGTCGGAGGGTCAGTGCGGAGGTATTGGGCACTGTCGAAGGGTCAGTGCTGAGGGACTGGGCACTGTCGGAGGGTCAGTGCTGAGGGAGTGCTGCACTGTCAGAGGGTCAGTACTGAGGGAGTGCTGCACTGTCAGAGGGTCAATACTGTGGGAGTGCTGCACTGTCAGAGGGTCAGTACTGAGGGAGTGCTGCACTGTCAGAGGGTCAGTACTGAGGGAGTGGGCACTGTCAGAGGGTCAGTGCTGAGGGAGTGCTGCACTGTCAGATTGTCAGTGCTGAGGGAGTGGGCACTGTCAGAGGGTCAGTGCTGAGGGAGTGCCGCACTGTCAGAGGGTCAGTGCTGAGGGAGTGCCGCACTGTCATAGGGTCAGTACTGAGCGAGTGCTGCACTGTCAGAGGGTCAGTGCTGAGGGAGTGCCGCACTGTCAGAGGGTCAGTGCTGAGGGAGTGCCGCACTGTCAGAGGGTCAGTGCTGAGGGAGTGCCGCACTGTCAGAGGGTCAGGGCTGAGGGAGTGCCGCACTGTCTGAGGGTCAGTGCTGAGGGAGTGCCGCACTGTCAGAGGGTCAGTGCTGAGGGAGTGCTGCACTGTCAGAGGGTCAGTGCTGAGGGAGTGCTGCACTGTCAGAGGGTCAGTGCTGAGGGAGTGCTGCACTGTCAGAGGATCAATGCTGAGGGAGTGTTGCACTGTCAGAGGGTCAGTCCTGAGGGAGTGCTGCACTGTCAGAGGGTCAGTACTGAGGAGTGCTGCACTGTCAGAGGGTCAGTGCTGAAGGAGTGCTGCACTGTCAGAGGGTCAGTACTGAGGGAGTGCCGCACTCTCGGAGGGTCAGTGCTGAGGGAGTGCCGCACTGTCAGAGGGTCAGTGCTGAGGGAGCGCCGCGCTATCGGAGGGTCAGTACTGTGTGAGTGCTGCACTGTCAGAGGGTCAGTGCTGAGGGAGTGCCGCACTGTCAGAGGGTCAGAACTGAGGGAGTGCCACACTGTCAGAGGGTCAGTGCTGAGGGAGTGCCGCACTGTCATATGGTCAGTACTGAGGGAGTGCCGCACTGTAAGAGGGTCAGTGCTGAGGGAATTTCGCACTGTCATAGGGTCAGTACTGAGGGAGTGCCGCACTGTCAGAGGGTCAGTGCTGAGGGAGTGCCGCACTGTCAGAGGGTCAGTGCTGAGGGAGTGTTGGACTGTCAGAGGGTCAGTGCTGAGGGAGTGCCGCACTGTCAGAGGGTCAGTGCTGAGGGAGTGCCGCACTGTCAGAGGGGCAGTGCTGAGGGAGTGCCGCACTGTCAGAAGGTCAGTACTGAGGGAGTGCTGCACTGTCAGAGGGTCAGTGCTGAGGGAGTGCTGCACTGTCAGAGGGTCAGTGCTGAGGGAGTGTTGGACTGTCAGAGGGTCAGTGCTGAGGGAGTGCCGCGCTGCCAGAGGGTCAGTGCTGAGGGAGTGTTGCACTGTCAGAGGGTCAGTACTGAGGGAGTGCTGCACTGTCAGAGGGTCAGTACTGAGGGAGTGCCGCACTGGCAGAGGGTCAGTGCTGAGGGAGTGACGCACTGGCAGAGGGTCAGTGCTGTGGGAGTGCCTCATTGTCGGAGCGTCAGTGCTGAGGGAGTGCCGCACTGTCGGAGGGTCAGTGCTGAGGGAGTGCTGCACTGTCAGAGGGTCAATACTGTGGGAGTGCTGCACTGTCAGAGGGTGAGTACTGAGGGAGTGCTGCACTGTCAGAGGGTCAGTACTGAGGGAGTGGGCACTGTCAGAGGGTCAGTGCTGAGGGAGTGCTGCACTGTCAGATTGTCAGTGCTGAGGGAGTGGGCACTGTCAGAGGGTCAGTGCTGTGGGAGTGCCGCACTGTCAGAGGGGCAGTGCTGAGGGAGTGCCGCACTGTCATAGGGTCAGTACTGAGGGAGTGCTGCACTGTCAGAGGGTCAGTACTGAGGGAGTGTTGCACTGTCAGAGGGTCAGTACTGAGGGAGTGTTGCACTGTCAGAGGGTCAGTACTGAGGGAGTGCTGCACTGTCAGAGGGTCAGTGCTGAGGGAGTGTTGCACTGTCAGAGGGTCAGTACTGAGGGAGTGTTGCACTGTCAGAGGGTCAGAGCTGAGGGAGTGTTGCACTGTCAGAGGGTCGGTGCTTAGGGAGTGCCGCACTGTCAGAGGGTCAGTGCTGAGGGAGTGCCGCACTGTCAGAGGGTCAGTCCTGAGGGAGTGCCGCACTGTCAGAGGGTCAGTGCTGAGGGAGTGCCGCACTGTCTGAGGGTCAGTGCTGAGGGAGTGCCGCACTGTCAGAGGGTCAGTGCTGAGGGAGTGCCGCACTGTCAGAGGGTCAGTGCTGAGGGAGTGCTGCACTGTCAGAAGGTCAGTGCTGAGGGAGTGCTGCACTGTCAGAGGATCAATGCTGAGGGAGTGTTGCACTGTCAGGGGGTCAGTCCTGAGGGAGTGCTGCACTGTCAGAGGGTCAGTACTGAGGGAGTGCCGCACTGTCAGAGGGTCAGGGCTGAGGGAGTGCCGCACTGTCAGAGGGTCAGTGCTGAGGGAGTGCCGCACTGTCAGAGGGTCAGTGCTGAGGGAGTGCCGCACTGTCAGAGGGTCAGTGCTGAGGGAGTGCCGCACTGTCAGAGGGTCAGTGCTGAGGGAGTGCCGCACTGTCAGATGGTCAGTGCTGAGGGATTGTCGCACTGTCAGAGGGTCAGTGCTGAGGGAGTGTTGCACTGTCAGAGGGTCAGTACTGAGGGAGTGCCGCACTGTCAGAGGGTCAGTACTGAGGGAGTGCCGCACTGTCAGAGGGTCAGTGCTGAGGGAGTGGGCACTGTCGGAGGGTCAGTGCTGAGGGAATGTCGCACTGTCAGAGGCTCAGTGCTGAGGGAGTGTTCCACTGTCAGAGGGTCAGTACTGAGGGAGTGTTGCACTGTCAGAGGGTCAGTGCTGAGGGAGTGTTGCACTGTCAGAGGGTCAGTGCTGAGGGAGTGCCGCACTGGCAGAGGGTCAGTGCTGAGGGAGTGCCGCACTGTCGGAGGGTCAGTGCTGAGGGAGTGACGCACTGTCAGAGGGTCAGTGCTGAGGGATTACCGCACTGTCAGAGGGTCAGTGCTGAGGGATTACCGCACTGTCAGAGGGTCAGTACTGAGGGTGTGCTGCACTGTCGGAGGGTCAGTGCGGAGGTATTGGGCACTGTCGAAGGGTCAGTGCTGAGGGACTGGGCACTGTCGGAGGGTCAGTGCTGAGGGAGTGCTGCACTGTCAGAGGGTCAGTACTGAGGGAGTGCTGCACTGTCAGAGGGTCAATACTGTGGGAGTGCTGCACTGTCAGAGGGTCAGTACTGAGGGAGTGCTGCACTGTCAGAGGGTCAGTACTGAGGGAGTGGGCACTGTCAGAGGGTCAGTGCTGAGGGAGTGCTGCACTGTCAGATTGTCAGTGCTGAGGGAGTGGGCACTGTCAGAGGGTCAGTGCTGAGGGAGTGCCGCACTGTCAGAGGGTCAGTGCTGAGGGAGTGCCGCACTGTCATAGGGTCAGTACTGAGCGAGTGCTGCACTGTCAGAGGGTCAGTGCTGAGGGAGTGCCGCACTGTCAGAGGGTCAGTGCTGAGGGAGTGCCGCACTGTCAGAGGGTCAGTGCTGAGGGAGTGCCGCACTGTCAGAGGGTCAGGGCTGAGGGAGTGCCGCACTGTCTGAGGGTCAGTGCTGAGGGAGTGCCGCACTGTCAGAGGGTCAGTGCTGAGGGAGTGCCGCACTGTCAGAGGGTCAGTGCTGAGGGAGTGCTGCACTGTCAGAAGGTCAGTGCTGAGGGAGTGCTGCACTGTCAGAGGATCAATGCTGAGGGAGTGTTGCACTGTCAGAGGGTCAGTCCTGAGGGAGTGCTGCACTGTCAGAGGGTCAGTACTGAGGAGTGCTGCACTGTCAGAGGGTCAGTGCTGAAGGAGTGCTGCACTGTCAGAGGGTCAGTACTGAGGGAGTGCCGCACTCTCGGAGGGTCAGTGCTGAGGGAGTGCCGCACTGTCAGAGGGTCAGTGCTGAGGGAGCGCCGCGCTATCGGAGGGTCAGTACTGTGTGAGTGCTGCACTGTCAGAGGGTCAGTGCTGAGGGAGTGCCGCACTGTCAGAGGGTCAGAACTGAGGGAGTGCCACACTGTCAGAGGGTCAGTGCTGAGGGAGTGCCGCACTGTCATATGGTCAGTACTGAGGGAGTGCCGCACTGTAAGAGGGTCAGTGCTGAGGGAGTGCCGCACTGTCAGAGTGTCAGTGCTGAGGGAATTTCGCACTGTCAGAGGGTCAGTGCTGAGGGAGTGCCGCACTGTCAGAGGGTCAGTGCTGAGGGAGTGTTGGACTGTCAGAGGGTCAGTGCGGAGGGAGCGCCGCGCTATCGGAGGGTCAGTACTGTGGGAGTGCTGCACTGTCAGAGGGTCAGTGCTGTGGGAGTGCCGCACTGTCAGAGGGTCAGTACTGAGGGAGTGCCGCACTGTCAGAGGGTCAGTGCTGAGGGAGTGCCGCACTGTCAGAGGGTCAGTGCTGAGGGAGTGCCGCACTGTCAGAGGGGCAGTGCTGAGGGAGTGCCGCACTGTCAGAAGGTCAGTACTGAGGGAGTGCTGCACTGTCAGAGGGTCAGTGCTGAGGGAGTGTTGGACTGTCAGAGGGTCAGTGCTGAGGGAGTGCCGCGCTGCCAGAGGGTCAGTGCTGAGGGAGTGTTGCACTGTCAGAGGGTCAGTACTGAGGGAGTGCTGCACTGTCAGAGGGTCAGTACTGAGGGAGTGCCGCACTGGCAGAGGGTCAGTGCTGAGGGAGTGCCGCACTGTCAGAGGGGCAGTGCTGAGGGAGTGCCGCACTGTCAGAAGGTCAGTACTGAGGGAGTGCTGCACTGTCAGAGGGTCAGTGCTGAGGGAGTGTTGGACTGTCAGAGGGTCAGTGCTGAGGGAGTGCCGCGCTGCCAGAGGGTCAGTGCTGAGGGAGTGTTGCACTGTCAGAGGGTCAGTACTGAGGGAGTGCTGCACTGTCAGAGGGTCAGTACTGAGGGAGTGCCGCACTGGCAGAGGTTCAGTGCTGAGGGAGTGACGCACTGGCAGAGGGTCAGTGCTGTGGGAGTGCCTCATTGTCGGAGCGTCAGTGCTGAGGGAGTGCTGCACTGTCAGAGGGTCAGTACTGAGGGAGTGCTGCACTGTCAGAGGGTCAGTGCTGAGGGAGTGTTGCACTGTCAGAGGGTCAGTACTGAGGGAGTGTTGCAGTGTCAGAGGGTCAGAGCTGAGGGAGTGTTGCACTGTCAGAGGGTCGGTGCTTAGGGAGTGCCGCACTGTCAGAGGGTCAGTGCTGAGGGAGTGCCGCACTGTCAGAGGGTCAGTCCTGAGGGAGTGCTGCACTGTCAGAGGGTGAGTACTGAGGGAGTGCTGCACTGTCAGAGGGTCAGTACTGAGGGAGTGGGCACTGTCAGAGGGTCAGTGCTGAGGGAGTGCTGCACTGTCAGATTGTCAGTGCTGAGGGAGTGGGCACTGTCAGAGGGTCAGTGCTGTGGGAGTGCCGCACTGTCAGAGGGGCAGTGCTGAGGGAGTGCCGCACTGTCATAGGGTCAGTACTGAGGGAGTGCTGCACTGTCAGAGGGTCAGTACTGAGGGAGTGTTGCACTGTCAGAGGGTCAGTACTGAGGGAGTGTTGCACTGTCAGAGGGTCAGTACTGAGGGAGTGCTGCACTGTCAGAGGGTCAGTGCTGAGGGAGTGTTGCACTGTCAGAGGGTCAGTACTGAGGGAGTGTTGCACTGTCAGAGGGTCAGAGCTGAGGGAGTGTTGCACTGTCAGAGGGTCGGTGCTTAGGGAGTGCCGCACTGTCAGAGGGTCAGTGCTGAGGGAGTGCCGCACTGTCAGAGGGTCAGTCCTGAGGGAGTGCCGCACTGTCAGAGGGTCAGTGCTGAGGGAGTGCCGCACTGTCTGAGGGTCAGTGCTGAGGGAGTGCCGCACTGTCAGAGGGTCAGTGCTGAGGGAGTGCCGCACTGTCAGAGGGTCAGTGCTGAGGGAGTGCTGCACTGTCAGAAGGTCAGTGCTGAGGGAGTGCTGCACTGTCAGAGGATCAATGCTGAGGGAGTGTTGCACTGTCAGAGGGTCAGTCCTGAGGGAGTGCTGCACTGTCAGAGGGTCAGTACTGAGGGAGTGCCGCACTGTCAGAGGGTCAGGGCTGAGGGAGTGCCGCACTGTCAGAGGGTCAGTGCTGAGGGAGTGCCGCACTGTCAGAGGGTCAGTGCTGAGGGAGTGCCGCACTGTCAGAGGGTCAGTGCTGAGGGAGTGCCGCACTGTCAGAGGGTCAGTGCTGAGGGAGTGCCGCACTGTCAGATGGTCAGTGCTGAGGGATTGTCGCACTGTCAGAGGGTCAGTGCTGAGGGAGTGTTGCACTGTCAGAGGGTCAGTACTGAGGGAGTGCCGCACTGTCAGAGGGTCAGTGCTGAGGGAGTGCCGCACTGTCAGAGGGTCAGTCCTGAGGGAGTGCTGCACTGTCAGAGGGTGAGTACTGAGGGAGTGCTGCACTGTCAGAGGGTCAGTACTGAGGGAGTGGGCACTGTCAGAGGGTCAGTGCTGAGGGAGTGCTGCACTATCAGATTGTCAGTGCTGAGGGAGTGGGCACTGTCAGAGGGTCAGTGCTGTGGGAGTGCCGCACTGTCAGAGGGGCAGTGCTGAGGGAGTGCCGCACTGTCATAGGGTCAGTACTGAGGGAGTGCTGCACTGTCAGAGGGTCAGTACTGAGGGAGTGTTGCACTGTCAGAGGGTCAGTACTGAGGGAGTGTTGCACTGTCAGAGGGTCAGTACTGAGGGAGTGCTGCACTGTCAGAGGGTCAGTGCTGAGGGAGTGTTGCACTGTCAGAGGGTCAGTACTGAGGGAGTGTTGCACTGTCAGAGGGTCAGAGCTGAGGGAGTGTTGCACTGTCAGAGGGTCGGTGCTTAGGGAGTGCCGCACTGTCAGAGGGTCAGTGCTGAGGGAGTGCCGCACTGTCAGAGGGTCAGTCCTGAGGGAGTGCCGCACTGTCAGAGGGTCAGTGCTGAGGGAGTGCCGCACTGTCTGAGGGTCAGTGCTGAGGGAGTGCCGCACTGTCAGAGGGTCAGTGCTGAGGGAGTGCCGCACTGTCAGAGGGTCAGTGCTGAGGGAGTGCTGCACTGTCAGAAGGTCAGTGCTGAGGGAGTGCTGCACTGTCAGAGGATCAATGCTGAGGGAGTGTTGCACTGTCAGAGGGTCAGTCCTGAGGGAGTGCTGCACTGTCAGAGGGTCAGTACTGAGGGAGTGCCGCACTGTCAGAGGGTCAGGGCTGAGGGAGTGCCGCACTGTCAGAGGGTCAGTGCTGAGGGAGTGCCGCACTGTCAGAGGGTCAGTGCTGAGGGAGTGCCGCACTGTCAGAGGGTCAGTGCTGAGGGAGTGCCGCACTGTCAGAGGGTCAGTGCTGAGGGAGTGCCGCACTGTCAGATGGTCAGTGCTGAGGGATTGTCGCACTGTCAGAGGGTCAGTGCTGAGGGAGTGTTGCACTGTCAGAGGGTCAGTACTGAGGGAGTGCCGCACTGTCAGAGGGTCAGTACTGAGGGAGTGCCGCACTGTCAGAGGGTCAGTGCTGAGGGAGTGGGCACTGTCGGAGGGTCAGTGCTGAGGGAATGTCGCACTGTCAGAGGCTCAGTGCTGAGTAAGTGTTCCACTGTCAGAGGGTCAGTACTGAGGGAGTGTTGCACTGTCAGAGGGTCAGTGCTGAGGGAGTGTTGCACTGTCAGAGGGTCAGTGCTGAGGGAGTGCCGCACTGGCAGAGGGTCAGTGCTGAGGGAGTGCCGCACTGTCGGAGGGTCAGTGCTGAGGGAGTGACGCACTGTCAGAGGGTCAGTGCTGAGGGATTACCGCACTGTCAGAGGGTCAGTGCTGAGGGATTACCGCACTGTCAGAGGGTCAGTACTGAGGGTGTGCTGCACTGTCGGAGGGTCAGTGCGGAGGTATTGGGCACTGTCGAAGGGTCAGTGCTGAGGGACTGGGCACTGTCGGAGGGTCAGTGCTGAGGGAGTGCTGCACTGTCAGAGGGTCAGTACTGAGGGAGTGCTGCACTGTCAGAGGGTCAATACTGTGGGAGTGCTGCACTGTCAGAGGGTCAGTACTGAGGGAGTGCTGCACTGTCAGAGGGTCAGTACTGAGGGAGTGGGCACTGTCAGAGGGTCAGTGCTGAGGGAGTGCTGCACTGTCAGATTGTCAGTGCTGAGGGAGTGGGCACTGTCAGAGGGTCAGTGCTGAGGGAGTGCCGCACTGTCAGAGGGTCAGTGCTGAGGGAGTGCCGCACTGTCATAGGGTCAGTACTGAGCGAGTGCTGCACTGTCAGAGGGTCAGTGCTGAGGGAGTGCCGCACTGTCAGAGGGTCAGTGCTGAGGGAGTGCCGCACTGTCAGAGGGTCAGTGCTGAGGGAGTGCCGCACTGTCAGAGGGTCAGGGCTGAGGGAGTGCCGCACTGTCTGAGGGTCAGTGCTGAGGGAGTGCCGCACTGTCAGAGGGTCAGTGCTGAGGGAGTGCCGCACTGTCAGAGGGTCAGTGCTGAGGGAGTGCTGCACTGTCAGAAGGTCAGTGCTGAGGGAGTGCTGCACTGTCAGAGGATCAATGCTGAGGGAGTGTTGCACTGTCAGAGGGTCAGTCCTGAGGGAGTGCTGCACTGTCAGAGGGTCAGTACTGAGGAGTGCTGCACTGTCAGAGGGTCAGTGCTGAAGGAGTGCTGCACTGTCAGAGGGTCAGTACTGAGGGAGTGCCGCACTCTCGGAGGGTCAGTGCTGAGGGAGTGACGCACTGTCAGAGGGTCAGTGCTGAGGGAGCGCCGCGCTATCGGAGGGTCAGTACTGTGTGAGTGCTGCACTGTCAGAGGGTCAGTGCTGAGGGAGTGCCGCACTGTCAGAGGGTCAGAACTGAGGGAGTGCCACACTGTCAGAGGGTCAGTGCTGAGGGAGTGCCGCACTGTCATATGGTCAGTACTGAGGGAGTGCCGCACTGTAAGAGGGTCAGTGCTGAGGGAGTGCCGCACTGTCAGAGTGTCAGTGCTGAGGGAATTTCGCACTGTCAGAGGGTCAGTGCTGAGGGAGTGCCGCACTGTCAGAGGGTCAGTGCTGAGGGAGTGTTGGACTGTCAGAGGGTCAGTGCGGAGGGAGCGCCGCGCTATCGGAGGGTCAGTACTGTGGGAGTGCTGCACTGTCAGAGGGTCAGTGCTGTGGGAGTGCCGCACTGTCAGAGGGTCAGTACTGAGGGAGTGCCGCACTGTCAGAGGGTCAGTGCTGAGGGAGTGCCGCACTGTCAGAGGGTCAGTGCTGAGGGAGTGCCGCACTGTCAGAGGGGCAGTGCTGAGGGAGTGCCGCACTGTCAGAAGGTCAGTACTGAGGGAGTGCTGCACTGTCAGAGGGTCAGTGCTGAGGGAGTGTTGGACTGTCAGAGGGTCAGTGCTGAGGGAGTGCCGCGCTGCCAGAGGGTCAGTGCTGAGGGAGTGTTGCACTGTCAGAGGGTCAGTACTGAGGGAGTGCTGCACTGTCAGAGGGTCAGTACTGAGGGAGTGCCGCACTGGCAGAGGGTCAGTGCTGAGGGAGTGCCGCACTGTCAGAGGGGCAGTGCTGAGGGAGTGCCGCACTGTCAGAAGGTCAGTACTGAGGGAGTGCTGCACTGTCAGAGGGTCAGTGCTGAGGGAGTGTTGGACTGTCAGAGGGTCAGTGCTGAGGGAGTGCCGCGCTGCCAGAGGGTCAGTGCTGAGGGAGTGTTGCACTGTCAGAGGGTCAGTACTGAGGGAGTGCTGCACTGTCAGAGGGTCAGTACTGAGGGAGTGCCGCACTGGCAGAGGTTCAGTGCTGAGGGAGTGACGCACTGGCAGAGGGTCAGTGCTGTGGGAGTGCCTCATTGTCGGAGCGTCAGTGCTGAGGGAGTGCCGCACTGTCGGAGGGTCAGTGCTGAGGGAGTGCTGCACTGTCAGAGGGTCAATACTGTGGGAGTGCTGCACTGTCAGAGGGTCAGTACTGAGGGAGTGCTGCACTGTCAGAGGGTCAGTACTGAGGGAGTGGGCACTGTCAGAGGGTCAGTGCTGAGGGAGTGCTGCACTGTCAGATTGTCAGTGCTGAGGGAGTGGGCACTGTCAGAGGGTCAGTGCTGTGGGAGTGCCGCACTGTCAGAGGGGCAGTGCTGAGGGAGTGCCGCACTGTCATAGGGTCAGTACTGAGGGAGTGCTGCACTGTCAGAGGGTCAGTACTGAGGGAGTGTTGCTCTATCAGAGGGTCAGTACTGAGGGAGTGTTGCACTGTCAGAGGGTCAGTACTGAGGGAGTGCTGCACTGTCAGAGGGTCAGTGCTGAGGGAGTGTTGCACTGTCAGAGGGTCAGTACTGAGGGAGTGTTGCAGTGTCAGAGGGTCAGAGCTGAGGGAGTGTTGCACTGTCAGAGGGTCGGTGCTTAGGGAGTGCCGCACTGTCAGAGGGTCAGTGCTGAGGGAGTGCCGCACTGTCAGAGGGTCAGTCCTGAGGGAGTGCCGCACTGTCAGAGGGTCAGTGCTGAGGGAGTGCCGCACTGTCTGAGGGTCAGTGCTGAGGGAGTGCCGCACTGTCAGAGGGTCAGTGCTGAGGGAGTGCCGCACTGTCAGAGGGTCAGTGCTGAGGGAGTGCTGCACTGTCAGAAGGTCAGTGCTGAGGGAGTGCTGCACTGTCAGAGGATCAATGCTGAGGGAGTGTTGCACTGTCAGAGGGTCAGTCCTGAGGGAGTGCTGCACTGTCAGAGGGTCAGTACTGAGGGAGTGCCGCACTGTCAGAGGGTCAGGGCTGAGGGAGTGCCGCACTGTCAGAGGGTCAGTGCTGAGGGAGTGCCGCACTGTCAGAGGGTCAGTGCTGAGGGAGTGCCGCACTGTCAGAGGGTCAGTGCTGAGGGAGGGCCGCACTGTCAGAGGGTCAGTGCTGAGGGAGTGCCGCACTGTCAGATGGTCAGTGCTGAGGGATTGTCGCACTGTCAGAGGGTCAGTGCTGAGGGAGTGTTGCACTGTCAGAGGGTCAGTACTGAGGGAGTGCCGCACTGTCAGAGGGTCAGTACTGAGGGAGTGCCGCACTGGCAGAGGGTCAGTGCTGAGGGAGTGCCGCACTGTCAGAGGGTCAGTGCTGAGGGAGTGGGCACTGTCGGAGGGTCAGTGCTGAGGGAATGTCGCACTGTCAGAGGCTCAGTGCTGAGGGAGTGTTCCACTGTCAGAGGGTCAGTACTGAGGGAGTGTTGCACTGTCAGAGGGTCAGTGCTGAGGGAGTGTTGCACTGTCAGAGGGTCAGTGCTGAGGGAGTGCCGCACTGTCAGAGGGTCAGTGCTGAGGGAGTGCCACACCGTCAGAGGGTCAGTACTGAGGGAGTGCTGCACTGTCAGAGGGTCAGTGCTGAGGGAATGCTGCACTGTCAGAGGGTCAGTGCTGAGGGAGTGCCGCACTGTCAGAGGGTCAGTGCTGAGGGAGTGCCGCACTGTCGGAGGGTCAGTGCTGAGGGAGTGACGCACTGTCAGAGGGTCAGTGCTGAGGGATTACCGCACTGTCAGAGGGTCAGTGCTGAGGGATTACCGCACTGTCAGAGGGTCAGTACTGAGGGTGTGCTGCACTGTCGGAGGGTCAGTGCGGAGGTATTGGGCACTGTCGAAGGGTCAGTGCTGAGGGACTGGGCACTGTCGGAGGGTCAGTGCTGAGGGAGTGCTGCACTGTCAGAGGGTCAGTACTGAGGGAGTGCTGCACTGTCAGAGGGTCAATACTGTGGGAGTGCTGCACTGTCAGAGGGTCAGTACTGAGGGAGTGCTGCACTGTCAGAGGGTCAGTACTGAGGGAGTGGGCACTGTCAGAGGGTCAGTGCTGAGGGAGTGCTGCACTGTCAGATTGTCAGTGCTGAGGGAGTGGGCACTGTCAGAGGGTCAGTGCTGAGGGAGTGCCGCACTGTCAGAGGGTCAGTGCTGAGGGAGTGCCGCACTGTCATAGGGTCAGTACTGAGCGAGTGCTGCACTGTCAGATGGTCAGTGCTGAGGGAGTGCCGCACTGTCAGAGGGTCAGTGCTGAGGGAGTGCCGCACTGTCAGAGGGTCAGTGCTGAGGGAGTGCCGCACTGTCAGAGGGTCAGGGCTGAGGGAGTGCCGCACTGTCTGAGGGTCAGTGCTGAGGGAGTGCCGCACTGTCAGAGGGTCAGTGCTGAGGGAGTGCCGCACTGTCAGAGGGTCAGTGCTGAGGGAGTGCCGCACTGTCAGAGGGTCAGTGCTGAGGGAGTGCTGCACTGTCAGAAGGTCAGTGCTGAGGGAGTGCCGCACTGTCAGAGGGTCAGTGCTGAGGGAGTGCCGCACTGTCAGAGGGTCAGTACTGAGGGAGAGCCGCACTGTCAGAGGGTCAGTGCTGAGGGAGTGCCGCACTGTCAGAGGGTCAGTGCTGAGGGAGTGCTGCACTGTCAGAGGATCAATGCTGAGGGAGTGTTGCACTGTCAGAGGGTCAGTCCTGAGGGAGTGCTGCA
The DNA here is from genome assembly GCF_047496795.1 of Chiloscyllium punctatum. NCBI lineage: Eukaryota > Metazoa > Chordata > Chondrichthyes > Orectolobiformes > Hemiscylliidae > Chiloscyllium > Chiloscyllium punctatum. The sequence goes on from NC_092759.1 coordinate 11,167,251, forward strand.
CTGTCAGAGGGTCAGTACTGAGGAGTGCTGCACTGTCAGAGGGTCAGTGCTGAAGGAGTGCTGCACTGTCAGAGGGTCAGTACTGAGGGAGTGCCGCACTCTCGGAGGGTCAGTGCTGAGGGAGTGCCGCACTGTCAGAGGGTCAGTGCTGAGGGAGCGCCGCGCTATCGGAGGGTCAGTACTGTGTGAGTGCCGCACTGTCAGAGGGTCAGAACTGAGGGAGTGCCGCACTGTCAGAGGGTCAGTACTGAGGGAGTGCCGCACTGTCAGAGGGTCAGTGCTGAGGGAGTGCCGCACTGTCAGAGGGTCAGTACTGAGGGAGTGCCGCATTGTCGGAGGGTCAGTGCTGAGGGAGTGCCGCACTGTCAGAGGGTCAGTGCTGAGGGAGTGCCGCATTGTCGGAGGGTCAGTGCTGAGGGAGTGCCGCACTGTCAGAGGGTCAGTACTGAGGGAGTGCCGCATTGTCGGAGGGTCAGTGCTGAGGGAGTGCCGCACTGTCAGAGGGTCAGGGCTGAGGGAGTGCCGCACTGTCAGAGGGTCAGTACTGAGGGAGTGCCGCACTGTCAGAGTGTCAGTGCTGAGGGAATTTCGCACTGTCATAGGGTCAGTACTGAGGGAGTGCCGCACTGTCAGAGGGTCAGGGCTGAGGGAGTGCCGCACTGTCAGAGGGTCAGTACTGAGGGAGTGCCGCACTGTAAGAGGGTCAGTGCTGAGGGAGTGCCGCACTGTCAGAGTGTCAGTGCTGAGGGAATTTCGCACTGTCATAGGGTCAGTGCTGAGGGAGTGCCGCACTGTCAGAGGGTCAGTGCTGAGGGAGTGCCGCACTGTCAGAGTGTCAGTGCTGAGGGAATTTCGCACTGTCATAGGGTCAGTACTGAGGGAGTGCCGCACTGTCAGAGGGTCAGTGCTGAGGGAGTGCCGCACTGTCAGAGGGTCAGTGCTGAGGGAGTGCCGCACTGTCAGTGGGTCAGTGCTGAGGGAATGCCGCACTGTCAGAGGGTCAGTGCTGAGGGAGTGTTGGACTGTCAGAGGGTCAGTGCTGAGGGAGTGCCGCACTGTCAGAGGGTCAGTGCTGAGGGAGTGTTGGACTGTCAGAGGGTCAGTGCTGAGGGAGTGTCACACTGTCAGAGGGTCAGTGCTGAGGGAATGCCGCACTGTCAGAGGGTCAGTGCTGAGGGAGTGTTGGACTGTCAGAGGGTCAGTGCTGAGGGAGTGCCGCACTGTCAGAGGGTCAGTGCGGAGGGAGCGCCGCGCTATCGGAGGGTCAGTACTTTGAGAGTGCTGCACTGTCAGAGGGTCAGTGCTGAGGGAGTGCCGCACTGTCAGAGGGTCAGTACTGAGGGATTGCCGCACTGTCAGAGGGTCAGTGCTGAGGGAGTGCCGCACTGTCAGAGGGTCAGGGCTGAGGGAGTGCCGCACTGTCTGAGGGTCAGTGCTGAGGGAGTGCCGCACTGTCAGAGGATCAGTGCTGAGGGAGTGCCGCACTGTCAGAAGGTCAGTGCTGAGGGAGTGCTGCACTGTCAGAGGATCAATGCTGAGGGAGTGTTGCACTGTCAGAGGGTCAGTCCTGAGGGAGTGCTGCACTGTCAGAGGGTCAGTGCTGAGGGAGTGCCGCACTGTCAGAGGGTCAGTACTGAGGGAGTGCCACACTGTCAGAGGGTCAGTGCTGAGGGAGTGCCGCACTGTCATAGGGTCAGTACTGAGGGAGTGCCGCACTGTCAGAGGGTCAGTGCTGAGTGAATTTCGCACTGTCAGAGGGTCAGTACTGAGGGAGTGCTGCACTGTTAGACTGTCAGTACTGAGGGAGTGGGGCACTGTCAGAGGGTCAGTGCTGAGGGAGCGCCGCGCTATCGGAGGGTCAGTACTGTGGGAGTGCTGCACTGTCAGAGGGTCAGTGCTGAGGGAGTGCCGCACTGTCAGAGGGTCAGTACTGAGGGAGTGCCGCACTGTCAGAGGGTCAGTGCTGAGGGAGTGTCACACTGTCAGAGGGTCAGGGCTGAGGGAGTGCCACACTGTCAGAGGGTCAGTGCAGAGGGAGTGTTTGACTGTCAGAGGGTCAGTGCTGAGGGAGTGCCGCACTGTCAGAGGGTCAGTGCGGAGGGAGCGCCGCGCTATCGGAGGGTCAGTACTGTGGGAGTGCTGCACTGTCAGAGGGTCAGTGCTGAGGGAGTGCCGCACTGTCAGAGGGTCAGTACTGAGGGATTGCCGCACTGTCAGAGGGTCAGTGCTGAGGGAGTGCCGCACTGTCAGAGGGTCAGGGCTGAGGGAGTGCCGCACTGTCAGAGGGTCAGTGCTGAGGGAGTGCCGCACTGTCAGAGGGGCAGTGCTGAGGGAGTGCCGCACTGTCAGAAGGTCAGTACTGAGGGAGTGCTGCACTGTCAGAGGGTCAGTGCTGAGGGAGTGCTGCACTGTCAGAGGGTCAGTGCTGAGGGAGTGTTGGACTGTCAGAGGGTCAGTGCTGAGGGAGTACCGCACTGTCAGAGGGTCAGTGCTGAGGGAGCGCCGCGCTATCGGAGGGTCAGTACTGTGGGAGTGCTGCACTGTCAGAGGGTCAGTGCTGAGGGAGTGCCGCACTGTCAGAGGGTCAGTACTGAGGGAGTGCCGCACTGTCAGAGGGTCAGTGCTGAGGGAGTGCCGCACTGTCAGAGGGTCAGGGCTGAGGGAGTGCCGCACTGTCAGAGGGTCAGTGCTGAGGGAGTGCCGCACTGTCAGAGGGTCAGTGCTGAGTGAGTGCCGCACTGTCAGAGGGTCAGTGCTGAGGGAGTGCCGCACTGTCAGAGGGTCAGTGCTGAGGGATTGTCGCACTGTCAGAGGGTCAGTGCTGAGGGAGTGTCGCACTGTCAGAGGGTCAGTACTGAGGGAGTGCCGCACTGTCAGAGGGTCAGTACTGAGGGAGTGCCGCACTGGCAGAGGGTCAGTGCTGAGGGAGTGCCACACTGTCAGAGGGTCAGTGCTGAGGGAGTGGGCACTGTCGGAGGGTCAGTGCTGAGGGAATGTCGCACTGTCAGCGGGTCAGTGCTGAGGGAGTACCGCACTGTCAGAGGGTCAGTGCTGAGGGAGTACCACACTGTCAGAGGGTCAGTACTGAGGGTGTGCTGCACTGTCGGAGGGTCAGTGCGGAGGTAGTGGGCACTGTCGAAGGGTCAGTGCTGAGGGACTGGGCACTGTCGGAGGGTCAGTGCTGAGGGAGTGCTGCACTGTCAGAGGGTCAGTACTGAGGGAGTGCTGCACTGTCAGAGGGTCAATACTGTGGGAGTGCTGCACTGTCAGAGGGTCAGTACTGAGGGAGTGCTGCACTGTAAGAGGGTCAGTGCTGAGGGAGTGCCGCACTGTCAGAGGGTCAGTACTGAGGGAGTGCCGCACTGTCAGAGGGTCAGTGCTGAGGGAGTGCTGCACTGTCAGAGGGTCAGTGCTGAGGGAGTGCCGCACTGTCAGAGGGTCAGTGCTGAAGGAGTGCTGCACTGTCAGAGGGTCAGTGCTGAGGGAGTGCCGCACTGTCAGAGGGTCAGTGCTGAAGGAGTGTCGCACTGTCGGAGGGTCAGTGCTGAGGGAGTGCCGCACTGTCAGAGGGTCAGTGCTGAGGGAGTGCCGCACTGTCAGAGGGTCAGTGCTGAGGGAGCACCGCGCTATCGGAGGGTCAGTACTGTGGGAGTGCTGCACTGTCAGAGGGTCAGTGCTGAGGGAGTGCCGCACTGTCAGAGGGTCAGTGCTGAGGGAATTTCGCACTGTCAGAGGGTCAGTACTGAGGGAGTGCTGCACTGTTAGAGTGTCAGTACTGAGGGAGTGGGGCACTGTCAGAGGGTCAGTGCTGAGGGAGTGCCGCACTGTCAGAGGGTCAGTGCGGAGGGAGCGCCGCGCTATCGGAGGGTCAGTACTGTGGGAGTGCTGCACTGTCAGAGGGTCAGTGCTGAGGGAGTGCCGCACTGTCAGAGGGTCAGTACTGAGGGATTGCCGCACTGTCAGTGGGTCAGTGCTGAGGGAGTGCCGCACTGTCAGAGGGTCAGGGCTGAGGGAGTGCCGCACTGTCAGAGGGGCAGTGCTGAGGGAGTGCCGCACTGTCAGAAGGTCAGTACTGAGGGAGTGCTGCACTGTCAGAGGGTCAGTGCTGAGGGAGTGCTGCACTGTCAGAGGGTCAGTGCTGAGGGAGTGTTGGACTGTCAGAGGGTCAGTGCTGAGGGAGTGCCGCACTGTCAGAGGGTCAGTGCTGAGGGAGCGCCGCGCTATCGGAGGGTCAGTACTGTGGGAGTGCTGCACTGTCAGAGGGTCAGTGCTGAGGGAGTGCCGCACTGATGAGGGTCAGTGCTGAGGGAGTGCCGCACTGTCAGAGGGTCAGTGCTGAGGGAGTGCCGCACTGTCAGAGGGTCAGGGCTGAGGGAGTGCCGCACTGTCAGAGGGTCAGTGCTGAGGGCGTGCCGCACTGTCAGAGGGTCAGTGCTGAGGGAGTGCCGCACTGTCAGAGGGTCAGTGCTGAGGGAGTGCCGCACTGTCAGAGGGTCAGTGCTGAGGGAGTGCCGCACTGTCAGAGGGTCAGTGCTGAGGGATTGTCGCACTGTCAGAGGGTCAGTACTGAGGGAGTGCCGCACTGTCAGAGGGTCAGTTTTGAGGGAGTGCCGCACTGTCAGAGGGTCAAGGCTGAGGGAGTGCCGCACTGTCAGAGGGTCAGTGCTGAGGGAGTGCCGCACTGTCAGAGGGTCAGTGCTGAGGAAGTGCCGCACTGTCAGAGGGTCAGTGCTGAGGGAGTGCCGCACTGTCAGAGGGTCAGTGCTGAGGGAGTGCCGCACTGTCAGAAGGTCAGTACTGAGGGAGTGCTGCACTGTCAGAGGGTCAGTGCTGAGGGAGTGCCGCACTGTCGGAGGGTCAGTGCTGAGGGAGTGCCGCACTGTCAGAGGGTCAGTGCTGAGGGAGTGTTGGACTGTCAGAGGATCAGTGCTGAGGGAGTGCCGCACTGTCAGAGGGTCAGTGCGGAGGGAGCGCCGCGCTATCGGAGGGTCAGTACTGTGGGAGTGCTGCACTGTCAGAGGGTCAGTGCTGAGGGAGTGCCGCACTGTCAGAGGGTCAGTACTGAGGGAGTGCCGCACTGTCAGAGGGTCAGTGCTGAGGGAGTGCCGCACTGTCAGAGGGTCAGTGCTGAGGGAATTTCGCACTGTTATAGGGTCAGTACTGAGGGAGTGCCGCACTGTCAGAGGGTCAGTGCTGAGGGAATTTCGCACTGTCAGATGGTCAGTACTGAGGGAGTGCTGCACTGTTAGAGTGTCAGTACTGAGGGAGTGGGGCACTGTCAGAGGGTCAGTGCTGAGGGAGTGTCACACTGTCAGAGGGTCAGTGCTGAGGGAGTGCCGGCTGTCAGAGGGTCAGTGCTGAGGGAGTGCCGCACTGTCAGAGGGTCAGTGCGGAGGGAGCGCCGCGCTATCGGAGGGTCAGTACTGTGGGAGTGCTGCACTGTCAGAGGGTCAGTGCTGAGGGAGTGCCGCACTGTCAGAGGGTCAGTACTGAGGGATTGCCGCACTGTCAGTGGGTCAGTGCTGAGGGAGTGCCGCACTGTCAGAGGGTCAGGGCTGAGGGAGTGCCGCACTGTCAGAGGGTCAGTGCTGAGGGAGTGCCGCACTGTCAGAGGGGCAGTGCTGAGGGAGTGCCGCACTGTCAGAAGGTCAGTACTGAGGGAGTGCTGCACTGTCAGAGGGTCAGTGCTGAGGGAGTGCTGCACTGTCAGAGGGTCAGTGCTGAGGGAGTGTTGGACTGTCAGAGGGTCAGTGCTGAGGGAGTGCCGCACTGTCAGAGGGTCAGTGCTGAGGGAGCGCCGCGCTATCGGAGGGTCAGTACTGTGGGAGTGCTGCACTGTCAGAGGGTCAGTGCTGAGGGAGTGCCGCACTGATGAGGGTCAGTGCTGAGGGAGTGCCGCACTGTCAGAGGGTCAGTGCTGAGGGAGTGCCGCACTGTCAGAGGGTCAGGGCTGAGGGTGTGCCGCACTGTCAGAGGGTCAGTGCTGAGGGAGTGCCGCACTGTCAGAGGGTCAGTGCTGAGGGAGTGCCGCACTGTCAGAGGGTCAGTGCTGAGGGAGTGCCGCACTGTCAGAGGGTCAGTGCTGAGGGAGTGCCGCACTGTCAGAGGGTCAGTGCTGAGGGATTGTCGCACTGTCAGAGGGTCAGTACTGAGGGAGTGCCGCACTGTCAGAGGGTCAGTACTGAGGGAGTGCCGCACTGTCAGAGGGTCAGTGCTGAGGGAGTGCCGCACTGTGAGAGGGTCAGTGCAGAGGGAGTGCTGCACTGTCAGAGGGTCAGTACTGTGGGAGTGCTGCACTGTCAGAGGGTCAGTACTGAGGGAGTGCTGCACTGTCAGAGGGTCAGTACTGAGGGAGTGGGCACTGTCAGAGGGTCAGTGCTGTGGGAGTGCCGCACTGTAAGATTGTCAGTGCTGAGGGAGTGGGCACTGTCAGAGGGTCAGTGCTGAGGGAGTGCCGCACTGTCAGAGGGTCAGTGCTGAGGGAGTGCCGCACTGTCATAGGGTCAGTACTGAGGGTGTGCTGCACTGTCAGAGGGTCATTGCTGACGGAGTGCCGCACTGTCAGAGGGTCAGTGCTGAGGGAGTGCCGCACTGTCATATGGTCAGTACTGAGGGAGTGCCGCACTGTAAGAGGGTCAGTGCTGATGGAGTGCCGCACTGTCAGAGGGTCAGTACTGAGGGAATTTCGCACTGTCAGAGGGTCAGTGCTGAGGGAATTTCGCACTGTCAGAGGGTCAGTACTGAGGGAGTGCCGCACTGTCAGAGGGTCAGTACTGAGTGAGTGCCGCACTGTCATAGGGTCAGTACTGAGGGAGTGCCGCACTGTCAGAGGGTCAGTGCTGAGGGAATTTCGCACTGTCAGAGGGTCAGTACTGAGGGAGTGCTGCACTGTCAGAGGATCAGTGCTGAGGGAGTGCCGCACTGTCAGAGGGTCAGTGCTGAGGGAGTGCCGCACTGTCATATGGTCAGTACTGAGGGAGTGCCGCACTGTAAGAGGGTCAGTGCTGATGGAGTGCCGCACTGTCAGAGGGTCAGTACTGAGGGAATTTCGCACTGTCAGAGGGTCAGTGCTGAGGGAATTTCGCACTGTCAGAGGGTCAGTACTGAGGGAGTGCCGCACTGTCAGAGGGTCAGTACTGAGTGAGTGCCGCACTGTCATAGGGTCAGTACTGAGGGAGTGCCGCACTGTCAGAGGGTCAGTGCTGAGGGAATTTCGCACTGTCAGAGGGTCAGTACTGAGGGAGTGCTGCACTGTCAGAGGATCAGTGCTGAGGGAGTGCCGCACTGTCAGAGGGTCAGTGCTGAGGGAGTGCCGCACTGTCAGAGGGTCAGTGCTGAGGGAGTGCCGCACTGTCAGAGGGTCAGTGCTGAGGGAGCGCCGCACTGTCGGAGGGTCAGTGCTGAGGGAGTGCCGCTCTGTCAGAGGGTCAGTGCTGAGGGAGTGCCGCACTGTCAGAGGGTCAGTGCTGAGGGAGTGCCGCACTGTCAGAGGGTCAGTACTGAGGGAGTGGGCACTGTCAGAGGGTCAGTGCTGAGGGAGTGCCGCACTGTCAGAGGGTCAGTACTGAGGGAGTGCCGCACTGTCAGAGGGTCAGTACTGAGGGAGTGCCGCACTGTCAGAGGGTCAGTGCTGAGGGAGTGCCGCACTGTCAGAGGGTCAGTACTGAGGAAGTGCCGCACTGTTAGAGGGTCAGTGCTGAGGGAGTGCCGCACTGTCAGAGGGTCAGTGCTGAGGGAGTGCCGCACTGTCAGAGGGTCAGTACTGAGGGAGTGGGCACTGTCAGAGGGTCACTGCTGAGGGAGTGCCGCACTGTCAGAGGGTCAGTACTGAGGGAGTGCCGCACTGTCAGAGGGTCAGTACTGAGGGAGTGCCGCACTGTCAGAGGGTCAGTGCTGAGGGAGTGCCGCACTGTCAGAGGGTCAGTACTGAGGAAGTGCCGCACTGTTAGAGGGTCAGTGCTGAGGGAGTGCTGCACTGTCAGAGGGTCAGTACTGTGGGAGTGCTGCACTGTCAGAGGGTCAGTACTGAGGGAGTGCTGCACTGTCAGAGGGTCAGTACTGAGGGAGTGGGCACTGTCAGAGGGTCAGTGCTGAGGGAGTGCCGCACTGTCAGAGGGTCAGTGCTGAGGGAGTGCCGCACTGTCAGAGGGTCAGTGCTGAGGGAGTGCCGCACTGTCATAGGGTCAGTACTGAGGTTGTGCTGCACTGTCAGAGGGTCAGTACTGAGGGAGTGCCGCACTGTCAGAGGGTCAGTGCTGAGGGAATTTCGCACTGTCATTGGGTCAGGACTGAGGGAGTGCCGCACTGTCAGAGGGTCAGTGCTGAGGGAATTTCGCACTGTCAGAGGGTCAGTACTGAGGGAGTGCTGCACTGTTAGAGTGTCAGTACTGAGGGAGTGCTGCACTGTCAGAGGGTCAGTGCTGAGGGAGTGTCACACTGTCAGAGGGTGAGTACTGAGGGAGTGGGCACTGTCAGAGGGTCAGTGCTGAGGGAGGGCCGCACTGTCAGAGGGTCAGTACTGAGGGAGTGCCGCACTGTCAGAGGGTCAGTGCTGAGGGAGTGCCGCACTGTCAGAGGGTCAGTGCTGAGGGAGTGCCGCACTGTCGGAGGGTCAGTGCTGAGGGAGTGCCGCACTGTCGGAGGGTCAGTGCTGAGGGAGTGTCGCACTGTCGGAGGGTCAGTGCTGAGGGAGTGCTGCACTGTCAGAGGGTCAGTGCTGAGGGAGTGCTGCACTGTCAGAGGGTCAGTGCTGAAGGAGTGTTGCACTGTCAGAGGGTCAGTACTGAGGGAGTGTTGCACTGTCAGAGGGTCAGTGCAGAGGGAGTGCCGCACTGTCAGAGGGTCAGTGCTGTGGGAGAGACGCACTGTCAGAGGGTCAGTGCTGTGGGAGTGCCGCACTGTCAGAGGGTCTGTACTGAGGGAGTGCTGCACTGTCAGAGGGTCAGTGCTGAGGGAGTGTTGCACTGTCAGAGGGTCAGTGCTGAGGGAGTGCTGCACTGTCAGAGGGTCAGTGCTGAGTGAGTGCCGCACTGTCAGAGGGTCAGTGCTGAGGGAGTGCTCCACTGTCAGAGGGTCAGTGCAGAGGGAGTGCCGCACTGTCAGAGGGTCAGTACTGTGGGAGTGCAGCACTGTCAGAGGGTCAGTACTGTGGGAGTGCTGCACTGTCAGAGGGTCAGTGCTGTGGGAGTGACGCACTGTCAGAGGGTCAGTACTGAGGGAGTGTTGCACTGTCAGAGGGTCAGTACTGAGGGAGTGTTGCACTGTCAGAGGGTCAGTGCAGAGGGAGTGCCGCACTGTCAGAGGGTCAGTACTGTGGGAGTGCCGCACTGTCAGAGGGTCAGTACTGAGGGTGTGCTGCACTGTCAGAGGGTCAGTGCTGTGGGAGTGACGCACTGTCAGAGGGTCAGTACTGAGGGAGTGCTGCACTGTCAGAGGGTCAGTGCTGTGGGAGTGACGCACTGTCAGAGGGTCAGTGCTGTGGGAGTGCCGCACTGTCAGAGGGTCAGTACTGAGGGAGTGCTGCCCTGTCAGAGGGTCAGTGCTGACGGAGTGCCGCACTGTCAGAGGGTCAGTGCTGAGGGAGTGCCGCACTGTCATATGGTCAGTACTGAGGGAGTGCCGCACTGTAAGAGGGTCAGTGCTGAGGGAGTGCCGCACTGTCAGAGGGTCAGTGCTGAGGGAATTTCGCACTGTCATAGGGTCAGTACTGAGGGAGTGCCGCACTGTCAGAGGGTCAGTGCTGAGGGAGTGTTGCACTGTCAGAGGGTCAGTGCAGAGGGAGTGCCGCACTGTCAGAGGTTCAGTACTGTGGGAGTGTAGCACTGTCAGAGGGTCAGTACTGAGGGAGTGCCGCACTGTCAGAGGGTCAGTACTGTGGGAGCGCAGCACTGTCAGAGGGTCAGTACTGAGGGAGTGCTGCACTGTCAGAGGGTCAGTGCTGTGGGAGTGCCGCACTGTCAGAGGGTCAGTGCTGAGGGAGTGCCGCACTGTCATATGGTCAGTACTGAGGGAGTGCCGCACTGTAAGAGGGTCAGTGCTGAGGGAATTTCGCACTGTCATAGGGTCAGTACTGAGGGAGTGCCGCACTGTCAGAGGGTCAGTGCTGAGGGAATTTCGCACTGTCAGAGGGTCAGTACTGAGGGAGTGCTGTACTGTCAGAGGGTCAGTGCTGAGGGAATTTCGCACTGTCAGAGGGTCAGTACTGAGGGAGTGCTGCACTGTCAGAGGGTCAGTGCTGAGGGAGTGTCACAATGTCAGAGGGTCATTACTGAGGGAGTGCCGCACTGTCAGAAGGTCAGTACTGAGGGAGTGCTGCACTGTCAGAGGGTCAGTGCTGAGGGAGTGCCGCACTGTCAGAGGGTCAGTGCTGAGGGAGTATTGGACTGTCAGAGGGTCAGTGCTGAGGGAGTGCCGCACTGTCGGAGGGTCAGTGCTGAGGGAGCGCCGCACTGTCAGAGGGTCAGTGCTGAGGGAGTGCCGCAATGTCAGAGGGTCAGTGCTGAGGGAGTGCCGCACTGTCAGAGGGTCAGTACTGAGGGAGTGGGCACTGTCAGAGGGTCATTGCTGACGGAGTGCCGCACTGTCAGAGGGTCAGTACTGAGGGAGTGCCGCACTGTCAGAGGGTCAGTACTGAGGGAGTGCCGCACTGTCAGAGGGTCAGTGCTGAGGGAGTGCCGCACTGTCAGAGGGTCAGTGCTGAGGGAGTGCCGCACTGTCGCAGGGTCAGTGCTGAGGGAGTGTCGCACTGTCGGAGGGTCAGTGCTGAGGGAGTGCTGCACTGTCAGAGGGTCAGTGCTGAGGGAGTGCCGCACTGTCAGAGGGTCAGTGCTGTGGGAGTGCCGCACTGTCAGAGGGTCAGTGCTGAGGGAGTGCCGCACTGATGAGGGTCAGTGCTGAGGGAGTGCCGCACTGTCAGAGGGTCAGTGCTGAGGGAGTGCCGCACTGTCAGAGGGTCTGTACTGAGGGAGTGCTGCACTGTCAGAGGGTCAGTGCTGAGGGAGTGTTGCACTGTCAGAGGGTCAGTACTGAGGGAGTGTTGCACTGTCAGAGGGTCAGTGCAGAGGGAGTGCCGCACTGTCAGAGGGTCAGTACTGAGGGAGTGCTGCACTGTCAGAGGGTCAGTGCTGAGGGAATGCTGCACTGTCAGAGGGTCAGTACTGAGGGAGTGCCGCACTGTCAGAGGGTCAGTACTGAGGGAGTACTGCACTGTCAGAGGATCAGTGCTGTGGGAGAGACGCACTGTCAGAGGGTCAGTGCTGAGGGAGTGTTGCACTGTCAGAGGGTCAGTGCTGAGGGAGTGCCGCACTGTCAGAGGGTCGGTGCTGAGGGAATGCTGCACTGTCAGAGGGTCAGTACTGAGGGAGTGCCGCACTGTCAGAGGGTCAGTACTGAGGGAGTACTGCACTGTCAGAGGATCAGTGCTGTGGGAGAGACGCACTGTCAGAGGGTCTGTACTGAGGGAGTGTTGCACTGTCAGAGGGTCAGTGCAGAGTGAGTGCCGCACTGTCAGAGGGTCAGTACTGTGGGAGTGCAGCACTGTCAGAGGGTCAGTGCTGAGGGAGTGTTGCACTGTCAGAGGGTCAGTACTGAGGGAGTGTTGCACTGTCAGAGGGTCAGTGCAGAGGGAGTGCCGCACTGTCAGAGGGTCAGTACTGTGGGAGTGCAGCACTGTCAGAGGGTCAGTACTGAGGGAGTGCTGCACTGTCAGAGGGTCAGTGCTGTGGGAGTGACGCACTGTCAGAGGGTCAGTGCTGTGGGAGTGCCGCACTGTCAGAGGGTCAGTACTGAGGGAGTGCTGCACTGTCAGAGGGTCAGTGTTGACGGAGTGCCGCACTGTCAGAGGGTCAGTGCTGAGGGAGTGCCGCACTGTCAGAGGGTCAGTGCTGAGGGAATTTTGCACTGTCATAGGGTCAGTACTGAGGGAGTGCCGCACTGTCAGAGGGTCAGTACTGAGGGAGTGCTGCACTGTTAGAGTGTCAGTACTGAGGGAGTGCTGCACTGTCAGAGGGTCAGTGCTGAGGGAGTGTCACACTGTCAGAGGGTCATTACTGAGGGAGTGCCGCACTGTCAGAGGGGCAGTACTGAGGGAGTGCCGCACTGTCAGAGGGTCAGTGCAGAGGGAGTGCCGCACTGTCAGAAGGTCAGAACTGAGGGAGTGCTGCACTGTCAGAGGGTCAGTGCTGAGGGAGTGCCGCACTGTCAGAGGGTCAGTGCTGAGGGAGTGCCGCACTGTCAGAGGGTCAGTGCTGAGGGAGTGCTGCACTGTCAGAGGGTCAGTGCTGAGGGAGTGCCGCACTGTCAGAGGTTCAGTGCAGAGGGAGTGCCGCACTGTCAGAGGGTCAGTACTGTGGGAGTGCAGCACTGTCAGAGGGTCAGTACTGAGGGAGTGCTGCACTGTCAGAGGGTCAGTGCTGTGGGAGTGACGCACTGTCAGAGGGTCAGTACTGAGGGAGTGCTCCACTGTCAGAGGGTCAGTGCTGTGGGAGTGACGCACTGTCAGAGGGTCAGTGCTGTGGGAGTGCCGCACTGTCAGAGGGTCAGTACTGAGGGAGTGCTGCCCTGTCAGAGGGTCAGTGCTGACGGAGTGCCGCACTGTCAGAGGGTCAGTGCTGAGGGAGTGCCGCACTGTCATATGGTCAGTACTGAGGGAGTGCCGCACTGTAAGAGGGTCAGTGCTGAGGGAGTGCCGCACTGTCAGAGGGTCAGTGCTGAGGGAATTTTGCACTGTCATAGGGTCAGTACTGAGGGAGTGCCGCACTGTCAGAGGGTCAGTGCTGAGGGAGTGTTGCACTGTCAGAGGGTCAGTGCAGAGGGAGTGCCGCACTGTCAGAGGTTCAGTACTGTGGGAGTGTAGCACTGTCAGAGGGTCAGTACTGAGGGAGTGCCGCACTGTCAGAGGGTCAGTACTGTGGGAGTGCAGCACTGTCAGAGGGTCAGTACTGAGGGAGTGCTGCACTGTCAGAGGGTCAGTGCTGTGGGAGTGCCGCACTGTCAGAGGGTCAGTGCTGAGGGAGTGCCGCACTGTCATATGGTCAGTACTGAGGGAGTGCCGCACTGTAAGAGGGTCAGTGCTGAGGGAATTTCGCACTGTCATAGGGTCAGTACTGAGGGAGTGCCGCACTGTCAGAGGGTCAGTGCTGAGGGAATTTCGCACTGTCAGAGGGTCAGTACTGAGGGAGTGCTGTACTGTCAGAGGGTCAGTGCTGAGGGAATTTCGCACTGTCAGAGGGTCAGTACTGAGGGAGTGCTGCACTGTCAGAGGGTCAGTGCTGAGGGAGTGTCACAATGTCAGAGGGTCATTACTGAGGGAGTGCCGCACTGTCAGAAGGTCAGTACTGAGGGAGTGCTGCACTGTCAGAGGGTCAGTGCTGAGGGAGTGCCGCACTGTCAGAGGGTCAGTGCTGAGGGAGTGTTGGACTGTCAGAGGGTCAGTGCTGAGGGAGTGTTGGACTGTCAGAGGGTCAGTACTGTGGGAGTGCAGCACTGTCAGAGGGTCAGTACTGAGTGAGTGCCGCACTGTCAGAGGGTCAGTGCTGAGGGGAGTGCCGCACTGTCAGAGGGTCAGTACTGAGGGAGTGCCGCACTGTCAGAGGGTCTGTGCTGAGGGAGTGCCGCACTGTCAGAGGGTCAGTACTGAGGGAGTGCTGCACTGTCAGAGGGTCAGTGCTGAGGGAATGCTGCACTGTCAGAGGGTCAGTACTGAGGGAGTGCCGCACTGTCAGAGGGTCAGTACTGAGGGAGTACTGCACTGTCAGGGGATCAGTGCTGAGGGAGTGCCGCACTGTCAGAGGGTCAGTGCTGAGGGGAGTGCCGCACTGTCAGAGGGTCAGTGCTGAGGGAGTGCCGCACTGTCAGAGGGTCAGTGCTGACGGAGTGTCGCACTGTCAGAGGGTCAGTACTGAGGGAGTGTTGCACTGTCAGAGGGTCAGTGCTGAGGGAGTGCTGCACTGTCAGAGGGTCAGTGCTGAGGGAGTGCCGCACTGTCAGAGGGTCAGTGCTGAGGGGAGTGCCGCACTGTCAGAGGGTCAGTGCTGTGGGAGAGACGCACTGTCAGAGGGTCAGTGCTGTGGGAGTGCCGCATTGTCAGAGGGTCTGTACTGAGGGAGTGTTGCACTGTCAGAGGGTCAGTGCAGAGTGAGTGCCGCACTGTCAGAGGGTCAGTACTGTGGGAGTGCAGCACTGTCAGAGGGTCAGTGCTGAGGGAGTGTTGCACTGTCAGAGGGTCAGTACTGAGGGAGTGTTGCACTGTCAGAGGGTCAGTGCAGAGGGAGTGCCGCACTGTCAGAGGGTCAGTACTGTGGGAGTGCAGCACTGTCAGAGGGTCAGTACTGAGGGAGTGCTGCACTGTCAGAGGGTCAGTGCTGTGGGAGTGACGCACTGTCAGAGGGTCAGTGCTGTGGGAGTGCCGCACTGTCAGAGGGTCAGTACTGAGGGAGTGCTGCACTGTCAGAGGGTCAGTGCTGACGGAGTGCCGCACTGTCAGAGGGTCAGTGCTGAGGGAGTGCCGCACTGTCAGAGGGTCAGTGCTGAGGGAATTTTGCACTGTCATAGGGTCAGTACTGAGGGAGTGCCGCACTGTCAGAGGGTCAGTACTGAGGGAGTGCTGCACTGTTAGAGTGTCAGTACTGAGGGAGTGCTGCACTGTCAGAGGGTCAGTGCTGAGGGAGTGTCACACTGTCAGAGGGTCATTACTGAGGGAGTGCCGCACTGTCAGAGGGGCAGTGCTGAGGGAGTGCCGCACTGTCAGAAGGTCAGAACTGAGGGAGTGCTGCACTGTCAGAGGGTCAGTGCTGAGGGAGTGCCGCACTGTCAGAGGGTCAGTGCTGAGGGAGTGCCGCACTGTCAGAGGGTCAGTGCTGAGGGAGTGCCGCACTGTCAGAGGGTCAGTACTGAGGGAGTGGGCACTGTCAGAGGGTCAGTGCTGAGGGAGTGCCGCACTGTCAGAGGGTCAGTGCTGAGGGAGTGCCGCACTGTCAGAGGGTCAGTACTGAGGGAGTGCCGCACTGTCAGAGGGTCAGTGCTGAGGGAGTGCCGCACTGTCAGAGGGTCAGTGCTGAGGGAGTGCCGCACTGTCGGAGGGTCAGTGCTGAGGGAGTGCTGCACTGTCAGAGGGTCAGTGCTGAGGGAGTGCCGCACTGTCAGAGGGTCAGTGCTGAGGGAGTGCCGCACTGTCAGAGGGTCAGTGCTGAGGGAGTGCCGCACTGATGAGGGTCAGTGCTGAGGGAGTGCCGCACTGTCGGAGGGTTAGTGCTGAGGGAGTGCCGCACTGTCGGAGGGTCAGTGCTGAGGGAGTGTCGCACTGTCGGAGGGTCAGTGCTGAGGGAGTGCTGCACTGTCAGAGGGTCAGTGCTGAGGGAGTGCCGCACTGTCAGAGGGTCAGTGCTGAGGGAGTGCCGCACTGTCAGAGGGTCAGTGCTGTGGGAGAGACGCACTGTCAGAGGGTCAGTGCTGTGGGAGTGCCGCACTGTCAGAGGGTCTGTACTGAGGGAGTGCTGCACTGTCAGAGGGTCAGTGCTGAGGGAGTGTTGCACTGTCAGAGGGTCAGTACTGAGGGAGTGTTGCACTGTCAGAGGGTCAGTTCAGAGGGAGTGCCGCACTGTCAGAGGGTCAGTACTGTGGGAGTGCAGCACTGTCAGAGGGTCAGTACTGAGGGAGTGCTGCACTGTCAGAGGGTCAGTGCTGTGGGAGTGCCGCACTGTCAGAGGGTCAGTACTGAGGGAGTCCTGCACTGTCAGAGGGTCAGTGCTGAGGGAGTGTTGCACTGTCAGAGGGTCAGTACTGAGGGAGTGTTGCACTGTCAGAGGGTCAGTGCTGAGGGAGTGCCGCACTGTCAGAGGGTCAGTGCTGAGGGAGTGCCGCACTGTCAGAGGGTCAGTACTGAGGGAGTGCTGCACTGTCAGAGGGTCAGTGCTGAGGGAATGCTGCACTGTCAGAGGGTCAGTACTGAGGGAGTGCCGCACTGTCAGAGGGTCAGTACTGAGGGAGTGCTGCACTGTCAGAGGGTCAGTGCTGAGGGAGTGTTGCACTGTCAGAGGGTCAGTACTGAGGGAGTGCTGCACTGTCAGAGGGTCAGTACTGAGGGAGTGCCGCACTGGCAGAGGGTCAGTGCTGAGGGAGTGACGCACTGTCAGAGGGTCAGTGCTGAGGGAGTGCCGCACTGTCGGAGGGTCAGTGCTGAGGGAGTGCCGCACTGTCGGAGGGTCAGTGCTGAGGGAGTGCCGCACTGCCAGAGGGTCAGTACTGAGGGAGTGCCGCACTGGCAGAGGGTCAGTGCTGAGGGAGTGACGCACTGTCGGAGGGTCAGTGCTGTGGGAGTGCCTCATTGTCGGAGCGTCAGTGCTGAGGGAGTGCCGCACTGTCGGAGGGTCAGTGCTGAGGGAGTGCTGCACTGTCAGAGGGTCAGTGCTGAGGGAGTGTTGCACTGTCAGAGGGTCAGTGCTGTGGGAGTGCCGCATTGTCGGAGGATCAGTGCTGAGGGAGTGCCGCACTGTCAGAGGGTCAGTGCTGAGGGAGTGCCGCACTGTCAGAGGGTCAGTGCTGAGGGAGTGGGCACTGTCGGAGGGTCAGTGCTGAGGGAATGTCGCACTGTCAGAGGGTCAGTGCTGAGGGAGTACCGCACTATCAGAGGGTCAGTGCTGAGGGAGTACCGCACTGTCAGAGGGTCAGTACTGAGGGTGTGCTGCACTGTCGGAGGGTCAGTGCGGAGGTAGTGGGCACTGTCGAAGGGTCAGTGCTGAGGGACTGGGCACTGTCGGAGGGTCAGTGCTGAGGGAGTGCTGCACTGTCAGAGGGTCAGTACTGAGGGAGTGCTGCACTGTCAGAGGGTCAGTACTGAGGGAGTGGGCACTGTCAGAGGGTCAGTGCTGAGGGAGTGCTGCACTGTCAGATTGTCAGTGCTGAGGGTGTGGGCACTGTCAGACGGTCAGTGCTGAGGGAGTGCCGCACTGTCAGAGGGTCAGTGCTGAGGGAGTGTCGCACTGTCATGGGGTCAGTACTGAGCGAGTGCTGCACTGTCAGAGGGTCAGTGCTGAGGGAGTGCCGCACTGTCAGAGGGTCAGTGCTGAGGGAGTGCCGCACTGTCAGAGGGTCAGTGCTGAGGGAGTGCCGCACTGTCAGAGGGTCAGTGCTGAGGGAATGCCGCACTGTCTGAGGGTCAGTGCTGAGGGAGTGCCGCACTGTCAGAGGGTCAGTGCTGAGGGAGTGCCGCACTGTCAGAGGGTCAGTTCTGAGGGAGTGCTGCACTGTCAGAGGGTCAGTGCTGAGGGAGTGCTGCACTGTCAGAGGGTCAGTACGGAGGGAGTGCCGCACTCTCGGAGGGTCAGTGCTGAGGGAGTGCCGCACTGTCAGAGGGTCAGTGCTGAGGGAGCGCCGCGCTATCGGAGGGTCAGTACTGTGGGAGTGCTGCACTGTCAGAGGGTCAGTGCTGAGGGAGTGCCGCACTGTCAGAGGGTCAGTACTGAGGGAGTGCCACACTGTCAGAGGGTCAGTGCCGAGGGAATTTCGCACTGTCATAGGGTCAGTACTGAGGGAGTGCCGCACTGTCATATGGTCAGTACTGAGGGAGTGCCGCACTGTAAGAGGGTCAGTGCTGAGGGAGTGCCGCACTGTCAGAGGGTCAGTACTGAGGGAGTGCCGCACTGTCAGAGGGTCAGTGCTGAGGGAATTTCGCACTGTCAGAGGGTCAGTGCTGAGGGAGTGTCACACTGTCAGAGGGTCATGACTGAGGGAGTGCCGCACTGTCAGAGGGGCAGTGCTGAGGGAGTGCCGTACTGTCAGAGGGTCAGTACTGAGGGAGTGCTGCACTGTCAGAGGGTCAGTGCTGAGGGAGTGCTGCACTGTCAGAGGGTCAGTGCTGAGGGAGTGCCGCACTGTCAGAGGGTCAGTGCTGAGGGAGTGTTGGACTGTCAGAGGGTCAGTGCTGAGGGAGTGCCGCACTGTCAGAGGGTCAGTGCTGAGGGAGTGCTGCACTGTCAGAGGGTCAGTGCTGAGGGAGTGCCGCACTGTCAGAGGGTCAGTGCTGAGGGAGTGCTGCACTGTCAGAGGGTCAGTGCTGAGGGAGTGCTGCACTGTCAGAGGGTCAGTGCTGAGGGAGTGCCGCACTGTAAGAGGATCAGTGCTGAGGGAGTGCCGCACTGTCAGAGGGTCAGTGCTGAGGGAGTGTTGGACTGTCAGAGGGTCAGTGCTGAGGGAGTGCCGCACTGTCAGAGGGTCAGTGCGGAGGGAGCGCCGCGCTATCGGAGGGTCAGTACTGTGGGAGTGCTGAACTGTCAGCGGGTCAGTGCTGAGGGAGTGCCGCACTGTCAGAGGGTCAGTACTGAGGGAGTGCTGCACTGTCAGAGGGTCAGTGCTTAGGGAGTGCCGCACTGTCAGAGGGTCAGGGCTGAGGGAGTGCCGCACTGTCAGAGGGTCAGTGCTGAGGGAGTGCCGCACTGTCAGAGGGGCAGTGCTGAGGGAGTGCCGCACTGTCAGAGGGTCAGTGCTGAGGGAGTGTTGGACTGTCAGAGGGTCAGTGCTGAGGGAGTGCCGCACTGTCAGAGGGTCAGTGCTGAGGGAGCGCCGCGCTATCGGAGGGTCAGTGCTGAGGGAGTGCCGCACTGTGAGAGGGTCAGTGCTGAGGGAGTGCTGCACTGTCAGAGGGTCAGTGCTGAG
The DNA here is from genome assembly GCF_047496795.1 of Chiloscyllium punctatum. Taxonomy (NCBI): domain Eukaryota; kingdom Metazoa; phylum Chordata; class Chondrichthyes; order Orectolobiformes; family Hemiscylliidae; genus Chiloscyllium; species Chiloscyllium punctatum. The sequence continues at coordinate 11,185,899 of NC_092759.1, forward strand.
GGAGTGTTGCACTGTCAGAGGGTCAGTACTGAGGGAGTGCTGCACTGTCAGAGGGTCAGTACTGAGGGAGTGCCGCACTGTCAGAGTGTCAGTGCTGAGGGAGCGCCGCGCTATCGGAGGCTCAGTACTGTGGGAGTGCTGCACTGTCAGAGGGTCAGTGCTGAGGGAGTGCCGCACTGTCAGAGGGTCAGTACTGAGGGAGTGCCGCACTGTCAGAGGGTCAGTGCTGAGGGAGTGCCGCACTGTCAGAGGGTCAGTGCTGAGGGAGTGCCGCACTGTCAGAGGGTCAGTGCTGAGGGAGTGCCGCATTGTCAGAGGGTCAGTGCTGATTGCGTGCCGCACTGTCAGAGGGTGAGTGCTGAGGGATTGTCGCACTGTCAGAGGGTCAGTGCTGAGGGAGTGCCGCACTGTCAGAGGGTCAGTGCTGAGGGAGTGCTGCACTGTCAGAGGGTCAGTGCTGAGGGAGTGGGCACTGTCAGAGGGTCAGTGCTGAGGGAGTGCCGCACTGTCAGAGGGTCAGTGCGGAGGGAGCGCCGCGCTATCGGAGGGTCAGTACTGTGGGAGTGCTGCACTGTCAGAGGGTCAGTGCTGAGGGAGTGCCGCACTGTCAGAGGGTCAGTACTGAGGGAGTGCCGCACTGTCAGAAGGTCAGTGCTGAGGGAATTTCGCACTGTCAGAGGGTCAGTACTGAGGGAGTGCTGCCCTGTTAGAGTGTCAGGACTGAGGGAGTGCTGCACTGTCAGAGGGTCAGTGCTGAGGGAGTGTCACACTGTCAGAGGGTCATTACTGAGGGAGTGCCGCACTGTCAGGGGGGCAGTGCTGAGGGAGTGCCGCACTGTCAGAAGGTCAGTGCTGAGGGAGTGCCGCACTGTCAGAGGGTCGGTACTGAGGGAGTGTTGCACTGTCAGAGGGTCAGTACTGAGGGAGTGCTGCACTGTCAGAGGGTCAGTACTGAGGGATTGCCGCACTGTCAGAGGGTCAGTGCTGAGGGAGCGCCGCGCTATCGGAGGCTCAGTACTGTGGGAGTGCTGCACTGTCAGAGGGTCAGTGCTGAGGGAGTGCTGCACTGTCAGAGGGTCAGTACTGAGGGAGTGCCGCACTGTCAGAGGGTCAGTGCTGAGGGAGTGCCGCACTGTCAGAGGGTCAGTGCTGAGGGAGTGCCGCACTGTCAGACGGTCAGTGCTGAGGGAGTGCCGCACTGTCAGAGGGTCAGTGGTGAGGGAGTGCCGCATTGTCAGAGGGTCAGTGCTGAGGGCGTGCCGCACTGTCAGAGGGTGAGTGCTGAGGGATTGTCGCACTGTCAGAGGGTCAGTGCTGAGGGAGTGCCGCACTGTCAGAGGGTCTGTGCTGAGGGAGTGCCGCACTGTCAGAGGGTCAGTACTGAGGGAGTGCTGCACTGTCAGAGGGTCAGTGCTGAGGGAATGCTGCACTGTCAGAGGGTCAGTACTGAGGGAGTGCCGCACTGTCAGAGGGTCAGTACTGAGGGAGTACTGCACTGTCAGGGGATCAGTGCTGAGGGAGTGCCGCACTGTCAGAGGGTCAGTGCTGAGGGGAGTGCCGCACTGTCAGAGGGTCAGTGCTGAGGGAGTGCCGCACTGTCAGAGGGTCAGTGCTGACGGAGTGTCGCACTGTCAGAGGGTCAGTACTGAGGGAGTGTTGCACTGTCAGAGGGTCAGTGCTGAGGGAGTGCTGCACTGTCAGAGGGTCAGTGCTGAGGGAGTGCCGCACTGTCAGAGGGTCAGTGCTGAGGGGAGTGCCGCACTGTCAGAGGGTCAGTGCTGTGGGAGAGACGCACTGTCAGAGGGTCAGTGCTGTGGGAGTGCCGCATTGTCAGAGGGTCTGTACTGAGGGAGTGTTGCACTGTCAGAGGGTCAGTGCAGAGTGAGTGCCGCACTGTCAGAGGGTCAGTACTGTGGGAGTGCAGCACTGTCAGAGGGTCAGTGCTGAGGGAGTGTTGCACTGTCAGAGGGTCAGTACTGAGGGAGTGTTGCACTGTCAGAGGGTCAGTGCAGAGGGAGTGCCGCACTGTCAGAGGGTCAGTACTGTGGGAGTGCAGCACTGTCAGAGGGTCAGTACTGAGGGAGTGCTGCACTGTCAGAGGGTCAGTGCTGTGGGAGTGACGCACTGTCAGAGGGTCAGTGCTGTGGGAGTGCCGCACTGTCAGAGGGTCAGTACTGAGGGAGTGCTGCACTGTCAGAGGGTCAGTGCTGACGGAGTGCCGCACTGTCAGAGGGTCAGTGCTGAGGGAGTGCCGCACTGTCAGAGGGTCAGTGCTGAGGGAATTTTGCACTGTCATAGGGTCAGTACTGAGGGAGTGCCGCACTGTCAGAGGGTCAGTACTGAGGGAGTGCTGCACTGTTAGAGTGTCAGTACTGAGGGAGTGCTGCACTGTCAGAGGGTCAGTGCTGAGGGAGTGTCACACTGTCAGAGGGTCATTACTGAGGGAGTGCCGCACTGTCAGAGGGGCAGTGCTGAGGGAGTGCCGCACTGTCAGAAGGTCAGAACTGAGGGAGTGCTGCACTGTCAGAGGGTCAGTGCTGAGGGAGTGCCGCACTGTCAGAGGGTCAGTGCTGAGGGAGTGCCGCACTGTCAGAGGGTCAGTGCTGAGGGAGTGCCGCACTGTCAGAGGGTCAGTACTGAGGGAGTGGGCACTGTCAGAGGGTCAGTGCTGAGGGAGTGCCGCACTGTCAGAGGGTCAGTGCTGAGGGAGTGCCGCACTGTCAGAGGGTCAGTACTGAGGGAGTGCCGCACTGTCAGAGGGTCAGTGCTGAGGGAGTGCCGCACTGTCAGAGGGTCAGTGCTGAGGGAGTGCCGCACTGTCGGAGGGTCAGTGCTGAGGGAGTGTCGCACTGTCGGAGGGTCAGTGCTGAGGGAGTGCTGCACTGTCAGAGGGTCAGTGCTGAGGGAGTGCCGCACTGTCAGAGGGTCAGTGCTGAGGGAGTGCCGCACTGTCAGAGGGTCAGTGCTGAGGGAGTGCCGCACTGATGAGGGTCAGTGCTGAGGGAGTGCCGCACTGTCGGAGGGTTAGTGCTGAGGGAGTGCCGCACTGTCGGAGGGTCAGTGCTGAGGGAGTGTCGCACTGTCGGAGGGTCAGTGCTGAGGGAGTGCTGCACTGTCAGAGGGTCAGTGCTGAGGGAGTGCCGCACTGTCAGAGGGTCAGTGCTGAGGGAGTGCCGCACTGTCAGAGGGTCAGTGCTGTGGGAGAGACGCACTGTCAGAGGGTCAGTGCTGTGGGAGTGCCGCACTGTCAGAGGGTCTGTACTGAGGGAGTGCTGCACTGTCAGAGGGTCAGTGCTGAGGGAGTGTTGCACTGTCAGAGGGTCAGTACTGAGGGAGTGTTGCACTGTCAGAGGGTCAGTTCAGAGGGAGTGCCGCACTGTCAGAGGGTCAGTACTGTGGGAGTGCAGCACTGTCAGAGGGTCAGTACTGAGGGAGTGCTGCACTGTCAGAGGGTCAGTGCTGTGGGAGTGCCGCACTGTCAGAGGGTCAGTACTGAGGGAGTCCTGCACTGTCAGAGGGTCAGTGCTGAGGGAGTGTTGCACTGTCAGAGGGTCAGTACTGAGGGAGTGTTGCACTGTCAGAGGGTCAGTGCTGAGGGAGTGCCGCACTGTCAGAGGGTCAGTGCTGAGGGAGTGCCGCACTGTCAGAGGGTCAGTACTGAGGGAGTGCTGCACTGTCAGAGGGTCAGTGCTGAGGGAATGCTGCACTGTCAGAGGGTCAGTACTGAGGGAGTGCCGCACTGTCAGAGGGTCAGTACTGAGGGAGTGCTGCACTGTCAGAGGGTCAGTGCTGAGGGAGTGTTGCACTGTCAGAGGGTCAGTACTGAGGGAGTGCTGCACTGTCAGAGGGTCAGTACTGAGGGAGTGCCGCACTGGCAGAGGGTCAGTGCTGAGGGAGTGACGCACTGTCAGAGGGTCAGTGCTGAGGGAGTGCCGCACTGTCGGAGGGTCAGTGCTGAGGGAGTGCCGCACTGTCGGAGGGTCAGTGCTGAGGGAGTGCCGCACTGCCAGAGGGTCAGTACTGAGGGAGTGCCGCACTGGCAGAGGGTCAGTGCTGAGGGAGTGACGCACTGTCGGAGGGTCAGTGCTGTGGGAGTGCCTCATTGTCGGAGCGTCAGTGCTGAGGGAGTGCCGCACTGTCGGAGGGTCAGTGCTGAGGGAGTGCTGCACTGTCAGAGGGTCAGTGCTGAGGGAGTGTTGCACTGTCAGAGGGTCAGTGCTGTGGGAGTGCCGCATTGTCGGAGGATCAGTGCTGAGGGAGTGCCGCACTGTCAGAGGGTCAGTGCTGAGGGAGTGCCGCACTGTCAGAGGGTCAGTGCTGAGGGAGTGGGCACTGTCGGAGGGTCAGTGCTGAGGGAATGTCGCACTGTCAGAGGGTCAGTGCTGAGGGAGTACCGCACTATCAGAGGGTCAGTGCTGAGGGAGTACCGCACTGTCAGAGGGTCAGTACTGAGGGTGTGCTGCACTGTCGGAGGGTCAGTGCGGAGGTAGTGGGCACTGTCGAAGGGTCAGTGCTGAGGGACTGGGCACTGTCGGAGGGTCAGTGCTGAGGGAGTGCTGCACTGTCAGAGGGTCAGTACTGAGGGAGTGCTGCACTGTCAGAGGGTCAGTACTGAGGGAGTGGGCACTGTCAGAGGGTCAGTGCTGAGGGAGTGCTGCACTGTCAGATTGTCAGTGCTGAGGGTGTGGGCACTGTCAGACGGTCAGTGCTGAGGGAGTGCCGCACTGTCAGAGGGTCAGTGCTGAGGGAGTGTCGCACTGTCATGGGGTCAGTACTGAGCGAGTGCTGCACTGTCAGAGGGTCAGTGCTGAGGGAGTGCCGCACTGTCAGAGGGTCAGTGCTGAGGGAGTGCCGCACTGTCAGAGGGTCAGTGCTGAGGGAGTGCCGCACTGTCAGAGGGTCAGTGCTGAGGGAATGCCGCACTGTCTGAGGGTCAGTGCTGAGGGAGTGCCGCACTGTCAGAGGGTCAGTGCTGAGGGAGTGCCGCACTGTCAGAGGGTCAGTTCTGAGGGAGTGCTGCACTGTCAGAGGGTCAGTGCTGAGGGAGTGCTGCACTGTCAGAGGGTCAGTACGGAGGGAGTGCCGCACTCTCGGAGGGTCAGTGCTGAGGGAGTGCCGCACTGTCAGAGGGTCAGTGCTGAGGGAGCGCCGCGCTATCGGAGGGTCAGTACTGTGGGAGTGCTGCACTGTCAGAGGGTCAGTGCTGAGGGAGTGCCGCACTGTCAGAGGGTCAGTACTGAGGGAGTGCCACACTGTCAGAGGGTCAGTGCCGAGGGAATTTCGCACTGTCATAGGGTCAGTACTGAGGGAGTGCCGCACTGTCATATGGTCAGTACTGAGGGAGTGCCGCACTGTAAGAGGGTCAGTGCTGAGGGAGTGCCGCACTGTCAGAGGGTCAGTACTGAGGGAGTGCCGCACTGTCAGAGGGTCAGTGCTGAGGGAATTTCGCACTGTCAGAGGGTCAGTGCTGAGGGAGTGTCACACTGTCAGAGGGTCATGACTGAGGGAGTGCCGCACTGTCAGAGGGGCAGTGCTGAGGGAGTGCCGTACTGTCAGAGGGTCAGTACTGAGGGAGTGCTGCACTGTCAGAGGGTCAGTGCTGAGGGAGTGCTGCACTGTCAGAGGGTCAGTGCTGAGGGAGTGCCGCACTGTCAGAGGGTCAGTGCTGAGGGAGTGTTGGACTGTCAGAGGGTCAGTGCTGAGGGAGTGCCGCACTGTCAGAGGGTCAGTGCTGAGGGAGTGCTGCACTGTCAGAGGGTCAGTGCTGAGGGAGTGCCGCACTGTCAGAGGGTCAGTGCTGAGGGAGTGCTGCACTGTCAGAGGGTCAGTGCTGAGGGAGTGCTGCACTGTCAGAGGGTCAGTGCTGAGGGAGTGCCGCACTGTAAGAGGATCAGTGCTGAGGGAGTGCCGCACTGTCAGAGGGTCAGTGCTGAGGGAGTGTTGGACTGTCAGAGGGTCAGTGCTGAGGGAGTGCCGCACTGTCAGAGGGTCAGTGCGGAGGGAGCGCCGCGCTATCGGAGGGTCAGTACTGTGGGAGTGCTGAACTGTCAGCGGGTCAGTGCTGAGGGAGTGCCGCACTGTCAGAGGGTCAGTACTGAGGGAGTGCTGCACTGTCAGAGGGTCAGTGCTTAGGGAGTGCCGCACTGTCAGAGGGTCAGGGCTGAGGGAGTGCCGCACTGTCAGAGGGTCAGTGCTGAGGGAGTGCCGCACTGTCAGAGGGGCAGTGCTGAGGGAGTGCCGCACTGTCAGAGGGTCAGTGCTGAGGGAGTGTTGGACTGTCAGAGGGTCAGTGCTGAGGGAGTGCCGCACTGTCAGAGGGTCAGTGCTGAGGGAGCGCCGCGCTATCGGAGGGTCAGTGCTGAGGGAGTGCCGCACTGTCAGAGGGTCAGTACTGTGGGAGTGCTGCACTGTCAGAGGGTCAGTGCTGAGGGAGTGCCGCACTGGCAGAGGTTAAGTGCTGAGGGAGTGCCGCACTGTGAGAGGGTCAGTGCTGAGGGAGTGCTGCACTGTCAGAGGGTCAGTGCTGAGGGAGTGTTGCACTGTCAGAGGGTCAGTACTGAGGGAGTGCTGCACTGTCAGAGGGTCAGTACTGAGGGAGTGCCGCACTGTCAGAGTGTCAGTGCTGAGGGAGCGCCGCGCTATCGGAGGCTCAGTACTGTGGGAGTGCTGCACTGTCAGAGGGTCAGTGCTGAGGGAGTGCCGCACTGTCAGAGGGTCAGTACTGAGGGAGTGCCGCACTGTCAGAGGGTCAGTGCTGAGGGAGTGCCGCACTGTCAGAGGGTCAGTGCTGAGGGAGTGCCGCACTGTCAGAGGGTCAGTGCTGAGGGAGTGCCGCATTGTCAGAGGGTCAGTGCTGATTGCGTGCCGCACTGTCAGAGGGTGAGTGCTGAGGGATTGTCGCACTGTCAGAGGGTCAGTGCTGAGGGAGTGCCGCACTGTCAGAGGGTCAGTGCTGAGGGAGTGCTGCACTGTCAGAGGGTCAGTGCTGAGGGAGTGGGCACTGTCAGAGGGTCAGTGCTGAGGGAGTGCCGCACTGTCAGAGGGTCAGTGCGGAGGGAGCGCCGCGCTATCGGAGGGTCAGTACTGTGGGAGTGCTGCACTGTCAGAGGGTCAGTGCTGAGGGAGTGCCGCACTGTCAGAGGGTCAGTACTGAGGGAGTGCCGCACTGTCAGAAGGTCAGTGCTGAGGGAATTTCGCACTGTCAGAGGGTCAGTACTGAGGGAGTGCTGCCCTGTTAGAGTGTCAGGACTGAGGGAGTGCTGCACTGTCAGAGGGTCAGTGCTGAGGGAGTGTCACACTGTCAGAGGGTCATTACTGAGGGAGTGCCGCACTGTCAGGGGGGCAGTGCTGAGGGAGTGCCGCACTGTCAGAAGGTCAGTGCTGAGGGAGTGCCGCACTGTCAGAGGGTCGGTACTGAGGGAGTGTTGCACTGTCAGAGGGTCAGTACTGAGGGAGTGCTGCACTGTCAGAGGGTCAGTACTGAGGGATTGCCGCACTGTCAGAGGGTCAGTGCTGAGGGAGCGCCGCGCTATCGGAGGCTCAGTACTGTGGGAGTGCTGCACTGTCAGAGGGTCAGTGCTGAGGGAGTGCTGCACTGTCAGAGGGTCAGTACTGAGGGAGTGCCGCACTGTCAGAGGGTCAGTGCTGAGGGAGTGCCGCACTGTCAGAGGGTCAGTGCTGAGGGAGTGCCGCACTGTCAGACGGTCAGTGCTGAGGGAGTGCCGCACTGTCAGAGGGTCAGTGGTGAGGGAGTGCCGCATTGTCAGAGGGTCAGTGCTGAGGGCGTGCCGCACTGTCAGAGGGTGAGTGCTGAGGGATTGTCGCACTGTCAGAGGGTCAGTGCTGAGGGAGTGCCGCACTGTCAGAGGGTCAGTGCTGAGGGAGTGCTGCACTGTCAGAGGGTCAGTACTGAGGGAGTGGGCACTGTCAGAGGGTCAGTGCTGAGGGAGTGCCGCACTGTCAGAGGGTCAGTACTGAGGGAGTGCCGCACTGTCAGAGGGTCAGTGCTGAGGGAGTGCCGCACTGTCAGAGGGTCAGTACTGAGGGAGTGCCGCACTGTTAGAGGGTCAGTGCTGAGGGAGTGCCGCACTGTGAGAGGGTCAGTGCTGAGGGAGTGCTGCACTGTCAGAGGGTCAGTACTGTGGGAGTGCTGCACTGTCAGAGGTTCAGTACTGAGGGAGTGCTGCACTGTCAGAGGGTCAGTACTGAGGGAGTGGGCACTGTCAGAGGGTCAGTGCTGAGGGAGTGCCGCACTGTCAGATTGTCAGTGCTGAGGGAGTGCCGCACTGTCAGAGGGTCAGTGCTGTGGGAGTGCCGCACTGTCAGAGGGTCAGTACTGTGGGAGTGCCGCACTGTAAGAGGGTCAGTGCTGAGGGAGTGCCGCACTGTCAGAGGGTCAGTGCTGAGGGAGCGCCACACTGTCAGAGGGTCAGTGCTGAGGGAGTGCCGCACTATCAGAGGGTCAGTACTGAGGGAGTGGGCACTGTCAGAGGGTCAGTGCTGAGGGAGTGCCGCACGGTCAGAGGGTCAGTACTGAGGGAGTGCCGCACTGTCAGAGGGTCAGTACTGAGGGAGTGCCGCACTGTCAGAGGGTCAGTACTGAGGGAGTGCCGCACTGTTAGAGGGTCAGTGCTGAGGGAGTGCCGCACTGTGAGAGGGTCAGTGCTGAGGGAGTGCCACACTGTCAGAGGGTCAGTGCTGAGGGAGCGCCACACTGTCAGAAGGTCAGTGCTGAGGGAGTGCCGCACTGTCAGGGGGTCAGTGCTGAGGGATTGTCGCACTGTCAGAGGGTCAGTGCTGAGGGAGTGCCGCACTGTCGGAGGGTCAGTGAGGATGGAGTGCCGCACTGTCAGAGGGTCAGTGCTGAGGGAGTGCCGCACTGTCAGAGGGTTACTGCTGAGGGAGTGCCGCACTGTCAGAGGGACAGTACTGAGGGAGTGCTGCACTGTCAGAGGGTTAGTACTGAGGGAGTGCCGCACTGGCAGAGGGTCAGTGCTGAGGGAGTGCCGCACTGTCAGAGGGTCAGTGCTGAGGGAGTACCGCACTGTCAGAGGGTCAGTGCTGAGGGAGTACCGCACTGTCAGAGGGTCAGCACTGAGGGTGTGCTGCACTGTCGGAGGGTCAGTGCGGAGGTAGTGGGCACTGTCGGAGGGTCAGTGCTGAGGGAGTGGGCACTGTCGGAGGGTCAGTGCTGAGGGAGTGCTGCACTGTCAGAGGGTCAGTACTGTGGGAGTGCTGCACTGTCAGAGGGTCAGTAATGAGGGAGTGCTGCACTGTCAGAGGGTCAGTACTGAGGGAGTGGGCACTGTCAGAGGGTCAGTGCTGAGGGAGTGCCGCACTGTCAGAGGGTCAGTGCTGAGGGAGTGCTGCACTGTCAGAGGGTCAGTACTGAGGGAGTGCCGCACTGTCAGAGGGTCAGTGCTGAGGGAGTGCCGCACTGTCAGATTGTCAGTGCTGAGGGAGTGGGCACTGTCAGAGGGTCAGTGCTGAGGGAGTGCTGCACTGTCAGAGGGTCAGTGCTGAGGGAGTGCCGCACTGTCAGAGGGTCAGTGCTGAGGGAGCGCCGCGCTATCGGAGGGTCAGTACTGTGGGAGTGCTGCACTGTCAGAGGGTCAGTGCTGAGGGAGTGCCGCACTGTCAGAGGGTCAGTACTGAGGGAGCGCCGCACTGTCAGAAGGTCAGTGCTGAGGGAATTTCGCACTGTCAGAGGGTCAGTACTGAGGGAGTGCTGCCCTGTTAGAGTGTCAGTACTGAGGGAGTGCTGCACTGTCAGAGGGTCAGTACTGAGGGAGTGTCACACTGTCAGAGGGTCATTACTGAGGGAGTGCCGCACTGTCAGGGGGGCAGTGCTGAGGGAGTGCCGCACTGTCAGAAGGTCAGTACTGAGGGAGTGCTGCACTGTCAGAGGGTCAGTGCTGAGGGAGTGTTGCACTGTCAGAGGGTCAGTACTGAGGGAGTGCTGCACTGTCAGAGGGTCAGTACTGAGGGAGTGCCGCACTGTCAGAGGGTCAGTGCTGAGGGAGCGCCGCGCTATCGGAGGCTCAGTACTGTGGGAGTGCTGCACTGTCAGAGGGTCAGTGGTGAGGGAGTGCCGCACTGTCAGAGGGTCAGTACTGAGGGAGTGCCGCACTGTCAGAGGGTCAGTGCTGAGGGAATGCCGCACTGTCAGACGGTCAGTGCTGAGGGAGTGCCGCACTGTCAGAGGGTCAGTGCTGAGGGAGTGCCGCACTGTCAGAGGGTCAGGGCTGAGGGAGTGCCGCACTGTCAGAGGGTCAGTGCTGAGGGAGTGCCGCACTGTCAGACGGTCAGTGCTGAGGGAGTGCCGCACTGTCAGAGGGTCAGTGCTGAGGGAGTGGGCACTGTCAGAGGGTCAGTGCTGAGGGAGTGCCGCACTGTCAGAGGGTCAGTGCTGAGCGAGTGCCGCACTGTCAGAGGGTGAGTGCTGAGGGATTGTCGCACTGTCAGAGGGTCAGTGCTGAGGGAGTGCGGCACTGTCAGAGGGTCAGTACTGAGGGAGTGGGCACTGTCAGAGGGTCAGTGCTGAGGGAGTGCCGCACTGTCAGAGGGTCAGTACTGAGGGAGTGCCGCACTGTCAGAGGGTCAGTACTGAGGGAGTGCCGCACTGTCAGAGGGTCAGTGCTGAGGGAGTGCCGCACTGTCAGAGGGTCAGTACTGAGGGAGTGCCGCACTGTCAGAGGGTCAGTGCTGAGGGAATGCCGCACTGTTAGAGGGTCAGTGCTGAGGGAGTGCCGCACTGTGAGATGGTCAGTGCTGATGGAGTGCCACACTGTCAGAGGGTCAGTGCTGAGGGAGTGCCGCACTGTCAGAGGGTCAGTGCTGAGGGTGCGCCGCACCGTCAGAGGGTCAGTGCCGAGGGAGTGCCGCACTGTCAGAGGGTCAGTACTGAGGGAGTGCCGCACTGTCAGGGGGTCAGTACTGAGGGAGTGCCGCACTGTCGGAGGGTCAGTGCTGAGGGAGTGCCGCACTGTCAGAGGGTCAGTGCTGAGGGAGTGCCGCACTGTCAGAGGGTTAGTGCTGAGTGAGTGCCGCACTGTCAGAGGGTCAGTATTGTGGGAGTGCCGCACTGTCAGAGGGTCAGTGCTGAGGGAGTGCCGCACTGTTGGAGGGTCAGTGCTGAGGGAGCGCCGCACTGTCAGAGGGTCAGTACTGAGGGAGTGCTGCACTGTCAGAGGGTCAGTACTGAGGGAGTGGGCACTGTCAGAGGGTCAGTGCTGAGGGAGTGCCGCAGTGTCAGAGGGTCAGTACTGAGGGAGTGCCGCACTGTCAGAGGGTCAGTACTGAGGGAGTGCCGCACTGTCAGAGGGTCAGTGCTGAGGGAGTGCCGCACTGTCAGAGGGTCAGTACTGAGGGAGTGCCGCACTGTTAGAGGGTCAGTGCTGAGGGAGTGCCGCACTGTGAGAGGGTCAGTGCTGAGGGAGTGCTGCACTGTCAGAGGGTCAGTACTGAGGGAGTGCCGCACTGTTAGAGGGTCAGTGCTGAGGGAGTGCCGCACTGTGAGAGGGTCAGTGCTGAGGGAGTGTTCCACTGTCAGAGGGTCAGTACTGTGGGAGTGCTGCACTGTCAGAGGGTCAGTACTGACGGAGTGCTGCACTGTCAGAGGGTCAGTACTGAGGGAGTGGGCACTGTCAGAGGGTCAGTGCTGAGGGAGTGCCGCACTGTCAGATTGTCAGTGCTGAGGGAGTGGGCACTGTCAGAGGGTCAGTGCTGAGGGAGTTCCGCACTGTCAGAGGGTCAGTGCTGAGGGAGTGCCGCACTGTCATAGGGTCAGTACTGAGGGAGTGCTGCACTGTCAGAGGGTCAGTGCTGACGGAGTGCCGCACTGTCAGAGGGTCAGTGCTGAGGGAGTGCCGCACTGTCATATGGTCAGTAATGAGGGAGTGCCGCACTGTAAGAGGGTCAGTGCTGAGGGAGTGCCGCACTGTCATAGGGTCAGTACTGAGGGAGTGCCGCACTGTCAGAGGGTCAGTGCTGAGGGAGTGCTGCACTGTCAGAGGGTCAGTGCTGAGGGAGTGCCGCACTGTCAGAGGGTCAGTGCTGAGGGAGTGCCGCACTGTCAGAGGGTCAGTGCTGAGGGAGTGCCGCACTGTCAGAGGGTTAGTGCTGAGGGAGTGCCGCACTGTCAGAGGGTCAGTACTGTGGGAGTGCCGCACTGTCAGAGGGTCAGTGCTGAGGGAGTGCCGCACTGTCAGAGGGTCAGTACTGAGGGAGTGCCGCACTGTCAGAGGGTCAGTACTGAGGGAGTGCCGCACTGTCAGAGGGTCAGTACTGAGGGATTGCCGCACTGTTAAAGGGTCAGTGCTGAGGGAGTGCCGCACTGTAAGAGGGTCAGTACTGAGGGAGTGCCGCACTGTCAGGGGGTCAGTACAGAGGGAGTGCCGCACTGTCGGAGGGTCAGTGCTGAGGGAGTGCCGCACTGTCAGAGGGTCAGTGCTGAGGGAGTGCCGCACTGTCAGAGGGTTAGTGCTGAGGGAGTGCCGCACTGTCAGAGGGTCAGTATTGTGGGAGTGCCGCACTGTCAGAGGGTCAGTGCTGAGGGAATGCCGCACTGTCAGAGGGTCAGTGCTGAGGGAGTGCCGCACTGTCAGAGGGTCAGTACTGAGGGAGTGGGCACTGTCAGAGGGTCAGTGCTGAGGGAGTGCCGCACTGTCAGAGGGTCAGTGCTGAGGGAGTGCCGCACTGTCAGAGGGTCAGTACTGAGGGAGTGCCGCACTGTCAGAGGGTCAGTACTGAGGGAGTGCCGCACTGTCAGAGGGTCAGTGCTGAGGGAGTGCCGCACTGTCAGAGGGTCAGTGCTGAGGGAGTGCCGCACTGTCAGAGGGTCAGTGCTGAGGGAGTGTCGCACTGTCAGAGGGTCAGTGCTGAGGGAGTGCCGCACTGTCAGAGGGTCAGTGCTGAGGGAGTGCTGCACTGACAGAGGGTCAGTACTGTGGGAGTGGGCACTGTCAGAGGGTCAGTGCTGAGGGAGTGCCGCACTGTCAGATTGTCAGTGCTGAGGGAGTGGGCACTGTCAGAGGGTCAGTGCTGAGGGAGTGCCGCACTGTCATATGGTCAGTACTGAGGGAGTGCCGCACTGTAAGAGGGTCAGTGCTGAGGGAGTGGGCACTGTCAGATTGTCAGTGCTGAGGGAGTGGGCACTGTCAGAGGGTCAGTACTGAGGGAGTGCCGCACTGTCGGAGGGTCAGTGCTGTGGGAGTGCCGCACTGTCAGAGGGTCAGTGCTGAGGGAGTGCCGCACTGTCATAGGGTCAGTACTGAGGGAGTGCCGCACTGTCAGAGGGTCAGTGCTGAGGGAGTGCCGCACTGTCAGAGGGTCAGTGCTGAGGGAGTGCCGCACTGTCAGAGGGTCAGTGCTGAGGGAGTGCCGCACTGTCATAGGGTCAGTACTGAGGGAGTGCTGCACTGTCAGAGGGTCAGTGCTGAGGGAGTGCCGCACTGTCAGAGGGTCAGTGCTGAGGGAGTGCCGCACTGTCAGAGGGTCAGTGCTGAGGGAGTGCCGCACTGTCATATGGTCAGTACTGAGGGAGTGCCGCACTGTAAGAGGGTCAGTGCTGAGGGAGTGCCGCACTGTCAGAGGGTCAGTGCTGAGGGAATTTCGCACTGTCATAGGGTCAGTACTGAGGGAGTGCTGCACTGTTAGAGTGTCAGTACTGAGGGAGTGCTGCACTGTCAGAGGGTCAGTGCTGAGGGAGTGTCACACTGTCAGAGGGTCATTACTGAGGGAGTGCCGCACTGTCAGAGGGGCAGTGCTGAGGGAGTGCCGCACTGTCAGAGGGTCAGTGCTGAGGGAGTGTTGGAGTGTCAGAGGGTCAGTGCTGAGGGAGTGCCGCACTGTCAGAGGGTCAGTGCTGAGGGAGCGCCGCGCTATCGGAGGGTCAGTGCTGAGGGAGTGCCGCACTGTCAGAGGGTCAGTGCTGAGGGAGTGCCGCACTGTCAGAGGGTCAGTGCTGAGGGAGCGCCGCACTGTCAGAGGGTCAGTGCTGAGGGAGTGCCGCACTGTCAGAGGGTCAGTGCTGAGGGAGTGCCGCACTGTCAGAGGGTCAGTACTGTGGGAGTGCCGCACTGTCAGAGGGTCAGTGCTGAGGGAGCGCCGCGCTATCGGAGGGTCAGTGCTGAGGGAGTGCCGCACTGTCAGAGGGTCAGTGCTGAGGGAGTGCCGCACTGTCAGAGGGTCAGTGCTGAGGGAGCGCCGCACTGTCAGAGGGTCAGTGCTGAGGGAGTGCCGCACTGTCAGAGGGTCAGTGCTGAGGGAGTGCCGCACTGTCAGAGGGTCAGTACTGTGGGAGTGCCGCACTGTAAGAGGGTCAGTGCTGAGGGAGTGCCGCACTGTCAGAGGGTCAGTGCTGAGGGAGCGCCACACTGTCAGAGGGTCAGTGCTGAGGGAGTGCCGCACTGTCAGAGGGTCAGTACTGAGGGAGTGGGCACTGTCAGAGGGTCAGTGCAGAGGGATTGTCGCACTGTCAGAGGGTCAGTGCTGAGGGAGTGCCGCACTGTCAGAGGGTCAGTGCTGAGGGAGTGCCGCACTGTCAGAGGGTCAGTGCTGAGGGAGTGCCGCACTGTCAGAGGGTCAGTGCTGAGGGAGTGCCGCACTGTCAGAGGGTCAGTGCTGAGGGAGTACCGCACTGTCAGAGGGTCAGTGCTGAGGGAGTGCCGCACTGTCAGAGGGTCAGTGCTGAGGGAGTGCCGCACTGTCAGAGGGTCAGTGCTGAGGGAGTGCCGCACTGTCAGAGGGTCAGTGCTGAGGGAGTTCCGCACTGTCAGAGGGTCAGTGCTGAGGGAGTGCCGCACTGTCAGAGGGTCAGTGCTGAGGGAGTGCCGCACTGTCAGAGGGTCAGTGCTGAGGGAGTGCCGCACTGTCAGAGGGTCAGTGCTGAGGGAGTGCCGCACTGTCAGAGGGTTAGTGCTGAGGGAGTGCCGCACTGTCAGAGGGTCAGTACTGTGGGAGTGCCGCACTGTCAGAGGGTCAGTGCTGAGGGAGTTCCGCACTGTCAGAGGGTCAGTACTGAGGGAGTGGGCACTGTCAGAGGGTCAGTGCTGAGGGAGTGCCGCACTGTCAGAGGGTCAGTACTGAGGGAGTGCCGCACTGTCAGATGGTCAGTGCTGAGGGAGTGCTGCACTGTCAGAGGGTCAGTACTGAGGGAGTGCCGCACTGTCAGAGGGTCAGTACTGAGGGATTGCCGCACTGTAAGAGGGTCAGTACTGAGGGAGTGCCGCACTGTAAGAGGGTCAGTACTGAGGGAGTGCCGCACTGTCAGGGGGTCAGTACAGAGGGAGTGCCGCACTGTCGGAGGGTCAGTGCTGAGGGAGTGCCGCACTGTCAGAGGGTCAGTGCTGAGGGAGTGCCGCACTGTCAGAGGGTTAGTGCTGAGGGAGTGCCGCACTGTCAGAGGGTCAGTATTGTGGGAGTGCCGCACTGTCAGAGGGTCAGTGCTGAGGGAATGCCGCACTGTCAGAGGGTCAGTGCTGAGGGAGTGCCGCACTGTCAGAGGGTCAGTACTGAGGGAGTGGGCACTGTCAGAGGGTCAGTGCTGAGGGAGTGCCGCACTGTCAGAGGGTCAGTGCTGAGGGAGTGCCGCACTGTCAGAGGGTCAGTACTGAGGGAGTGCCGCACTGTCAGAGGGTCAGTACTGAGGGAGTGCCGCACTGTCAGAGGGTCAGTGCTGAGGGATGCCGCACTGTCAGAGGGTCAGTACTGAGGGAGTGCCGCACTGTTAGAGGGTCAGTGCTGAGGGAGTGCCGCACTGTGAGAGGGTCAGTGCTGAGGGAGCGCCACACTGTCAGAGGGTCAGTGCTGAGGGAGCGCCACACTGTGAGAGGGTCAGTGCTGAGGGAGTGCCGCACTGTCAGAGGGTCAGTGCTGAGGGAGTGCCGCACTGTCAGAGGGTCAGTGCTGAGGGAGTGTCGCACTGTCAGAGGGTCAGTGCTGAGGGAGTGCCGCACTGTCAGAGGGTCAGTGCTGAGGGAGTGCTGCACTGACAGAGGGTCAGTACTGTGGGAGTGGGCACTGTCAGAGGGTCAGTGCTGAGGGAGTGCCGCACTGTCAGATTGTCAGTGCTGAGGGAGTGGGCACTGTCAGAGGGTCAGTGCTGAGGGAGTGCCGCACTGTCAGAGGGTCAGTGCTGAGGGAGTGCCGCACTGTCATAGGGTCAGTACTGAGGGAGTGCCGCACTGTCAGAGGGTCAGTGCTGAGGGAGTGCCGCACTGTCAGAGGTTCAGTGCTGAGGGAGTGCCGCACTGTCAGAGGGTCAGTGCTGAGGGAGTGCCGCACTGTCATAGGGTCAGTACTGAGGGAGTGCTGCACTGTCAGAGGGTCAGTGCTGAGGGAGTGCCGCACTGTCAGAGGGTCAGTGCTGAGGGAGTGCCGCACTGTCATATGGTCAGTACTGAGGGAATGCCGCACTGTAAGAGGGTCAGTGCTGAGGGAGTGCCGCACTGTCAGAGGGTCAGTGCTGAGGGAGTGCCGCACTGTCAGAGGGTCAGTGCTGAGGGAATTTCGCACTGTCATAGGGTCAGTACTGAGGGAGTGCTGCACTGTTAGAGTGTCAGTACTGAGGGAGTGCTGCACTGTCAGAGGGTCAGTGCTGAGGGAGTGTCACACTGTCAGAGGGTCATTACTGAGGGAGTGCCGCACTGTCAGAGGGGCAGTGCTGAGGGAGTGCCGCACTGTCAGAGGGTCAGTGCTGAGGGAGTGTTGGAGTGTCAGAGGGTCAGTGCTGAGGGAGTGCCGCACTGTCAGAGGGTCAGTGCTGAGGGAGCGCCGCGCTATCGGAGGGTCAGTGCTGAGGGAGTGCCGCACTGTCAGAGGGTCAGTGCTGAGGGAGCGCCGCACTGTCAGAGGGTCAGTGCTGAGGGAGCGCCGCACTGTCAGAGGGTCAGTGCTGAGGGAGTGCCGCACTGTCAGAGGGTCAGTGCTGAGGGAGTGCCGCACTGTCAGAGGGTCAGTGCTGAGGGAGTGCCGCACTGTCAGAGGGTCAGTACTGTGGGAGTGACGCACTGTAAGAGGGTCAGTGCTGAGGGAGTGCCGCACTGTCAGAGGGTCAGTGCTGAGGGAATGCCGCACTGTCAGAGGGTCAGTACTGAGGGAGTGGGCACTGTCAGAGGGTCAGTGTAGAGGGATTGTCGCACTGTCAGAGGGTCAGTGCTGAGGGAGTGCCGCACTGTCAGAGGGTCAGTGCTGAGGGAGTGCCGCACTGTCAGAGGGTCAGTGCTGAGGGAGTGCCGCACTGTCAGAGGGTCAGTGCTGAGGGAGTGCCGCACTGTCAGAGGGTCAGTGCTGAGGGAGTACCGCACTGTCAGAGGGTCAGTGCTGAGGGAGTGCCGCACTGTCAGAGGGTCAGTGCTGAGGGAGTGCCGCACTGTCAGAGGGTCAGTGCTGAGGGAGTGCCGCACTGTCAGAGGGTCAGTGCTGAGGGAGTGCCGCACTGTCAGAGGGTCAGTGCTGAGGGAGTGCCGCACTGTCAGAGGGTCAGTGCTGAGGGAGTGCCGCACTGTCAGAGGGTCAGTGCTGAGGGAGTGCCGCACAGTCAGAGGGTCAGTGCTGAGGGAGTGCCGCACTGTCAGAGGGTCAGTGCTGAGGGAGTTCCGCACTGTCAGAGGGTCAGTGCTGAGGGAGTGCCGCACTGTCAGAGGGTCAGTACTGAGGGAGTGCCGCACTGTTAGAGGGTCAGTGCTGAGGGAGTGCCGCACTGTGAGAGGGTCAGTGCTGAGGGAGTGCCACACTGTCAGAGGGTCAGTGCTGAGGGAGTGCCGCACTGTCAGAGGGTCAGTGCTGAGGGAGTGCCGCACTGTCAGAGGGTCAGTGCTGAGGGAGTGCCGCGCTGTCAGAAGGTCAGTGCTGAGGGAGTGCCGCACTGTCAGAGGGTCAGTGCTGAGGGAGTGCTGCACTGTCAGAGGGTCAGTACTGTGGGAGCGCCACACTGTCGGATGGTCAGTACTGAGGGAGTGCCGCACTGTCAGAGGGTTAGTGCTGAGGGAGTGCCGCACTGTCAGAGGGTCAGTACTGTGGGAGTGCCGCACTGTCAGAGGGTCAGTGCTGAGGGAGTGCCGCACTGTCAGAGGGTCAGTGCTGAGGGAGTGCCGCACTGTCAGAGGGTCAGTACTGAGGGAGTGCCACACTGTCAGAGGGTCAGTACTGAGGGAGTGCCGCACTGTCAGAGGGTCAGTACTGAGGGAGTGCCGCACTGTCAGAGGGTCAGTGCTGAGGGAGTGCCGCACTGTCAGAGGGTCAGTGCTGAGGGAGTGCCGCACTGTCAGAGGGTCAGTACTGAGGGAGTGCCGCACTGTCGGAGGGTCAGTGCTGAGGGAGTGCCGCACTGTCAGAGGGTCAAGTGCCGCACTGTCAGAGGGTCAGTACTGAAGGAGTGCCGCACTGTCAGAGGGTCAGCGCTGAGGGAGTGCCGCACTGTCAGAGGGTCAGTGCTGGGGGAGTGCCGCACTGTCAGAGGGTCAGTGCTGAGGGAGTGGGCACTGTCAGAGGGTCAGTACTGAGGGAGTGCCGCACTGTCAGAGGGTCAGTGCTGAGGGAGTGCCGCACTGTCAGAGGGTCAGTACTGAGGGAGTGCCACACTGTCAGAGGGTCAGTGCTGAGGAAGTGCCACACTGTCAGAGGGTCAGTGCTGAGGGAGTGCCGCACTGTCAGAGGGTCAGTGCTGAGGGAGTGCCGCACTGTCAGAGGGTCAGTACTGAGGGAGTGGGCACTGTCAGAGGGTCAGTGCTGAGGGAGTGCCGCACTGTCAGAGGGTCAGTACTGAGGGAGTGTTGCACTGTCAGAGGGTCAGTACTGAGGGAGTGCCGCACTGTCAGAGGGTCAGTGCTGAGGGAGTGCCGCACTGTCAGAGGGTCAGTACTGAGGGAGTGCCGCACTGTTAGAGGGTCAGTGCTGAGGGAGTGCCGCACTGTGAGAGGGTCAGTGCTGAGGGAGCGCCACACTGTCAGAGGGTCAGTGCTGAGGGAGTGCCGCACTGTCATATGGTCAGTACTGAGGGAGTGTCGCACTGTCAGAGGGTCAGTGCTGAGGGAGTGCTGCACTGTCAGAGGGTCAGTGCTGAGGGATTGTCGCACTGTCAGAGGGTCAGTGCTGAGGGAGTGCCGCACTGTCAGAGGGTCAGTGCTGAGGGAGTGCTGCACTGTCAGAGGGTCAGTGCTGAGGGAGTGTCGCACTGTCAGAGGGTCAGTGCTGAGGGAGTGTCGCACTGTCAGAGGGTCAGTGCTGTGGGAGTGCCGCACTGTCAGAGGGTCAGTGCTGAGGGAGTGCCGCACTGTCAGAGGGTCAGTGCTGAGGGAGTGCCGCACTGTCAGAGGGTCAGTGCTGAGGGAGTGCTGCACTGTCAGAGGGTCAGGGCTGAGGGAGTGCCGCACTGTCAGAGGGTCAGTGCTGAGGGAGTGCCGTACTGTCAGAGGGTCAGCGCTGAGGGAGTGCCACACTGTCAGAGGGTCAGTGCTGAGGGAGTGCCGCACTGTCAGAGGGTCAGTGCTGAGGGAGTGCCGCACTGTCAGAGGATCAGTGCTGAGGGAGTGCCGCACTGTCAGAGGGTCAGTGCTGAGGGAGTGCCGCAATGTCAGAGGGTCAGTGCTGAGGGAGTGCCGCACTGTTAGAGGGTCAGTGCTGAGGGAGTGCCGCACTGTGAGAGGGTCAGTGCTGAGGGATTGTCGCACTGTCAGAGGGTCAGTGCTGAGGGAGTGTCGCACTGTCAGAGGGTCAGTGCTGAGGGAGTGCTGCACTGTCAGTGGGTCAGTGCTGAGGGATTGTCGCACTGTCAGAGGGTCAGTGCTGAGGGAGTGCCGCACTGTCAGAGGGTCAGTGCTGAGGGAGTGCTGCACTGTCAGAGGGTCAGTGCTGAGGGAGTGTCGCACTGTCAGAGGGTCAGTGCTGTGGGAGTGCCGCACTGTCAGAGGGTCAGTGCTGAGGGAGTGCCGCACTGTCAGAGGGTCAGTGCTGAGGGAGTGCCGCACTGTCAGAGGGTCAGTGCTGAGGGAGTGCCGCACTGTCAGAGGGTCAGGGCTGAGGGAGTGCCGCACTGTCAGAGGGTCAGTGCTGAGGGAGTGCCGCACTGTCAGAGGGTCAGCGCTGAGGGAGTGCCGCACTGTCAGAGGGTCAGTGCTGGGGTGAGTGGAGAGAAACGTAAACGTGAACTTGCAATTGTTGTAAATCTTCTCTCGAGGAGTAAGTGGCCACTGAGTTGAGTGGCCCAGAGTGTGCCACGATGGGCAGAGTGGCTGAGATGATCTCTGACTTTGTTGAGCCTTGGCACGGATGGAAATGTTTGGGATTTGCTTTCATTGTGGGTGAGGAATCCCAAGCTGAGATCCCAGAAATTGTATGAGCCAGGTCCCTAAAGCCCACTCAGAGAGATGTGTGTCTTGCGTTTCAGTTTGTTGCGGGGCATGGCTGGAAGTGTCCACACTGCAAGCTAATTTGTACTAGGGTAACACTGCACTGGGAGGGGCAGACTGCTCTGGAGGGGTGAGGCGGGTGAGGGGGGGGGTGGGGCAGGCCACACTTGAGGCTGTCGACGGTGGGACAGACTGCACTCACATAGAATGCACCGGTTCTTTAGGCTGCAGCGACCCCACCTGGTCACCAGGGCCAATGACACCACATAACCCAAGGTGGAACAACTCGAAAGGACAGAGAATCCTTCACGACAGTGTGGAAACAGACCCTTCGGCCCGACAAGCCCATACCGACCCTCCGAAGGGTAACCCACCCAGACCCATTCCCCTACCCGATTATCCTATATTTACCCTTGACCTACACATCCCTGAACACTATGGGGTAATTTAGCACGGCCAATCCACCCTAACCTACACATCCCTGAACACTATGGGGTAATTTAGCATGGCCAATCCACCCTAACCTACACATCCCTGAACACTATGGGGTAATTTAGCATGGCCAATCCACCCTAACCTACCCACCCCTGAACACTATGGGTAATTTAGCATGGCCAATCCACCCTAACCTACACATCCCTGAACACTATGGGTAATTTAGCACAGCCAATCCACCCTAACCTACACATCCCTGAACACTATGGGGTAATTTAGCACGGCCAATCCACCCTAACCTACACACCCCTGAACACTATGGGGTAATTTAGCACGGCCAATCCACCCTAACCTACACATCCCTGAACACTATGGGTAATTTAGCACGGCCAATCCACCCTAACCTACACATCTCTGAACACTATGGGGTAATTTAGTACGGCCAATCCACCCTAACCCACACATCCCTGAACACTATGGGGTAATTTAGCATGGCCAATCCACCCTAACCTACCCACGCATGAACACTATGGGGTAATTTAGCATGGCCAATCCACCCTAACCTACACATCCCTGAACACTATGGGTAATTTAGCACGGCCAATCCACCCTAACCTACACAACCCTGAACATTATGGGGTAATTTAGCATGGCCAATCCATCCTAACCTACACATCCCTGAACATTATGGGTAATTTAGCACGGCCAATCCACCCTAACCTACACATCCCTGAACACTATGGGGTAATTTATCATGGCCAATCCACCCTAACCTACACATCCCTGAACACTATTGGTAATTTAGTACGGCCAATCCACCCTAACCCACACATCCCTGAACACTATGGGGTAATTTAGCATGGCCAATCCACCCTAACCTACCCACCCCTGAACACTATGGGTAATTTAGCACGGCCAATCCACCCTAACCTACACATCCCTGAACAATATGGGGTAATTTAGCATGGTCAATCCACCCTACCCTAACCATCCCTGAAAATTATGGGTAATTTAGCACGGCCAATCCACCCTAACCTACACATCCCTGAACACTATGGGGTAATTTAGCATGGCCAATCCACCCTAACCCACACATCCATGAACACTATGGGTAATTTAGCACGGCCAATCCACCCTAACCTTCACATCCCTGAACACTATGGGGTACTTTAGTACGGCCAATCCACCCTAACCCACACATCCCTGAACACTATGGGGCAATTTAGCATGGCCAATCCACCCTAACCTACCCACCCCTGAACACTATGGGTAATTTAGCATGGCCAATCCACCCTAACCTACACATCCCTGAACACTATGGGTAATTTAGCACGGCCAATCCACCCTAACCTACACATCCCTGAACACTATGGGGTAATTTAGCATGGCCAATCGACCCTAACCTACCCACCCCTGAACACTATGGGTAATTTAGCATGGCCAATCCACCCTAACCTACCCACCCCAGAACACTATGGGTAATTTAGCATGGCCAATCCACCCTAACCTACACATCCCTGAACACTATGGGTAATTTAGCACGACCAATCCACCCTAACCCACACATCCCTGAACACTATGGGGTAATTTAGCATGGCCAATCCACCCTAACCTACACATCCCTGAACACTATGGGTAATTTAGCACGGCCAATCCACCCTAACCCACACATCTCTGAACACTATGGGGTAATTTCCCATGGCCAATCCACCCTAACCTACACATCCCTGAACACTATGGGGTAATTTAGCACGGCCAATCCACCCTAACCTACACATCCCTGAACACGATGGGTAATTTAGCACGGCCAATCCACCCTAACCTACACATCCCTGACCACTATGGGGTAATTTAGCATGGCCAATCCACCCTAACCTACACATCCCTGAACACTATGGGGTAATTTAGCATGGCCAATCCACCCTAACCCACACATCCCTGAACACTATGGGTAATTTAGCACGGCCAATCCACCCTAACCTACACATCCCTGAACACTATGGGGTAATTTAGTACGGCCAATCCACCCTAACCCACACATCCCTGAACACTATGGGGTAATTTAGCACGGCCAATCCACCCTAACCTACCCACCCCTGAACACTATGGGTAATTTAGCATGGCCAATCCACCCTAACCTACACATCCCTGAACACTATGGGTAATTTAGCACGGCCAATCCACCCTAACCCACACATCCCTGAACACTATGGGGTAATTTAGCACGGCCAATCCACCCTAACCTACCCACCCCTGAACACTATGGGTAATTTAGCATGGCCAATCCACCCTCACCTACACATCCCTGAACACTATGGGACAATTTAGCATGGCCATTCCACCCTAACCTACACATCCCTGAACACTATGGGGTAATTTAGCATGGCCAATCCACCCTAACCTTCACATCCCTGAACACTATGGGGTAATTTAGCATGGCCAATCTACCCTAACCTACACATCCCTGAACACTATGGGGTAATTTAGCACGGCCAATCTACCCTAACCTACACATCCCTCAACACTATGGGGTAATTTAGCATGGCCAATCCACCCTAACCTACACATCCCTGAAAACTATGGGGTAATTTAGCACGGCCAATCTACCCTAACCTACACATCCCTCAACACTATGGGGTAATTTAGCATGGCCAATCCACCCTAACCTACACATCCCTGAACACTATGGGGTAATTTAGCATGGCCAATCCCCCCTAACCCACACATCCTCAGGAGGAAACCGGAGCACCCGGAGGAAACTCACGCAGACACGGGGAGAATGTGCAAACTCCACACAGTCAGTTGACTGAGGCAGGAATCGAACCCGGGTCCCTGACGCTGTGAGGCAGCAGTGCTAACCACTGAGCCACCGTGCCGTTGAATGCCCCTCGGGGCTGCTGTGTTTCTGCAGCGGATGTGCTGTGGGAGTAACTGCGAGCGAGGACCATTGGAGGGAGTCCATTCAGTCGGTCAAGGAACAGTCGGTCAGGAAAAGCTCCCTCTACACTGTCCCCCATCAAAAACTCCCAGGATAGGGACAGCACGGGGTTAGATACAGAGTAAAGCTCCCTCAATACTGTCCCCCCCATCAATCACTCCCAGGACAGGGACAGCACGGGGTTAGATACAGAGTAAAGCTCCCTCTACACTGTCCCCCATCAAACATTCCCAGGACAGGGACAGCACGGGGTTAGATACAGAGTAAAGCTCCCTCTACACTGTCCCCATCAGACACTCCCAGGACAGGGACAGCACGGGGTTAGATACAGAGTAAAGCTCCCTCTACACTGTCCCCCATCAAACACTCCCAGGACAGGGACAGCACGGGGTTAGATACAGAGTAAAGCTCCCTCTACACTGTCCCCATCAGACACTCCCAGGACAGGGACAGCACGGGGTTAGATACAGAGTAAAGCTCCCTCTACACTGTCCCCATCAAACACTCCCCAGGACAGGGACAGCACGGGGTTAGATACAGAGTAAAGCTCCCTCTACACTGTCCCCATCAAACACTCCCAGGACAGGGACAGCACGGGAATAGATACAGAGTAGAGCTCTCTCTACACTGTCCCCATCAAACACTCCCAGGACAGAGACAGCACGGGGTTAGATACAGAGTAAAGCTCTCTCTACACTGTCCCCATCAAACACTCCCAGGACAGGGACAGCACGGGGTTAAATACAGAGTAAAGCTCCCTCTACACTGTCCCCCATCAAACACTCCCAGGACAGGGACAGCACAGGGTTAGATACAGAGTAAAGCTCTCTCTACACTGTCCCCATCAAACACTCCCAGGACAGGGACAGCACGGGGTTAAATACAGAGTAAAGCTCCCTCTACACTGTCCCCCATCAAACACTCCCAGGACAGGGACAGCACAGGGTTAGATACAGAGTAATGCTCCCTCTACACTGTCCACATCAAACACTCCCAAGGACAGGGACAGCATGGGGTTAGATACAGAGTAAACCTCCCTCTACACTGTCCCCCCATCAAACACTCCCCGGACAGGGACAGCACGGGGTTAGATACAGAGTAAAGCTCCCTCTACACTGTCCCCCATCAAACACTCCCAGGACAGGGACAGCACGGGGTTAGATACAGAGTAAAGCTCCCTCTACACTGTCCCCATCAGACACTCCCAGGACAGGGACAGCATGGGGTTAGATACAGAGTAAAGCTCCCTCTACACTGTCCCCATCAAACACTCCCCAGGACAGGGACAGCACGGGGTTAGATACAGAGTAAAGCTCCCTCTACACTGTCCCCATCAAACACTCCCAGGACAGGGACAGCACGGGGTTAGATACAGAGTAGAGCTCTCTCTACACTGTCCCCATCAAACACTCCCAGGACAGAGACAGCACGGGGTTAGATACAGAGTAAACCTCCCTCTACACTGTCCCCATCAAACACTCCCAGAACAGGGACAGCACGGGGTTAGATACAGAGTAAAGCTGCCTCTACACTGTCCCCATCAAACACTCCCAGGACAGGGACAGCACGGGGTTAGATACAGAGTAAAGCTCCCTCTACATTGTCCCCTATCAAACACTCCCCGGACAGGGACAGCACGGGGTTAGATACAGAGTAAAGCTCCCTCTACACTGTCCCCCATCAAACACTCCCAGGACCGGGACAGCACGGGGTTAGATACAGAGTAAACCTCCCTCTACACTGTCCCCCATCACACACTCCCAGGGACAGGGACAGCACGGGGTTAGATACAGAGTAAACCTACCTCTACACTGTCCCCATCAAACACTCCCAGGACAGTGACAGCACGGGGTTAGATACAGAGTAAAGCTCCCTCTACAATGTCCCCCATCAAACACTCCCCAGGACAGAGACAGCACGGGGTTAGATACAGAGTAAAGCTCCCTTTACACTGTCCCCATCAAACACACCCAGGACAGGGACAGCACGGGGTGAGATACAGAGTAAAGCTGCCTCTACACT
The DNA here is from genome assembly GCF_047496795.1 of Chiloscyllium punctatum. Taxonomy (NCBI): domain Eukaryota; kingdom Metazoa; phylum Chordata; class Chondrichthyes; order Orectolobiformes; family Hemiscylliidae; genus Chiloscyllium; species Chiloscyllium punctatum. The sequence continues at coordinate 11,211,642 of NC_092759.1, forward strand.
GTCCCCCATCAAACACTCCCAAGACAGGGACAGCACGGCGTTAGATACAGAGTAAAGCTCCCTCTACACTGTCCCCCAACAAACACTCCCAGGACAGGGACAGCATGGGGTTAGATGCAGAGTAAAGCTCCATCTACACTGTCCCCATCAAACACTCCCAGGACAGGGACAGCACAGGGTTAGATAGAGAGTAAAGCTCCCTCTACACTGTCCCCCATCAAAAAATCCCAGGACAGGGACAGCACGGGGTTAGATACAGAGTAAACCTCCCTCTACACTGTCCCCATCAAACACACCCAGGACAGGGACAGCACGGGGTTAGATACAGAGTAAAGCTGCCTCTACACTGTCCCCATCAAACACTCCCAGGACAGGGACAGCGCTGGGATAGGTACAGAGTAAACCTGCCTCTACACTGTCCCCATCAAACACTCCCAGGACAGGGACCGCACGGGGTTAGATAGAGAGTAAACCTCCCTCTACACTGTCCCCATCAAACACTCCCAGGACAGGGACAGCACGGAGTTAGATACAGAGTAAAGCACCCTCTACCCTGAGCACATCAAACACTCCCAGGACAGGGACAGCACGGGGTTAGATACAGAGTAAACCTCCCTCTACACTGTCCCCATCAAACACTCCCAGGACAGGGACTGCACGGGGTTAGATACAGAGTAAAGCTCTCTCTACACTATCCCCATCAAACACTCCCAGGACAGGGACAGCACGGGGTTAGATACAGAGTAAAGCTCTCTCTACACTGTCCCCCCTATCAAACACGCCCAGGACAGGGACAGCACGGGGTTAGATACAGAGTAAACCTCCCTCTACACTGTCCCCCATCAAACACTCCCAGGACAGGGACAGCACGGGGTTAGATACAGAGTAAAGCTCCCTCTACACTGTCCCCCATCAAACACTCCCAGGACAGGACAGCATGGGGTTAGATACAGAGTAAACCTCCCTCTACACTGTCCCCCATCAAACACTCCCAGGACAGGGACAGCACGGGGTTAGATACAGAGTAATGCTTCCTCTACACTGTCCCCATCACACACTCCCAGGACAGGGACAGCACGGGGTTAGATACAGAGTAAAGCTCCCTCTACACTGTCCCCATCAAACACTCCCAGGACAGGGACAGCACGGGGTTAGATACAGAGTAAAGCTGCCTCTACACTGTCCCCCATCAAACACTCCCAGGACAGGGACAGCACGGGGTTAGATACAGAGTAAAGCTCCCTCTACACTGTCCCCATCAAACACTCCCAGGACAGGGACAGCACGGGTAAGATACAGAGTAAACCTCCCTCTACACTGTCCCCATCAAACACTCCCAGGACAGGGACAGCACGGGTAAGATACAGAGTAAAGCTCTCTCTCCACTGTCCCCCATCAAACACTCCCAGGTCAGGGACAGCACGGGTAAGATACAGAGTAAAGCTCTCTCTACACTGTCCCCCATCAAACACTCCCAGGACAGGGACACCACAGGGTTAGATACAGAGTAAACCTACCTCTACCCTGAGCACATCAAACACTCCCAGGACACGGACAGCACGGGGTTAGATACAGAGTAAAGCTCCCTCTACCCTGAGCACATCAAACCTCCCAGGACAGGGACAGCACGGGGTTAGATACAGAGTAAAGCACCCTCTACACTGTCCCCCCTATCAAACACTCCCAGGACAGGACAGCACGGGGTTAGATGCAGAGTAAAGCTCACTCTACACTGTCCCCCCCATCAAACCCTCCCAGGACAGGGACAGCATGGGGTTCGATACAGAGTAAAGCACCCTCTGCACTGTCCCCCCATCAAACACTCCCAGGTCAGGGACAGCACGGGGTTAGATACAGAGTAAACCTCCCTCTACACTGTCCCCATCAAACACTCCCAGGACAGGGACAGCACGGGGTTAGATACAGAGTAAACCTCCCTCTACACTGTCCCCCATCAAACACTCCCAGGACAGGGACAGCACAGGGTTAGATACAGAGTAAAGCTGCCTCTACACTGTCCCCCATCAAACACTCCCAGGACAGGGACAGCACGGGGTTAGATACAGAGTAAAGCTGCCTCTACACTGTCCCCCATCAAACACTCCCCAGGACAGGGACAGCACGGGGTTAGATACAGAGTAAAGCTCACTCTACACTGATCCCCCATCAAACACTCCCAGGACAGGGACAGCACAGGGTTAGATACAGAGTAAACCTCCCTCTACACTGTCCCCCATCACACACTCCCAGGGACAGGGACAGCACGGGGTTAGATACAGAGTAAACCTCCCTCTACACTGTCCCCATCAAACACTCCCAGGACAGTGACAGCACAGGGTTAGATACAGAGTAAAGCTGCCTCTACAATGTCCCCCATCAAACACTCCCCAGGACAGAGACAGCACGGGGTTAGATACAGAGTAAAGCTCCCTTTACACTGTCCCCATCAAACACACCCAGGACAGGGACAGCACGGGGTGAGATACAGAGTAAAGCTGCCTCTACACTGTCCCCCATCAAACACTCCCAAGACAGGGACAGCACGGCGTTAGATACAGAGTAAAGCTCCCTCTACACTGTCCCCCAACAAACACTCCCAGGACAGGGACAGCATGGGGTTAGATGCAGAGTAAAGCTCCATCTACACTGTCCCCATCAAACACTCCCAGGACAGGGACAGCACAGGGTTAGATAGAGAGTAAAGCTCCCTCTACACTGTCCCCCATCAAAAAATCCCAGGACAGGGACAGCACGGGGTTAGATACAGAGTAAACCTCCCTCTACACTGTCCCCATCAAACACACCCAGGACAGGGACAGCACGGGGTTAGATACAGAGTAAAGCTGCCTCTACACTGTCCCCATCAAACACTCCCAGGACAGGGACAGCGCTGGGATAGGTACAGAGTAAACCTGCCTCTACACTGTCCCCATCAAACACTCCCAGGACAGGGACCGCACGGGGTTAGATAGAGAGTAAACCTCCCTCTACACTGTCCCCATCAAACACTCCCAGGACAGGGACAGCACGGAGTTAGATACAGAGTAAAGCATCCTCTACCCTGAGCACATCAAACACTCCCAGGACAGGGACAGCACGGGGTTAGATACAGAGTAAACCTCCCTCTACACTGTCCCCATCAAACACTCCCAGGACAGGGACTGCACGGGGTTAGATACAGAGTAAAGCTCTCTCTACACTGTCCCCATCAAACACTCCCAGGACAGGGACAGCACGGGGTTAGATACAGAGTAAAGCTCTCTCTACACTGTCCCCCCTATCAAACACGCCCAGGACAGGGACAGCACGGGGTTAGATACAGAGTAAACCTCCCTCTACACTGTCCCCCATCAAACACTCCCAGGACAGGGACAGCACGGGGTTAGATACAGAGTAAAGCTCCCTCTACACTGTCCCCCATCAAACACTCCCAGGACAGGACAGCATGGGGTTAGATACAGAGTAAACCTCCCTCTACACTGTCCCCCATCAAACACTCCCAGGACAGGGACAGCACGGGGTTAGATACAGAGTAATGCTTCCTCTACACTGTCCCCATCACACACTCCCAGGACAGGGACAGCACGGGGTTAGATACAGAGTAAAGCTCCCTCTACACTGTCCCCATCAAACACTCCCAGGACAGGGACAGCACGGGGTTAGATACAGAGTAAAGCTGCCTCTACACTGTCCCCCATCAAACACTCCCAGGACAGGGACAGCACGGGGTTAGATACAGAGTAAAGCTCCCTCTACACTGTCCCCATCAAACACTCCCAGGACAGGGACAGCACGGGTAAGATACAGAGTAAACCTCCCTCTACACTGTCCCCATCAAACACTCCCAGGACAGGGACAGCACGGGTAAGATACAGAGTAAAGCTCTCTCTCCACTGTCCCCCATCAAACACTCCCAGGTCAGGGACAGCACGGGTAAGATACAGAGTAAAGCTCTCTCTACACTGTCCCCCATCAAACACTCCCAGGACAGGGACACCACAGGGTTAGATACAGAGTAAACCTACCTCTACCCTGAGCACATCAAACACTCCCAGGACACGGACAGCACGGGGTTAGATACAGAGTAAAGCTCCCTCTACCCTGAGCACATCAAACCTCCCAGGACAGGGACAGCACGGGGTTAGATACAGAGTAAAGCACCCTCTACACTGTCCCCCCTATCAAACACTCCCAGGACAGGACAGCACGGGGTTAGATGCAGAGTAAAGCTCACTCTACACTGTCCCCCCCATCAAACCCTCCCAGGACAGGGACAGCATGGGGTTCGATACAGAGTAAAGCACCCTCTGCACTGTCCCCCCATCAAACACTCCCAGGTCAGGGACAGCACGGGGTTAGATACAGAGTAAACCTCCCTCTACACTGTCCCCATCAAACACTCCCAGGACAGGGACAGCACGGGGTTAGATACAGAGTAAACCTCCCTCTACACTGTCCCCCATCAAACACTCCCAGGACAGGGACAGCACAGGGTTAGATACAGAGTAAAGCTGCCTCTACACTGTCCCCCATCAAACACTCCCAGGACAGGGACAGCACGGGGTTAGATACAGAGTAAAGCTGCCTCTACACTGTCCCCCATCAAACACTCCCCAGGACAGGGACAGCACGGGGTTAGATACAGAGTAAAGCTCACTCTACACTGATCCCCCATCAAACACTCCCAGGACAGGGACAGCACAGGGTTAGATACAGAGTAAAGCTTCCTCTACACTGTCCCCCCATCAGACACTCCCAGGACAGGGACAGCACGGGGTTAGATACAGAGTAAAGCTCTCTCTACACTGTCCCCCATCAAACACTCCCAGGACAGGGACAGCACAGGGTTAGATACAGAGTAAAGCTGCCTCTACACTGTCCCCATCAAACACTCCCAGGACAGGGACAGCACGGGGTTAGATACAGAGTAAAGCTCTCTCTACACTGTCCCCCATCAAACACTCCCAGGTCAGGGATAGCACGGGTAAGATACAGAGTAAAGCTTTCTCTACACTGTCCCCCATCAAACACTCCCAGGTCAGGGACAGCACGGGTAAGATACAGAGTAAAGCTCTCTCTACACTGCCCCCCATCAAACACTCCCAGGACAGGGACACCACAGGGTTAGATACAGAGTAAACCTCCCTCTACCCTGAGCACATCAAACACTCCCAGGACACGGACAGCACGGGGTTAGATACAGAGTAAAGCTCCCTCTACCGTGAGCACATCAAACCTCCCAGGACAGGGACAGCACGGGGTTAGATACAGAGTAAAGCACCCTCTACACTGTCCCCCCTATCAAACACTCCCAGGACAGGACAGCACGGGGTTAGATACAGAGTAAAGCTCCCTCTACACTGTCCCCATCAAACACACCCAGGACAGGGACAGCACGGGGTTAGATACAGAGTAAAGCTTCCTCTACACTGTCCCCCCTATCAAACACTCCCAAGGACAGGGACAGCACGGGGTTAGATACAGAGTAAAGCTCTCTCTACACTGTCCCCCCCCATCAAACACTCCCAGGACAGGGACAGCACAGGGTTAGCTACAGAGTAAAGCTCCCTCTACACTGTCCCCATCAGGAAGTGCCCCCCAGCGTTTCGGCCCCCTGACAGCAAATAACAACCGAACCCCTGTACCTCACCTCTTCACAGAGAGGATTACACTGGGCTGCGAAGCCCCTCCAGGTCGAATATCTCGCTGGCAGCTCCAGCAGCAAGTGCGGGAAACTGTCCCGCTGACTTGCCAGTTAGGTTGGATTAGATTCCCTACAGTGTGGAAACAGGCCCTTCGGCCCAACAAGTCCACACCGACCCTGCAAAGAGTGACCGACCCAGACCCATTCCCCTCCTGTTGATGTACATTTTATTCCTCAAATCTGGACGACGCATGTTTCAGTCCAATGGCAGATGTTTTATTATCGGATAGCACGTGAGAGATTCTCAATGTCCCCAAAGTAGCCGTCTGACTCTTGTGTCATAGAGTTATAGACTCATAGAGATGTACAGCACAGAAACAGACCCTTCGGTCCAACCCGTCCATACCGACCCGATATCCCAACCCAATCTAGTCCCACCTGCCAGCACCCGGCCCATATCCCTCCAAACCCTTCCTATTCATATACCCATCCAGATGCCTCTTAAATGTTGTAATTGTACCAGCCTCCATCACTTCCTCTGGCAGCTCATTCCATACACGTACCACCCTCTGTGTGAAAAAGTTGACCCTTAGGTCTCTTTCATATCTTTCCCCTCTCACCCTAAACCTATGCCCTCTAGTTCTGGACTCCCTGACCCCAGGGAAAAGATCTTGTCTATTTACCCTATCCATGCCCCTCATGATTTTATAAACCTCTATAAGGTCACCCCTCAGCCTCCGACGCTCCAGGGAAAACAGCCCCAGCCTGTTCAGCCTCTCCCTCTAGCTCAGATCCTCCAACCCTGGCAACATCCTTGTAAATCTTTTCTGAACCCTTTCACGTTTCACATCTTTCCGATAGGAAGGAGACCAGAATTGCACGCAATATTCCAACAGTGGCCTAACCAATGTCCTGTACCGACGCAACATGACCTCCCAACTCCTATACTCAATACTCTGACCAATAAAGAAACGCCAGCAGGTTATATGAGAACCAGCCTCCAGTTGTAAATCAGCAGAAAACAGAAATACGGGATTCGGCAGAGGATCAGGGTCGAGATGAGAGCGAATTGGGATTCAACCCGACAGCTGGCAGTTAGCACTGAGCACCTGCGATCTATCCTGGGAATTTCTGTCTAGAATTGGTGCCCTATTGCTTACGGGTTTTGAAGAGAAAGGTGAGGTTCAGGTCACAAAGCAGAGGAGATAAAGACTGGAGAGTATCGGTGAATGAACCTTCACACAGGTTGGTGAGGAGAATGTAATTTTGATGCAGGTAGTTGTGATCGGGAAACAGGGGAATGATAGAAACATTTGAAGGGACTAATTAGTAAGGCACTGAGCAATGATAGCAATTCAATGTGATGGCAGCTACACAGGCACCATCTGGGCAGAATCATTCCTTGACAGAGGACGAAGGTTTAAATTTATAATGTTTAGCTACTGAAGACAGAGACAGCACAATCTAGACTCTCTGCATCCCATTTCCAAACACATTCTCATCTTAAAAATATTCATCCCCGTCCTCATGGTGACCCAGAACAGAGCAGTTCATTAAAGTGCAGTTTGACATTATCTCATCTTGGTCTGTCACTCGCTGTCCCCATCAGACACTCCCAGGACAGGGACAGCACGGGGTTAGATACAGAGTAAAGCTCCTTCTACACTGTCCCCATCAAACACTCCCAGGACAGGGACAGCACGGGGTTAGATACAGAGTAAAGCTCCCTCTACACTGTCCCCATCAAACACTCCCAGGACAGGGACAGCACAAGGTTAGATACAGAGTAAAGCTCCCTCTACACTGTCCCCATCAAACACTCCCAGGACAGGGACAGCACGGGGTTAGATACAGAGTAGAGCTCCCTCTACACAGTCCCCACCAAACACTCCCAGGACAGGGACAGCACGGGGTTAGATACAGAGTAAAGCTCCCTCTACACTGTCCCCATCAAACACTCCCAGGACAGGGACAGCACGGGGTTAGATACAGAGTAGAGCTCCCTCTACACTGTCCCCACCAAACACTCCCAGGACAGGGACAGCACGGGGTTAGATTCAGAGTAAAGCTCCCTCTACACTGTCCCCCATCAAACACTCCCAGGACAGGGACAGCACGGGGTTAGATACAGAGTAAAGCTCCCTCTACACTGTCCCCATCAAACACTCCCAGGACAGGGACAGCACAGGGTTAGATACAGAGTAGAGCTCCCTCTACACAGTCCCCACCAAACACTCCCAGGACAGGGACAGCACGGGGTTAGATATAGAGTAAAGCTCCCTGTACACTGACTTTCTCTCGCATGGCCTTGGGCTGGACTGTATTTCGTGGCTACATGTGCAGTTGGAGCACGGCCTTCATCCCACACCCCCGTTTTATGGGAAGCCTTCAGGATATCTGCCATGTTCCAACTCTGGCCATGCCAGGACATCCCCGATTGCAATTCCACCATCAGCAGTCGTCAGGCCTGGAGTGGGCCACTCGGGCAATCTCTCCTTCACTACGACATTCCTGAAACCAAGCCTCACTGGGACATCCCCTCAGCCATTTCTTGCCCGTCTGTCCTGAAGGCGATCAGTTTTCCATTCCGGCGTCCCGGTCATTTCTCCTGGGAAGTGTTCCTGCTATTTTACAAATGAACGTCATTGCATCAGTTAATATGAACAGCCAGGGGTGAAGGTAAAAAGGAGAGCCCAAAGGCTAATCAGTTCCAGATCACGACATGAGCCAGGAGCTAATTTAGAAAGAGTCACCCAGATTGAAAAGGTGGATTAAAGACTACTGGGGGAGAAACAGGCCGGAATTCAGAGGACATAGGCAGCATGGTGGATCAGTGGGTAGCACTGCTGCCTCACACCAGGGAACACCATCCCAATGGACCGAAACCCCTTCCCAATCACTCCCATTGTACACCATCCCAATGGACCCAAACCAATTCCTATTCACTCCCATTGTCCACCATCCCAATGGACCCAAACCCCTTCCCATTCACTCCCATTGTACACCATCCCAATGGACCGAAACCCCTTCCCAATCACTCCCATTGTACACCATCCCAATAGACCCAAACCAATTCCTATTCACTCCCATTGTCCACCATCCCAATGGACCCAAACCCCTTCCCATTCACTCCCATTGTACACCATCCCAATGGACCCAAACCCCTTCCCGTTCACTCCCATTGTACACCATCCCAATGGACCCAAACCCCTTCCCATTCACTCCCATTGTACACCATCCCAATGGACCCAACCCCTTCCCAATCACTCCCATTGTACACCATCCCAATGGACCCAAAATCCCTTCCCAATCACTCCCATTGTCCACCATCCCATTGGACCCAACCCCTTCCCATTCACTCCCATTGTACACCATCCCAATGCACCCAAACCCCTTCCCATTCACTCCCATTGTACACCATCCCAATGGATGAAAACCCCTTCCCATTCACTCCCATTGTACACCTTCCCAATGGACCCCAACCCCTTCCCATTCACTCCCATTGTACCCCATCCCAATGGACCCAACCCCTTCCCATTCACTCCCATTGTACACCATCCCAATGCACCCAAACCAATTCCTATTCACTCCCATTGTACACCATCCCAATGGACCCAACCCCTTCCCATTCACTCCCATTGTACACCATCCCAATGCACCCAAGACTCTTCCCATTCACTCCCATTGTACACCATCCCAATGGATGAAAACCCCTTCCCATTCACTCCCATTGTACACCTTCCCAATGGACCCCAACCCCTTCCCATTCACTCCCATTGTACACCATCGCAATGGACCCAAAACTCTTCCCATTCACTCCCATTGTACACCATCCCAATGGACAAAAACCCCTTCCCATTCACTCCCATTGTACACCATCCCAATGAACGAAAACTCCTTCCCATTCACTCCCATTGTACAGCATTCCAATGAACGAAAACTCCTTCCCATTCACTCCCATTGTACATCTTCCCAATGGACCCAATCCCCTTCCCATTCACCCCCATTGTATACCATCCCAATGGATGAAAACCCCTTCCCATTCACTCCCATTGTACACCATCCCAATGGACCCAAACTCCTTCCCATTCACTCCCATTGTACATCTTCCCAATGGACCCAATCCCCTTCCCATTCACCCCCATTGTATACCATCCCAATGGATGAAAACCCCTTCCCATTCACTCCCATTGTACACCATCCCAATGGACCCAAACCCCTTCCCATTCACCCCCATTGTACACCATCCCAATGCACCCAAAACTCTTCCCATTCACTCCCATTGTACACCATCCCAATGGACCCAAACCCCTTCCCATTCACTCCCATTGTACACCATCCCAATGGACCCAAACCCCTTCCCATTCACCCCCATTGTACACCATCCCAATGCACCCAAAACTCTTCCCATTCACTCCCATTGTACACCATCCCAATGGACCCAAACCCCTTCCCATTCACTCCCATTGTACACCATCCAAATGGTTGAAAACCCCTTCCCATTCACTCCCATTGTACACCATCCCAATGGACCCAAACCCCTTCCCATTCACTCCCATTGTACACCATCCCAATGGACCCAAACCCATTCCCATTCACTCCCATTGTACACCATCCCAATGGACCCAAACCCCTTCCAATTCATTCCCATTGTACACCATCCCAATGGACCAAAACCCCTTCCCATTCACTCCCATTGTACACCATCCCAATGGACCCGAAACCCTTCCCATTCACTCCCATTGTACACCATCCCAATGCACCCAAAACTCTTCCCATTCACTCCCATTGTACACCATCCCAATGGATGAAAATCCCTTCCCATTCACTCCCATTGTACACCATCCCAATGGACCCAAACCCCTTCCCATTCACCCCCATTGTACACCATCCCAATGCACCCAAAACTCTTCCCATTCACTCCCATTGTACACCATCCCAATGGATGAAAATCCCTTCCCATTCACTCCCATTGTACACCATCCCAATGGACCCAAACCCCTTCCCATTCACCCCCATTGTACACCATCCCAATGCACCCAAAACTCTTCCCATTCACTCCCATTGTACACCATCCCAATGGATGAAAATCCCTTCCCATTCACTCCCGTTGTACACCATCCTAATGGACCCAAACCCCTTCCCATTCAATCCCATTGTATACCATCCCAATGGACCCAAACCCCTTCCCATTCACTCCCATTGCACACTACCCCAATGGACCTGAACCCCTTCCCATTCACTCCCATTGTACACCATCCCAATGGACCCAAACCCCTTCCCAATCACTCCCATTGTACACCATCCCAATGGACCCAAACCCCTTCCCATTCACTCCCATTGTACACCATCCCAATGGACCCAAACCCCTTCTCATTCACTCCCATTGTATACCATCCCAATGGACCCAAACCCCTTCCCATTCACTCCCATCATACACAATCCCAATGGACCCCAACCCCTTCCCATTCACTCCCATTGTACACCATCCCAATGGACCCAAACCCCTTCTCATTCACTCCCATTGTATACCATCCCAATGGACCCAAACCCCTTCCCATTCACTCCCATTGTACACCATCCCAATGGACCCAAACCCCTTCCCATTCATTCCCATTGCACTCCACCCCAATGGACCTGAACCCTTTCCCGTTCACTCCCCTTGTACACCATCCCAATGGACCCCAACCCCTTCCCATTCACTCCCATTGTACACCATCCCAATGGACCCAAACCCCTTCCCATTCATTCCCATTGCACTCCACCCCAATGGACCTGAACCCCTTCCCAATCACTCCCATTGTACACCATCCCAATGGACCCAAACCCCTTCCCATTCACTCCCATTGTACACCTTCCCAATGGACCCAAACCCAATCCCCATTCACTCCCATTGTACACCATCCCAATGGACCCAAACCCCTTCCCATTCATTCCCATTGTACACAATCCCAGTGGACCCAAACCCCTTCCCATTCACTCCCATTGTACATCATCCCAATGGACCCAAACCCCTTCCCATTCATTCCCATTGTACACAATCCCAGTGGACCCAAACCCCTTCCCATTCACTCTCATTGTACATCATCCCAATGGACCCAAACCCCTTCCCATTCACTCCCATTGTACATCATCCCAATGGACCCAAACCCCTTCCCATTCATTCCCATTGTACACAATCCCAGTGGACCCAAACCCCTTCCCATTCACTCCCATTGTACATCATCCCAATGGACCCAAACCCCTTCCCATTCACTCCCATTGTACATCATCTCAATGGATGAAAACCCCTTCCCATTCGCTCCCATTGTACCCCATCCCAATGGACCCGAACCCCTTCCCATTCACTCCATTGTACACCACGGGGTGGCACGGTGGATCAGTGGTTAGCACTGCTGTCTGACAGCCCCAGCAACCCGGATTCGATTCCCATCTCAGGTGACTGTATGGAGTTTGCACATTCTCCCATCTCTGTGTGGGTTCCCTTCGGGTGCTCCAGTTTCTTCCCATAATCCAAAGATGTGCAGGTTAGGGTGGATTGGCTGTGCTAACTTACCCATAGTGTTAGGTGCATCAGTCAGGGGAATGGGTTTGGGTGGGTTACTCTTCGGAGGGTCGGTGTGGACTGGCTGGGCCGAAGGACCTGTTTCCACACTGTAGAGAATCTAATCTAATCTAACCATGACATTGGCACCAGTCAATGGGGAAGGTGGGAGCTGTTCTGATGGACAGTGTAACTAGAGGTGAGAACTGGGTTTTGAACTAAGGAGTGGAGGTGTGGGTTCGGCTGCAGGGAAAAATATGGGAAAACTTGAAGGGGGTAGCCGTTTCTTTGGGGAAGGGTGCTCACCGCAGCTTATTAAAGTTTCCAGAACGAGGACAGAGAACGTGGAAAGGCTCAGGAATCTAACTTCCGGCACAGCAGATAGAACATACAACAATACAGCGCAGAACAGGCCCTTTGGCTCTCGATGGTGCGCCGACCTGTGAACTATTCTCAGCTCGTCCCCCTACACTATCCCAAAATCATCCATGTGCTTATCTAAGGATTGTTTAAATCTCCCTCATGTGGCTGAGTTGACTCCATTAGCAGGTAGGGCATTCCACACCCTTACCACTCTCTGAGTAAAGAACCTGCCTCTGACGTCTGTCTTAAATCTATCACCCCTCAATTTGTAGCTATGCCCCCTCGTACACGCTGGCATCATCATCCTTGGAAAAAGAGTCTCACTATCTACCCTATCAAATCCTCTGATCATCTTGTATGTCTCTATCAAATCCCCCCTTAGCCTCTTCTTTCCAATGAGAACAGACCCAAGTCTCTTAGCCTTTCCTCAAAACACCTTCCCTCCAGACCAGGCAACATCCTGGTCAATCTCCTCTGCACCTTTTCCAATGCTTCCACATCCTTCCCGAAATATGGGGACCAGAACTGTACACAACATTCCAAGTGCAGCCGCACCAGCGTTTTGTATAGTTGCAGCATGATATTGCCCAGCATTTCAACTCCCCCTCCCACTCTGCCGAGGACATGGAGGTCCTGGGCCTCCTTCACCACCGCTCCCTCACCACCAGACGCCTGGAGGAAGAACGCCTCATCTTCCGCCTCGGAACACTTCAACCCCAGGGCATCAATGTGGACTTCACCAGTTTCCTCATTTCCCCTTCCCCCACCTCATCCCAGTTCCAACATTCCAGCTCGGCCCTGACCTCATGACCTGTCCTACCTGTCAGTCTTCCTTCCCACCTATCCACTCCACTCTCCTCTCTGACCTATCACCTTCATCCCCTCCCTCACTCACCTATTGTACTCTATGCGACATTGTCCCCATCCCCACCCTCCTATCATTTATCTCTCCAGCCTTCAGGCTCTCTGCCTGTATTCCTGATGAAGGACTTTTGCCCGAAACGTGGTAAAAGATTTTGCTGCTCCTCGGATGCTGCCTGAACTGCTGTGCTCTTCCAGCACCACTAATCCAGAATCTAGTTTCCAGCATCTGCAGTCATTGTTTTAACCATGCTAAATTTCCCCATAGTGTTCAGGGATGTGTACGTTCGGGTGGATTAGCCATGCTAAATTACCCCATAGTGTTCAGGGATGTGTAGGTTAGGGGGGATTGGCCGTGCTAAATTACCCCATAGTGTTCAGGGATGTATAGGTTAGGGTGGATTGGCCGTGCTAAATTACCCCATAGTGTTCAGGGATGTGTAGGTTAGGGGGGATTGGCCATGCTAAATTACCCCATAGTGTTCAGGGATGTGTAGATTAGGGTGGATTGGCCATGCTAAATTGCCCCATAGTGTTCAGGGATGTGCAGGTTAGGGTGGATTGGCCATGCTAAATTACCCCATAGTGTTCAGGGATGTGTAGGTCAGGGTGGATTGGCCGTTCTAAATTACCCCATAGTGTTCAGGGATGTGTAGGTTAGGGTGGATTGGCCGTGCTAAATTACCCCATAGTGTTCAGGGATGTGTAGATTAGGGTGGATTGGCCATGCTAAATTACCCATAGTGCTCAGGGATGTGCAGGTTAGGGTGGATTGTCCGTGCTAAATTACCCCATAGTGTTCAGGGATGTGTAGGTTAGGGTGGATTGGCCGTGCTAAATTACCCATAGTGTTCAGGGATGTGCAGGTTAGGGTGGATTGGCCATGCTAAATTACCCCATAGTGTTTAGGGATGTGTACGTTCGGGTGGATTGGCCGTGCTAAATTACCCCATAGTGTTCAGGGATGTGTACGTTAGGGTGGATTGGCCATGCTAAATTGCCCCATAGTGTTCAGGGATGTGTAGATTAGGGTGGATTGGCCATGGGAAATTACCCCATAGTGTTCAGGGATGTGCAGGTTAGGGTGGATTGGCCATGCTAAATTACCCCATAGTGTTCAGGGATGTGTACGTTCGGGTGGATTGGCCGTGCTAAATTACCCCATAGTGTTCAGGAATGTGTAGGTTAGGGTGGATTGGCCATGCTAAATTACCCCATAGTGTTCAGGAATGTGTAGGTTAGGGTGGATTGGCCATGCTAAATTACCCCATAGTGTTCAGGGATGTGTAGGTTAGGGTGGATTGGCCGTACTAAATTACCCCATAGTGTTCAGGGATGTGTAGGTTAGGGTGGATTGGCCATGCTAAATGGCCCCATAGTGTTCAGGGATGTGTAGATTAGGGTGGATTGGCCATGGGAAATTACCCCATAGTGTTCAGGGATGTGCAGGTTCGGGTGGATTGGCCATGCTAAATTACCCCATAGTGTTCAGGGATGTGTACGTTCGGGTGGATTGGCCGTGCTAAATTACCCCATAGTGTTCAGGAATGTGTAGGTTAGGGTGGATTGGCCATGCTAAATTACCCCATAGTGTTCAGGAATGTGTAGGTTAGGGTGGATTGGCCATGCTAAATTACCCCATAGTGTTCAGGGATGTGTAGGTTAGGGTGGATTGGCCGTGCTAAATTACCCCATAGTGTTCAGGGATGTGTACGTTCGGGTGGATTGGCCGTGCTAAATTACCCCATAGTGTTCAGGAATGTGTAGGTTAGTGTGGATTGGCCATGCTAAATTACCCCATAGTGTTCAGGAATGTGTAGGTTAGGGTGGATTGGCCATGCTAAATTACCCCATAGTGTTCAGGGATGTGTAGGTTAGGGTGGATTGGCCGTACTAAATTACCCCATAGTGTTCAGGGATGTGTAGGTTAGGGTGGATTGGCCATGCTAAATTGCCCCATAGTGTTCAGGGATGTGTAGATTAGGGTGGATTGGCCATGGGAAATTACCCCATAGTGTTCAGGGATGTGCAGGTTAGGGTGGATTGGCCATGCTAAATTACCCCATAGTGTTCAGGGATGTGTACGTTCGGGTGGATGGCCGTGCTAAATTACCCCATAGTGTTCAGGAATGTGTAGGTTAGGGTGGATTGGCCATGCTAAATTACCCCATAGTGTTCAGGGATGTGTAGGTTAGGGTGGATTGGCCGTGCTAAATTACCCCATAGTGTTCAGGGATGTGTAGGTTAGGGTGGATTGGCCATGCTAAATTACCCCATAGTGTTCAGGGATGTGTACGTTCGGGTGGATTGGCCGTGCTAAATTACCCCATAGTGTTCAGAGATCTGTGGGTTAGGGTGGATTGGCCATGCTAAATTACCCATAGTGTTCAGGGATGTGCAGGTTAGGGTGGATTGGCCATGCTAAATTACCCCATAGTGTTCAGGGATGTGTACGTTCGGGTGGATTGGCCGTGCTAAATTGTCCCATAGTGTTCAGGGATGTGTACGTTCAGGTGGATTGGCCGTGCTAAATTACCCCATAGTGTTCAGAGATCTGTGGGTTAGGGTGGATTGGCCATGCTAAATTACCCATAGTGTTCAGGGATGTGTACGTTCGGGTGGATTGGCCGTGCTAAATTACCCCATAGTGTTCAGAGATGTGTGGATTAGGGTGGATTGGCCGTGCTAAATTACCCCATAGTGTTCAGCGATGTGTAGGTTAGGGTGGATTGGCCATGGGAAATTGCGCCATAGTGTTCAAGGATGTGTAGGTTAGTATGGATTGGCCATGTTAAATTGCCCCATAGTGTTCAGGGATGTATAGGTTAGGGTGGATTGGCCGTGCTAAATTTTCCATAGTGTTCAGGGATGTTTAGGTTAGTGTGGATTGGCCATGCTAAATTACCCCATAGTGTTCAGGGATGTGTAGGTTAGGGTGGATTGGCCGTGCTAAATTACCCCATAGTGTTCAGGGATGTGTAGGTTGGGGTGGATTGGCCGTGCTAAATTGTCCCATAGTGTTCAGGGATGTGTACATTCGGGTGGATTGGCCGTGCTAAATTGTCCCATAGTGTTCAGGGATGTGTACGTTCGGGTGGATTGGCCATGCTAAATTACCCCATAGTGTTCAGGGATGTGTACGTTCGGGTGGATTGGCCGTGCTAAATTACCCCATAGTGTTCAGGGATGTGTAGGTTAGGGTGGATTGGCCGTGCTAAATTACCCCATAGTGTTCAGGGATGTGTAGGTTAGGGTGGATTGGCCATGCTAAATTACCCCATAGTGTTCAGGGATGTGCAGGTTAGGGTGGATTGGCCATGCTAAATTACCAATAGTGTTCAGGGATGTGTACTTTCGGGTGGATTGGCCATGCTAAATTACCCCATAGTGTTCAGGGATGTGTAGGTTAGGGTGGATTGGCCGTGCTAAATTACCCCTTAGTGTTCAGGGATGTGTAGGTTAGGGTGGATTGGCCGTGCTAAATTACCCCATAGTGTTCAGGGGTGTGTAGGTTGGGGTGGATTGGCCATGCTAAATTACCCCATAGTGTTCAGGGATGTGTAGGTTAGTGTGGATTGGCCATGCTAAATTACCCCATAGTGTTCAGGGATGTGTAGGTTAGGGTGGATTGGCCATGATAAATTACCCCATAGTGTTCAGGAATGTGTACGTTCGGGTGGATTGGCCATGCTAAATTACCCCATAGTGTTCAGGGATGTGTAAATTAGTGTGGATTGGCCATGCTAAATTACCCCATAGTGTTCAGGGATGTGTAGGTTAGGGTGCATTGGCCGTGCTAAATTACCCCATAGTGTTCAGGGATGTGTACGTTCGGGTGGATTGGCCATGCTAAATTACCCCATAGTGTTCAGGGATGTGTAGGTTAGGGTGGATTGGCCATGCTAAATTACCCATAGTGTTCAGGGATGTGCAGGTTAGGGTGGATTGGCCATGCTAAATTACCCCATAGTGTTCAGGGATGTGTACGTTCGGGTGGATTGGCCGTGCTAAATTGTCCCATAGTGTTCAGGGATGTGAAGGTTAGCGTGGATTGGCCTACGCTAAAATACCCCATAGTGTTCAGGGATGTGTACGTTCAGGTGGATTGGCCGTGCTAAATTACCCCATAGTGTTCAGAGATCTGTGGGTTAGGGTGGATTGGCCATGCTAAATTACCCCATAGTGTTCAGGGATGTGTACGTTCGGGTGGATTGGCCGTGCTAAATTACCCCATAGTGTTCAGAGATGTGTGGATTAGGGTGGATTGGCCGTGCTAAATTACCCCATAGTGTTCAGCGATGTGTAGGTTAGGGTGGATTGGCCATGGGAAATTGCGCCATAGTGTTCAAGGATGTGTAGGTTAGTATGGATTGGCCATGTTAAATTGCCCCATAGTGTTCAGGGATGTATAGGTTAGGGTGGATTGGCCGTGCTAAATTTTCCATAGTGTTCAGGGATGTTTAGGTTAGTGTGGATTGGCCATGCTAAATTACCCCATAGTGTTCAGGGATGTGTAGGTTAGGGTGGATTGGCCGTGCTAAATTACCCCATAGTGTTCAGGGATGTGTAGGTTGGGGTGGATTGGCCGTGCTAAATTGTCCCATAGTGTTCAGGGATGTGTACATTCGGGTGGATTGGCCGTGCTAAATTGTCCCATAGTGTTCAGGGATGTGTACGTTCGGGTGGATTGGCCATGCTAAATTACCCCATAGTGTTCAGGGATGTGTACGTTCGGGTGGATTGGCCGTGCTAAATTACCCCATAGTGTTCAGGGATGTGTAGGTTAGGGTGGATTGGCCGTGCTAAATTACCCCATAGTGTTCAGGGATGTGTAGGTTAGGGTGGATTGGCCATGCTAAATTACCCCATAGTGTTCAGGGATGTGCAGGTTAGGGTGGATTGGCCATGCTAAATTACCAATAGTGTTCAGGGATGTGTACTTTCGGGTGGATTGGCCATGCTAAATTACCCCATAGTGTTCAGGGATGTGTAGGTTAGGGTGGATTGGCCGTGCTAAATTACCCCTTAGTGTTCAGGGATGTGTAGGTTAGGGTGGATTGGCCGTGCTAAATTACCCCATAGTGTTCAGGGGTGTGTAGGTTGGGGTGGATTGGCCATGCTAAATTACCCCATAGTGTTCAGGGATGTGTAGGTTAGTGTGGATTGGCCATGCTAAATTACCCCATAGTGTTCAGGGATGTGTAGGTTAGGGTGGATTGGCCATGATAAATTACCCCATAGTGTTCAGGAATGTGTACGTTCGGGTGGATTGGCCATGCTAAATTACCCCATAGTGTTCAGGGATGTGTAAATTAGTGTGGATTGGCCATGCTAAATTACCCCATAGTGTTCAGGGATGTGTAGGTTAGGGTGCATTGGCCGTGCTAAATTACCCCATAGTGTTCAGGGATGTGTACGTTCGGGTGGATTGGCCATGCTAAATTACCCCATAGTGTTCAGGGATGTGTAGGTTAGGGTGGATTGGCCATGCTAAATTGCCCCATAGTGTCCAGGGATGTGTCGGTTAGGGTGGATTGGCCGTACTAAATTACCCCATAGTGTTCAGGGATGTGTAGGTTAGGGTGGATTGGCCATGCTAAATTGCCCCATAGTGTTCAGGGATGTGTAGATTAGGGTGGATTGGCCATGGGAAATTACCCCATAGTGTTCAGGGATGTGCAGGTTAGGGTGGATTGGCCATGCTAAATTACCCCATATTGTTCAGGGATGTGTACGTTCGGGTGGATTGGCCGTGCTAAATTACCCCATAGTGTTCAGGGATGTGTAGGTTAGGGTGGATTGGCCGTGCTAAATTACCCCATAGTGTTCAGGGATGTGTAGGTTGGGGTGGATTGGCCATGCTAAATTACCCCATAGTGTTCAGGGATGTGTAGGTTAGTGTGGATTGGCCATGATAAATTACCCCATAGTGTTCAGGAATGTGTACGTTCGGGTGGATTGGCCATGCTAAATTACCCCATAGTGTTCAGGGATGTGTAGGTTAGGGTGGATTGGCCATGCTAAATTACCCCATAGTGTTCAGGAATGTGTACGTTCGGGTGGATTGGCCATGCTAAATTACCCCATAGTGTTCAGGGATGTGTAAATTAGTGTGGATTGGCCATGCTAAATTACCCCATAGTGTTCAGGGATGTGTAGTTTAGGGTGCATTGGCCGTGCTAAATTACCCCATAGTGTTCAGGGATGTGTACGTTCGGGTGGATTGGCCATGCTAAATTACCCCATAGTGTTCAGGGATGTGTAGGTTAGGGTGGATTGGCCATGCTAAATTGCCCCATAGTGTCCAGGGATGTGTAGGTTAGGGTGGATTGGCCGTACTAAATTACCCCATAGTGTTCAGGGATGTGTAGGTTAGGGTGGATTGGCCATGCTAAATTGCCCCATAGTGTTCAGGGATGTGTAGATTAGGGTGGATTGGCCATGGGAAATTACCCCATAGTGTTCAGGGATGTGCAGGTTAGGGTGGATTGGCCATGCTAAATTACCCCATAGTGTTCAGGGATGTGTACGTTCGGGTGGATTGGCCGTGCTAAATTACCCCATAGTGTTCAGGAATGTGTAGGTTAGGGTGGATTGGCCATGCTAAATTACCCCATAGTGTTCAGGAATGTGTAGGTTAGGGTGGATTGGCCGTGCTAAATTACCCCATAGTGTTCAGGGATGTGTAGGTTAGTGTGGATTGGCCATGCTAAATTACCCCATAGTGTTCAGGGATGTGTAGGTTAGGGTGGATTGGCCATGCTAAATTACCCCATAGTGTTCAGGGATGTGTAGGTTAGTGTGTATTGGCCATGCTAAATTACCCCATAGTGTTCAGGGATGTGTAGATTAGGGTGGATTGGCCATGCTAAATTACCCCATAGTGTTCAGGGATGTGTGGATTCGTGTGGATTGGCCATGCTAAATTACCCCATAGTGTTCAGGGATGTGTAGGTTAGGGTGGATTGGCCATGCTAAAATACCCCATAGTGTTCAGGGATGTGTAGGTTAGGGTGGATTGGCCGTGCTAAATTACCCCATAGTGTTCAGGGATGTGTACGTTCGGGTGGATTGGCCATGCTAAATTGCCCCATAGTGTTCAGGGATGTGTAGGTTAGGGTGGATTGGCCATGCTAAATTACCCCATAGTGTTCAGGGATGTGTAGGTTAGGGTGGATTGGCCATTCTAAATTGCCCCATAGTGTCCAGGGATGTGTAGGTTAGGGTGGATTGGCCATAATAAATTACCCCATAGTGTTCAGGGATGTGAAGGTGAGGGTGGATTGGCCATGCTAAATTGTCCCATAGTGTTCAGGGATGTGTAGGTGAGGGTGGATTGGCCGTGCTAAATTGCCCATAGTGTTCAGGGATGTGTAGGTTAGTGTGGATTGGACGTGCTAAATTACCCCATCGTGTTCAGGGATGTGTAGGTTAGGGTGGATTGGCCATGCTAAATTACCCCATAGTGTTCAGGGATGTGTAGGTTAGGGTGGATTGGCCATGCTAAATTACCCCATCGTGTTCAGGGATGTGTAGGTTATGGTGGATTGGCCTTGCTAAATTACCCCATAGTGTTCAGGGATGTGTACGTTCGGGTGGATTGGCCATGCTAAATTACCCCATAGTGTTCAGGGATGTGTAGGTTAGGGTGGATTGGCCATGCTAAATTACCCCATAGTGTTCAGGGATGTGTAGGTTAGGGTGGATTGGCCATGCTAAATTACCTTTGAGGAGCCAGGAGGTCCAGTTCCACCACAGAACACACCAGTGAGCCTCCTTCTTTAGAGACCTCAATTTCCCTTCCCACGCATCTCGTCCATTTCCTGCACCTCCGCCCTCAGACCCCACCCCTCTAACTACAACAAGGACAGAACGCCCCTGGTGCTCACCTTTCACCCTACCAACCTTTGCATAAACCAAATCACCGCCGACATTTCCGCCACCTCCAAACAGACCACACTACCAGGGATATATTTCCCTCCCCGCCCTTTACCGCCTTCCACAAAGTCCGTTCCCTCCGTGACTACCTGGTCAGGTCCACGCCCCCAAATAACCCACCCTCCAATCCTGGCACCTTTTCCTGCCACTGCAGGAATTGCAAAACCTGTGCCCACACCTCCTCCCTCACCTCTATCCAAGGCCCTAAAGGAGCCTTCCACATCCATCAAAGTTTCACCTGCACATCCACTAATATCATTTATTGTATCCGTTGCTCCCGATGCGGTCTCCTCTACATTGGGGAGACTGGACGCCTCCTAGCAGAGCGCTTTAGGGAACATCTCCGGGACACCCGCACCAATCAACCAAACCGCCCCGTGGCCCAACATTTCAACTCCCCCTCCCACTCTGCCGAGGACATGGAGGTCCTGGGCCTCCTTCACCGCCGCTCCCTCACCACCAGACGCCTGGAGGAAGAACGCCTCATCTTCCAACTCGGAACACTTTAACCCCAGGGCATCAATGTGGACTTCAACAGTTTCCTCATTTCCCCTTCCCCCACCTCACCCCAGTTCCAAACTTCCAGCTCAGCACTGTTCCCATGACTTGTCCAGACTTGTCCGACCTTCCTATCTCCTTTTCCACCTATCCACTCCACCCTTTCCTCCCTGACCTATCACCTTCATCCCCTCCCCCACTCACCTATTGTACTCTATGCTACTTTCTCCCCACCCCCACCCTCCTATCAATTATCTCTCCACCCTTCAGGCTCTCTGCCTGTATTCCTGATGAAGGGCTTTTGCCCGAAATGTCGATTTTCCTGCTCCTCGGATGCTGCCTGACCTGCTGTGCTTTCCCAGCACCACTCTACTCCATGCTCATAAGGAAAGGGTAATGTCTGCTTCCTCCATGATGCAGGCAGCTTGTGGTTTGCTAATATTCTCCTCACGGGGAGGTGAACCATCTTGGAGGTGTTATTTCCCCCTCAACCATCAACCTTTCTAACGTGTCTGTTTCAAGCAATGGGGTGGGGGTGGATTGGAAATGCTCTGGTTTCCTGGAAGTCCAGATCAGGGCTGGGTGGAGGGGTCACGCGAGAGGAGATTGCCTGTTCGACCCCACACACACACTATTGTCAATCGACCAGGCCGAGGAAGGTTCCCCATAACATCAAGTGACTCACTGGTTCCAGTGTTGGAGACATCTATGATGGGCCTAGATAAAAGGTTGATAGTAAAATGACCAAAAATCCAATAAAGAACAAAGAAAATTTCGGCCCTCCAAGCCTGAGCCGATCCAAGTCCACTGTCTAAACCTATCGCCCAATTCCTAAGGATCTGTATCCCTCTGCTCCCCACCTACTCATGCATCGGTCCAGACGCATCTTAAATAAATCTACTTTGCCTGCTCTACCACCTCTGCTGGCACAGACACCTACCACCCTCTGTTTGAAGCACTTGCCACGTTTATCCCCCTTAAACTTTTCACCTCTCACCTTGAACATGTGACCTCTCGTTATTGAATCCTTCACCCTGGGAAAAACCTTATCTCTAGCCACCCTGTCTCTACCCTTCATGATTTTGTAAACCTCAATCAGGTCCCCCCCTCAATCTCCTTTTTTCTAATGAAAACAAACCTAACCTACTCAACCTCTCTTCATAGCTAGCCCCTTCCATACCAGGCAACGTCCTCGTAAACCTTCTCTGCCCCCTCTCCAAAGCGCCCACATCCTTTTGGTAATCACAGACAGGTCAAACCACTTTGAGTCGTAGAGATGTACAGCACAGACTGGTCGGCGCAACATCGAAGGCCGAAGGGCCTGTACTGCACTGTAATGTTCTATGTTCTATGAACCTGGGATCCTGGTGCTGTGAGGCAGCAGTGCTGACCACTGAGCTACCGTACCGCCCAATAATACTGCTCGACCATCACTTTGCCTGCTCTTTGTGTCCATCGTTCTTTGTATTCATTGCATTATGGAGTGGGGAATACAGGAAGTGTGACAATCCCTTACTTGTCAAATGGCAGGCTTCAAAGAGCCATGATGAGAGCAGTCCTTCCTCAACAGGGTCAGGACAGACCAGGGTATTTGCACAGCCTACCCCCCACAACTGAACCTCACTATAAACCCCTAATACATTTCACAGAATTGCTATGGTGCAACTGGAGGTCATTCGGTGCATTGTACCCGCACTGGCTGTTCAAGCGAGCAGTATTCCCTCATGGAGGGAGAAAGTGAGGACTGCAGATGCTGGAGGTCAGAGTCAAAAGGTTGTGGTGCTGGAAAAGCACAGCAGGTCAGGCAGCATCCGAGGAGCAGGAGAGTCGACGTTTCTGGCTGGAGCCCTTCATCAGGAATGCCTCCAGTCCTTTCCCCATATCCCTGCACACCAACTAATCCTCCGATGCCCTCTCGAATGCCTCAGTTGAACCTGCCTCCATCACATTTCCAGGCACTACTCGGTGTACGAAGAGATTTTCCTCACTTCATTTGCACATCTCTTTAAATCTACGCCCCTCTAATTCTTTCACAAACGAGAACAGCTTCTCCCAATCTCCGTTATCCAGCCCACTCGTGACCCTCTCAGCCTTCGTCTTGCCAAGAAGAACAGCCCCAACCTCTTCACTGAAGTTTCTTATTCCTGTGAATCGCTTCTCCATTCTCTCCAATGCATTCACACCCTTCCTATAAGGTGGCACATGTAGCTGTACAAAACACTCCAGCTGAGGTGTAACAAGTTTGTTCAACAGCACCGCCTTGCTCTTGTACTATATATGCCCCTATTAATAAAGCTGAGGATACTATACACTTTATTAACTCCACCCTCCATTGACCATCTCACCACCTTTCATGGTTTGAGCACATATACACCCAGGTCCCTCTGCTCCTACACCACTTTAGAATTGCACCTCCTGTTTTATATTTTAATGTTTCTCAGCCCTTGCTGCATTGAATGTCATCGACCACCTATCCACCCACGCCATCAACTTGCCCTTCCTTGTGAAGTTTTATGTTGTGACCCTCACAGATTACAATTCTTCCAAACTTAGTGTCATCTGCAAACTTGGAAATGCACACCAAGATCCAGATCATTCATGTATATCAGGACAAACAACAGATTCCAATACTGAACCATAGGGAACTCCACTACAATGCATTCACCCCTTGCAGCGAGACACAAACTACACTGCACATTACTAAGGAGTACTCGCCACCTCTCACCCCCCCGACCAGAAACGTGTCAATTGTGGAGGCGATTACTTGGCTCCCGGAATTTACATCCACAAAATAATGGTAACTTTTTTAAAGTGAATTTTAAAATGTACTCCAGCCAGTTTAATTGCTGTTCTTAATATTTGATTCCTGGAGCCTCCAGTCCAATTTGTACGACAACCCCTTTTTGAAAAGTGCGAGGTGATTCACTTTGGAAGGAGGAACAGGAATGCAGAGTTCAGGGCGAATGGTAAGATTCTTGGTAGTGTGGATGAGCAGAGAGATCTCGGTGTCCATGTACATACATCCCTGAAAGCTGCCACCCAGGTTGATAGGGTTGTTAAGGAGGCATACAGTGTGTTAGCTTTTATTGGGAGAGGGATCGAGTTTCGGAATCATGAGATCATGCTGCAGCTGTACAAAACTCTGGTGCGGCCCCACTTGGAGTATTGCATGCAGTTCTGGTCACCACATTATAGGAAGGATGTGGAAGCTTTGGAAAGGGTTCAGAGGAGATTTACTGGGATGTTGCCTGGTTCGGAGGAAAGGCTGAGGGACTTGAAGCAGTTTTCGTTAGAGAGAAGAAGGTTGAGCGGTGACTCAATAGGGACATATAAGATAATCAGAGGGTTAGATAGGGTGGACACTGAGAGCATTTTTCCCTGGATGGTGATGGCTAGCACGAGGGGACATAGCTTTAAATTGAGGGGTGATAGATATAGCACAGATGTCAGAGGTAGGTTCTTTACTCAGTAGTAGGGGCGTGGAAAACACTGCCTGCAACAGTAGTAGACTGTAGTGGGTTTTAAACCAATGTCCCCTGTACATTGGTCTGGCCTCTGGGCACACTTTCACGACAAGGACTCTCTATGAGGTCTGAATGGAAAGGAGAGCAATTTATTGAATTTACTTAAGGCGGAGTCTGACTGACTCTCGCTCGATGAGGGAGCAGCAAGGAAGTGGAATTGAGGCCATAACCAGACTAGTTAGTTAGTAAGACAAACTGGGACAGGACTTACACAGATAATGATAGGGTTGTGGAACAGAGAGACCTAGGGGTGCAGACATATAGTTCCTTGAAAGTGGTATCACAGGTAGAAAGTTTGGTGGAGGTGGTATTTGGCACACTTGCCTTCACTGGTCAGAGCTTCAGGATCAGGAGTTCAAAGAGATGACGATCCAACCTGTCCATGCCGACCAGATATCCCAACCCAGAGTTAGTACTTAACATCACAGCTCTAAAAGACATTGGTAAAGCCACACTTGGAGCACTGCATACAATTCTGGTCACCCTGCTGTAGGAAGGTTGTTACTAAAATGGAAAGGATGTAAAGAAAAATTACAAGGATATTACTGGGACTAGAGCGTTTGAGTTATAAGAAGCTGGAACCTTTTTTCACGGGAGCATAGAAGGCTGAGGGGTGACCTTAGAGGTTTATAAATCACGAGGGGCATAAATAAGGTGAATAACCAAGGTTCTTTTCAGTAGGGGAAAGGGAGATTTCAAAACTTAAAGGTTAAAAGTGCAAGATTTAAAAGGGACCCAAGGACCCACATTTTCACACAGAGGGGGTGTATATATGGAACATGCTGCCAGAGCAAGTAGTAGAGTAAGATTACAACATTTATGACATTTGGGAAGATATTCTGAAAGGAGTGAAAAGGAGGGGACACAAAGAGTAGGGGAGAAATGTTTTATGGAGTGACTTGCACAGCTTGAGGCCCAGGCAGTTGATGAGAGGCCACAATTGGAAGAGCACAGAGACCCTCAGAGGGCTGAGATAGGGAAAGGTGTAGGGGTTGAAGGTGGTTACAAAGAGGTGAGTGTTGGGGCTGGATGTGGCTAGATTTGGGATGGTCGGATCAACTATGTGGGGGGGGGAGGGGAGGAATTACTGAGATACAGGAATGCAAGGACTGGGGGAGGGCAGAGAGATAAAGAATCATGGTGTGTGACAAGGCTTTTAGAGATAAGGAGGTTGTAAATGCTACAGGAGGTTACACAGAGAGTTGTAGAGAATTAGAATTGAATTTGAATCCCTTCGGCCCAACAAGTCCACACCGACTTCCGAAGAGTATCCCAAACAAACCCATTCCTCATTACTCTATATTTACCCCAGTTAATGCACCTAACCTACACATCGTTTGGATGGTGGGAAGAAACTGGAGCACCCAGCGGAAACCCACATGATGTGACTGGCTTCTCCAGCAGGTGAGACCCTACCCACGGCTGGATAAAGCCTCGATACGGAAACTGAATGCTAATTTAAAGGGCCAAAAGCAGCAGAACATTCCTGCCTTGGATTTAATCAGGGCAGAGGTTGGCAAGGCATTAAAATGCACCTTGCAGCTAAGGCAACAATCTCTTGTTTGCTTCAGGAGAGTCTGATCCATATCTTCTTCAATGATAATGGTTAACAAATAATCTGCAACTTGGGCTTATTGTTCATGGTCTATTGAAGAGTGAAAATATAATTGGTTCCTGACAAGGCTTTAGAGATGCAAAGTTGTAGATGCTAGAGGAAATTACAGAGGAGAGTTGTAGAGGCTGGACATTACTGATGTAGGAAGGGGTACAGCGTTCTGAGCTTCCCAGATTTTGGAAGTTAAACCGGTTAGATAGAACTGATGACATCCAAGAACCATACAACTTCGACATTAGTCACCACGACAGCTTGCAATAGCAGTTCAAAGGAGGACTTAATCCCCAGCAAGACAAACAACAGTTGTACTTGGAAGTACTGAGTGTGTTCATTTTGAGGCCCCAATTTGAGGTATACAAAGACTAGATGTCCCATTCACAAATGTTACTGTTACTTCTTTCTGGTTGTCAAGCCTCCCAGCAGGTATTCCACTGCTTCCTCATTGACCAAATCAAACAGTAAAATGAGCTTTAATCTGCTGTTTTAATACTTGATGCAAAATTGACTGAAAGTCTCACTTTGCCTCCAGAGAGGAGGTTGGATCTCTAGCTTGCAAAGTGGGATGTGATTTGGGCTTAATATTTAAAACCTTTTGTAGGATGCATGTTTCCTATCCTCAAGTGCATTCTTAAGTTTTGTTTGTATTGTGGCTTTGAGTCAACACTTCCCATCTGAATGCAGGACTTGTGTAGTTTGGATCCAGGCAGGTGTTGATCTCTAGTCCTCCCTTGCTGAAGAATCCCTCCCAACCACTCCCCATTACCGTGGCTTCCCCTCTGGTTAGACATTGTAACTGATAAAATCAGGCCCATGACATACTGAAGGCCAGGAAACACACATACAAGCACAAAATACACAGGCTTAATGAAGGAATCAATGAACCTTGCTCCATTTATATGAGAATAAATTAAAAATAAATAATTGGAATGACTGTATAAGTTTGTCACATATAATTTTTGTTTTGCAACCACAATCATTAAAATTCTACTCAAAAGTTCATCGGCTACGATTTTTTTTCTTGTTGAGGTTTTATATGATACAGCTCGACAGACTTTTTAAAATTCTTGTAATTTAGTTCAGATAGGGTTGCTTAGCAACAGAACCAAGACCAAACCTGTTGGCCAACTAAAGTATTTTTCTCTGGGTGAACAATGTAAAAGATCTATTCACAGGCTGGAGAAGGCCAAGGCGAGGGGTGCTCCAGGTACAGGAATCTTACTTTCTTCCCACTTGACACCAGATTTGTAGCCCCCCTCCCCCCACCAGATGGAGATGGAAGGTAATGATATAGTTCAGATAAAATGCCATCCATTCCCCTTCGGTCACATTTATTCATCTGTCATGATTGAGTAGATCTAGATGACTACCACTGTATTTACGCCCCCACTGGATTTTCTCATTCTCTTCGCCCTCAATCCCAACTACCTCCTCCCCACCACCAATTAGTTTCCCATCTTTTCCCCATGAATCCCAAGCATTAGCCAACTGCTTGTGGCAGGGAAGTACCAACAGCTAGAGTTGATAAACACCACAATTCATAATCCATAGATTTACCAACTAGACTCAATAGGGAACACAATTAATGATTCCTGATGACTTCCAAACACAGGATTCAAGTTTGGATTATTAAAAAGTGAGAGGTGTTGGCAGGAGAACTCCAACCCCTAATGAGGAAAGAGTTGATGTGGACGTAAAGTGATCAGAAGAATGCTCTGTTCGTTGCCAGAGACCCTGGCTCTCGATAAGTATTCACATGTAAATACATTTTGTATATACAGATATATATATATATTTAAATAATGCAATTGTCTTTGGTTGGTGCAGGCGTGAGATATTGGAAAATTGGAACCTGTTATAAAAGAGATCTCAACCTCTCCCTATTACCTAATACTAGCGAGTTACCCATCATTTTGTTATCACATCTCACTGATATCGTCTCCCCCAGGCCAGGGTTCTTATCGACATTTCAAATACTGATAATTAACCTTCATAACTAGACCTGAAGATTGTGTCGTCCTGGTCTGAGAGAGAAACAGAGAGAAGGGGAGGGAGGAGACACTTAAGTCGTCTCAAGAATTTTAGAGGGACAGGAGAGCTGTGAAACGCAAGGTTTGAACCCCGAAAGGCCAAGCTCAATGGGGGCTTAAGGAACCAGCTTGGCAACACTATAGAGTTAGAGCTGAAAATGTGTTGCTGGAAAAGCGCAGCAGGTCAGGCAGCATCCAAGGAGCAGGAGAATCGATGTTTCTGGCATGGTTCATGCCCGAAATGTCGATCCTCCTGCTCCTTGGATGCTGCCTGACCTGCTGCGCTTTTCCAGCAACACATTTTCAGCTCTGATCTCCAGCATCTGCAGTCCTCACTTTCTCCAACAATGCAGAGTTAGCCACTACCTTCAATGCTGCAGAATACAGGCATCACTGAAAGGCCAACACTTCATGCTCTAAATCCTATACACAATTGAGAAGGTTCCCTGATTGAATGGCACTTTAGATGTTAAGTGTCAGTCAAATTGTTATGGCTCTGGAGTCACACTTCAGCTAGACTGGGTAAAGGCAGATTTCCCTGCAGGTGAAGGAGATTAACAGACATTCAGATTTTTTTGGACAATCTGGTAGTTTCATGGTCACTGAGCCTTAGCTAGTTATGCTGGATATTTATTTAATTAATAAAATTTAAATCACCCCCATCTAGTAGCCATGTCAGGATTAGAACATCTGTCTGCCAAACATTTGTACCTACTATAACCGCTCTGCTAGTTTCCACTGTCCCACCAGGAATTAACCTGTGGGGTTACAGTTGGCCTGCAAGAGGAGATAACCAGTTTAAAGAACAACCATTGGAAATTAATGCACTGCTCATTCTGGATCTCAAGAGGGAGGTATACAAGGCAAGTATGGACCAGCACCAGCAAATGTGAGAGATTTAGGATTAGGGCTGTAGCAGAATAAGCCTGTGGGTTTGCTGTTGCTAATGAATGCATAGATGACCAGATGGGACTAGTTGCACCATCTCATGTAGAATAGCTGGCATAGATAAAGACAGGTTGAATAAGTGCACTAGTTCAGGGCAGGAAGTAATGATTTGAAGCACTCACCCAACTAAGGTAGGACCTACAGAAACGGGGAGCTCAAAAATTCACTGTAATTTAATAAAATGTCCAGTCAAATGTCAGATGGAATTCATCAACCAGGGCTTGGGGTAAACACAGCAGTAAATTACTGGGCAATGAATAAGTTGGTTGATTCTGTTTTATTTGAAAAGTCACAGATCAGCAGCGTAGTGATGTCCTAATGTACTAGAGGCGATGAAGCGAGGGCAAAATTCACTCAGCCTGGGACCAGCCCAGTTCATGTCTCATATCATGAGACACGCCCAAGATAGGTGGGCTTTTTAAATCTGGGGTCATGCTTCTCCAGCACCTTGATGTACATTTATTCATCATCTGATAGGACATTAGTTGTATTAACTCCTTGATGGGATGTGGATGTTGCTGGGCATTGCCAGCATTCGTTGCCCTTCCCTAACTGCCTTGTTCAGCCAGTTCAGAGGGCATCGAGAGCCAACCTCATTGCGGTGGAGTTACATATAGGCCTGACCAGGTAAGGACAGCAGATTTCCCTCTCTAAAGGGCAGTTAGTGAACCAAATGGATTTTAGAGCAGTTGGCAATCACGGTTATGGTCATTAATTAAATGGAGAGAAGCGTGCAGGTACATAATTGGACAGACTGAAAAAGAGACAGATACAAAGAGTGATGGGCAGAGATAGATAGGTGCACATAGACGACCAGAGTCAAAAAAACTCAAAGGTGTAAGCTTCATACAGTCAGACAACAACTCTCAGGAAGACAGAAACAACCACGTATTGACACAGACAGCTGCATACGTAGACAGGGGGTATAAAAAAAAGGAGATTCTAATGGTAAGACAGATAAATACGTGGCAGATTAGACAGACCCTTGACAGGCCTACAGCAAGAAACATGACATTTACACCAAAGAAGCTTTGACCAATCCCTGAACCTGGGCTACGAGGTAGGATGGATTCCCAAATGTCCTGGCCACAGTGCATCAGTGTCAATCTTGCCTTGGCTAAAGCAGCTCACACACACACAACAGTGGAGCAAGTGATCAGGGTTCACAGCATAGTATAACAGACTGGATACCCAGGTGGATTTTATTCATTATTGCCTTGATTACCAAGGCCAAATGTTTCACAACTCTGTCCCCCATGACAGCAAAAGCTGCCTTGCTGCCTGAGGACAAGAATACATGCTTCCTCGCAGAATTTGTGAATACTCCCATCAAACACTCCCAAGACATGAATAGCACAGAGTTAGTTGAAGATTCCTTTTTTTTTTTGAAAGCTTCTTTGATAGTATCCTCAAACATTGCCAGGACAAGTACAGGATGGGTTAAATAGAATAAAATTTCCTCTATACTTAAACTAAAACTCCCTCTACACTGTCCCACTCCCAGGACATTGTCTACCGTGGCATTATTTCTCCACTTCATCTTCCAAAACCTTTTCTTTCCCTGAGGGAGGTAAATTTTTGGATAGAACATTCTCTATCAGTGACTGTTTCCCATGATCAGCAGTACTACACTGGCTGAAGCCGTTATTGATTGGAGGAAGTCACTCTTCTTTCTTTTTCTCTCTCATTCCCTGACTAGGTGGTGGCATCCCATGGCTACCCCTCGTCCTGTTGGCACCATAACATCTGATCTTACCCCCTTGTATTCACTGCTCTCACTCTATTATTTGGAGCCCACTTCTCATGCACACCTCACACTTGATACCACTTCAGCTGCCAAACTTGCCCAAGTCAGTGACAGGCCTGGAGTCACTACAGACACTGGGGTAATATGGGATGCAGGGGTAAGGGTTTGGACCATTCTGGATTTTCAATTGGCAGGGTGGGGGAGGAAGGAGATAGGGATGGTGAGATCATTGGAGTGTTTTTTTCCTGTATGGGTTGGGCCAGAGTCAGCGACATGTTGTCCCTAACAGAGGGACTGGCCTTGCTATCTTCTGTAGCTCTCCAGTTCTTCGGTCATCAATGAACAACCTTGCGCTTATTGTTTGACCCAGTAGCAAAAACGTGTCAAACACTGAGCACCAGCGAAGGCCGATCTTCATCCTTGATGGGTGACCACAAGCTGGCTGTTCAATGGACATGCTTTCCACCATTTGCTTGCACTGTTTTGTCCATCATTGATTGGTTAGTTCAGCGTGACATGATGCAGAGATCATTTGTCAGGCCTCTGTTAGCCTGGGCTTTATATTTGCTGACTGATGAATGTTTTCTGAAGGCTCATTCTGTTTCAGAGTATAGGGAACAATGAAGGGCTCAATGGAGGGAACAGGGGCAAGGAAGTTAGAATTGATGAAGCAAGGGGTGGGAGTGATTGAATTTTGGGGGTGGGTTTGTCGGCAGGGGGTTTCCCCAAGCGTTTTACAATCAGGGCTACTTCAGGTCCCGTGCGGAGACCTGATGTCCTACAAGCCCAAAGATTGAGTCTCTGAAGTTCAAAGGTCGCAAGCGAACAGGCTTGCCCTTTGCTCCTGGGTTTGGGGTGGGGGTAAGGGCAGAAGGAAGAAACTGGCACTGTCAAATGGCCGTGTCCCAGAGGACAGTGTGTTGTCGTTGGCACGGAGGCGTCCCAGTTTTCCGAGAATCCGAGCCTTTCTTCCAGCTTGGGAGGATAGGCATACTGTCCTGTTTGCATAGACTCCTTTCC
This sequence comes from Chiloscyllium punctatum, assembly GCF_047496795.1. Classification (NCBI taxonomy): domain Eukaryota; kingdom Metazoa; phylum Chordata; class Chondrichthyes; order Orectolobiformes; family Hemiscylliidae; genus Chiloscyllium; species Chiloscyllium punctatum. Next base: position 11,244,371 of record NC_092759.1, read on the forward strand.
GGCCTTCGTCGTGCTTTGATCTCCTTACACAGGCACCGTTTATGCTCGATTACCTCCAGGAGCTTCCCATCCTTCTCGCGTAGCGCCTGCTGCTGAAGACCCTGGCAAAGTAGAAAGGAACATGTCAAAGCTTTTCATTATAACTCCGTTCAAAACTCAACTGACAGAACAAAATATTTAAAACAAAAGTTGTTTTAAGCACCAATTCGCCTCTCTCTGGAACACTGCTTCCTTAAAACTTTCTGGAACGAACTGCCCTGTGTAACACTCAGGCCACACACAATCATCTCAGTTACTAAGGTGAATAGCTATCGTAAAGGGCCAACACACTACACTTAAACAGCATCATTACAGTAAGGAAATATTGTTCAGTTTAGCTCGGGGGCCTATTTCTCAGGGGGAGGTATCGGCCTTTGAGAGGGAGCAGTGCAGATTCACCAGAATTATGCGGGAATTCAAAGAATTAAACTGAGGGGTTAGGTTGCACAGATTCTGCTTGTATCCCCAGTTTAGATTATTAAGGAATGATTGTGAAGGATTGGAGATGATTAAAATTTTTTTAAAAGGCTTGAAGAAGAGAAACTATTTATTCAAGTTTGGTGTCAGCAGAACCTCAAAGCCTCAGTTGAGGCTGGTGAAGTGGGGGTCAGTTGTAGATTGATCTATTGCTTTTAGGCACAAGGGATTCAGGATTATGGGACCAAGGCAGGGAGTCAATTCCAAATGAGAAAGCACAAGCTTCTTCAGACAATTAGCAAGAATGAAAGACTTGCATTTATTTTACAATCACAAGACATCTCAAAACCCAATGCGCTCCTTTCAATGTAATGCAGTAAAAAGGGACAACCAATGTAGGTACAGCGAGAACCAAACCAATTTGAGCATGATCAGCAGATAAATACCTTACTTAATTTTAACCACTTAAACTGGCATTTATTTCCAACATCACATGCCCCTCAGGAGCTGCTTTCTCAAACCGCTACAACTCTTGGGGCATTCGGCCAGCCAAATTAGCTGGTATGGGGGGAGGTCCAAGATAGTGACAGAAGGAATATTGATATATTTCCAAGTCAGGATGGTGTGTGGCTTGGACAGAAACATGCAGGTGATGGTGGCTCCATGTATTGCCACCCTTGCCCTTCGCGATGGTAGAGGTCATGGGTTGGAAAGTGTCTGTTGAAGGAGCCTTGGTGAGTTCTTGCTTGTAGATGGTACATAATGCAGCTGAGCACTGGTGGTGAAGGGGGTGGATATTTGTGGATCTGTTGCCAATCACGTGGGCTGCTTTGTCCAGGATGGTGTCAAACTTCCCAAGTGTTGTTGCAGCTGCACTCATCCAGGCAAGCAGAGAGTACCGGACATAGGTTTGCTCACTGAGGTGGAAGGTTCATTTTCAGACGTTTTGTCACCATACTAGTTAACATCCTCAGAGAGCCTCCAGACAAAGCACTGCTGATGTTTCCTGCTTTCTATTTATATGTTTGCATTTCTTTGGTGTGGTGATGGCATTTCCTGTTTTTTTTCTCAGAGGGTGGTAAGTGGGATCCAAGTCAATGTATTTGTTGATAAGAGTTCCGGTTGGAATGCCATGCTTCTAGGAATTCTTGTGTGTGTCTTTGTTTGGCTTGTTCTAGGATGGATGTGTGATCCCAGTTGAAGTGGTGTCCTTCCTTATCTGTATGTAAGGATATTAGTGAGAGGGGGTCATGTTGTTTTGTAGCTAGTTGATGTTCATGTATCCCGTTGGCTATCCTGGTGGCTAGTTTTCTGACTGTTTGCCCAATGTAGTGTTGGTTATAGTCCTTGCAATGTATTTCGTAAATGACATTAGTTTTGCTTGTTATCTGTATGGGGTCTTCCACGTTGATTAGCTGCTGGTTTGGTGTGTTGGGTTTGTGGGCTACCATGATGCCAAGTAGTCGGAGTAGTCTGGCAGTCATTTCAGTTGTCTTTGATGTAGGGGAGAGTATCTAGGGTTTCTGCACTCCTTTTGTTTGCTGCTGAGAAAAATCGGCGGACTGTGGTCATTAGGTACCCATTGTTTTTGAACACACCGTATGGGTGATTTTTCTCTGCTCTGTGCTGCAGTTTGTGGTGGTTGCTCGTTTAAATAGTGTGCTAATGCAGCTTTGTTTGTGAATGTTAGGATGATTGGAATACTCTGCTAGCGAGAAGCAATGTACTGACTTGGACCTTATGGATGATCTTCGAGGAGAAAGTGAGGACTGCAGATGCTGGAGATCAGAGTTGAAAATGTGTTGCTGGAAAAGCGCAGCAGGTCAGGCAACATCCAAGGAACAGGAGAATCGACGTTTTGGGCATCAGCCCTTCTTCAGAAATGAGGAAAGTGTGTCCAGCAGGCTAGGATAAAAAGGTAGGGAGGAGGGACTTGGGGGAGGGGCGTTGGGAATGCGATAGGTGGAGGGAGGTCAAGGTGAGGGTGATAGGCCGGAGTGGGGTGGGGGCGCTGAGGTCAGGGAGAAGATTGCAGGTTAGGAAGGTGATGCTAAGTTCGAGGGATTTGACTGAGACAAGGTGGGGGGAGGGGAAATGAGGAAACTGGAGAAATCTGAGTTCATCCCTTGTGGTTGGAGGGTTCCCAGGTGGAAGATGAGGTGCTCTTCCTCCAACCGTCGTGTTGCCATGGTCTGGCGATGGAGGAGTCCAAGGACCTGCATGTCCTTGGTGGAGTGGGAGGGGGAGTTGAAGTGTTGAGCCATGGGGTGGTTGGGTTGGTTGGTTGGTCTGGGTGTCCCAGAGGTGTTCTCTGAAACGTTCTGCAAGTAGGCGGCCTGTCTCCCCAATATAGAGGAGGCCACATCGGGTGTAGCGGATGCAATAGATGATGTGTGTGGAGGTGCAGGTGAATTTGTGGTGGATATGGAAGTGTCCCTTGGGGCCTTGGAGGGAGGTAAGGGGGGAGGTGTGGGCGCAAGTTTTGCATTTCTTGCGGTTGCAGGGGAAGGTGCATTTCAGAGAACACCTCTGGGACACCCGGACCAACCAACCCAACCACCCCGTAGCCCAACACTTCAACTCCCCCTCCCACTCCACCAAGGACATGCAGGTCCTTGGACTCCTCCATCGCCAGACCATGGCAACACGACGGTTGGAGGAAGAGCACCTCATCTTCCGCCTGGGAACCCTCCAACCACAAGGGATGAACTCAGATTTCTCCAGTTTCCTCATTTCCCCTCCCCCCACCTTGTCTCAGTCAAATCCCTTGAACTCAGCACCGCCTTCCTAACCTGCAATCTTCTTCCTGACCTCTCCACCCCCACCCCACTCTGGCCTATCACCCTCACCTTGACCTCCCTCCACCTATCGCATTCCCAACGCCCCTCCCCCAAGTCCCTCCTCCCTACCTTTTATCTTAGCCTGCTGGACACACTATCCTCATTCCTGAAGAAGGGCTGATGCCCGAAACGTCGATTCTCCTGTTCCTTGGATGCTGCCTGACCTGCTGTGCTTTTCCAGCAACACATTTTCAGCCCTTATGGATGATGAACAGGCTATCAGGAGGCAAGTTACTCGCTGATTCCCAGCCTCTGACCTTTTGCAGCCATTTTATTCATATGGCTGATCCAGTTCAATTTCTGGCCCATGGTAACTCCCAGTATGTTGACAGTGGGATGATTCAATGATGGTAATGCCAAAGAACCTAACCAACATTCATTCTTGTTGGAGGTAGTCATTGACAGGCATTTGTGCAGAGTGGATATTACTTGCCTCCCCAAAGAGAAGGCCTAACAATGCAGTCTGCCTTCAGTTATACATTAGGCTTATCAGTGTGGACGTCGTATTTCAATTTATAGGACTTTATACAGAATAAATCACTTTTAGGGCTGGTATTCTTCAGTTCCTGAAGGCAGTTGGAGAAGGTCACAAGGTCACATTTGGGCGGTTGCTTTACCTGAAACAGTACATGGGTAGTGTCTCCCACTAATCATCCTTCTCTAACCAAAAAAAGGTTCTGTAGAACGGTTGGGAAGGTGACAAGTGTTTACTTTCATGTTTCATATTTTCAGCAGTCTCTTTGGGAATTTAGAATAGTGGAAATGGAGATTAGGGCAGTTGAGTGTTCTTCCTGCAGTATGTGGGAGATAAGGGTCACCAGCAGTGTCCCTGCTGACTTCAACTGTGGGATATGCACCAATGCCAGCTCCGCGAGAACAGTGTTAGGGAACTGGAGATGGACGAACTGCAGATCATTCGGGAGGTGGAGGGGATTACAGGGAGGTAGTTACTCCACAGCCACTTGAAGAAGGTAGATGGGTTATACTGAGGGGTAGGAAAGGCGGTGCAAGGGTCTCCTGTGGTGGTTCCCCTCCACAAGTACACCATTTTGGATACTGTTGGGGGCGGGGGGTGACAAGCAATGGGTTACAGGTCACTGGGGCAGAGTCTGTCCCTGTTACTCAAAGGGGAAGGGGGAAAGAGGGAAGAGGAGCAGAGCTCTAGTCATTGGGGATTCCATAGCTAGGGGACAGATAGGAGGTTCTATGGGAATGAGCGAGACTCATGGTTGGTGTGATGCCTCCCAGGGGCCAGGATTTGTGATGTCTCTGATTAGGGATAGTCAACACGGTTTTGTGAAGGATAGGTAGTGTCTCACTAACCTTAGTGAGTTCTTTTGAGAAGGTGACAAAGCAGGTGGATGTAGGTAAAGCGGATGATGTGTATATGGATATCAGTAAGGCGTCTGATAAGGTTCCACACCATAGGCTACTGCGCAATATACAAAGTTTTGGGGGTGAAGGTGATTTCATGGTTTAGATCAGAAATTGGCTAGCTGAAAGACGACAGAGGGTGGTGGTTGACAGGATACGTCCATCGTGGAACTCACTTCCTCTGGCAGATCATTCCATACACATACCACCCTGTGCGTGAAAAAGTTGTCTCTTAGGTCCCTTTTATATCTTTCCCCTCTCACCCTAAACCTATACCCTCTAGTTCTGGACTCCCTGACCCCAGGGAAAAGACTTTGTCTATTTACCCTATCCATGATCCTAATGATTTTGTAAACCTCTATAAAGTCACCCCTCAGCCTCTGATGCTCCAGAGAAAACAGCCCCAGCCTGTTCAGCCTCTCCCTCTAGCTCAGATCCTCCAACCCTGGCAACATCCTTGTAAATCTTTTCTGAACCCTTTCAAGCTTCACAACATCTTTCCGATCGGAAGGAGACCAGAATTGCACGCAATATTCCAACAGTGGCCTAACCCATGTCCTGTACAGCCGCAACATGACCTCCCAACTCCTGTACTCAATACTCTGACCAATAAAGGAAAGCATACCAAACGCCTTCTTCACTATCCTATCTACCTGCGACTCTACTTTCAAGGAGCTATGAACCTGCACTTCAAGGTCTCTTTGTTCAGCAACACTCCCTAGGACCTTACCACTAAGTGTATAAGTCCTGCTAAGATTTGTTTTCCCAAAATGCAGCACTTCACATTTATGTGAATTAAACTCCAACTGCCACTTCTCATCCCATTGGCCCATATCCTGTTGTAATCTGAGGCAACCCTCTTTGCTGTCCACTACACCTCCAATTTTGGTGTCATCTGCAAACTTACTAACTGTACCTCTTATGCTCGCATCCAAATCATTTATGTAAATGACAAAAAGTAGTGAACACAGCACCGATCCTTGTGGCACTCCACTGGTCACAGGCCTCCAGTCTGAAAAACAACCCTCCACCACCACCCTCTGTCTTCTACCTTTCAGCCAGTTCCGTATACAAATGGCTAGTTCCCCCTGTATTCCATGAGATCTAACCTTGCTAATCAGTCTCCCATGGGGAACCTTGTCGAACACCTTACTGAAGTCCGTAAAGAGCCTTTTACTTCAGATGAAGGCTAACACAAGGGGACTTAGCTTTAAATTGAGGGTCGATAGATTTAGGACAGATCTCGGGGGTAGTTTCTTTACTCAGTAGTAGGGGCGTGGAATGCACTGACTGCAACAGGAGTAGACTCGCCGATGTTAAGGACATTTAAATGGGCATTGGACATACATATGGATAATAATGGAATTAGATTACTTTACTTTACTTACTTACAGTGTGGAAACAGGCCCTTCGGCCCAACAAGTCCACACCGCCCCGCCGAAGCGTAACCCACCCATACCCCTAACCCTACATCTATATCTACCCCTTACCTAACACTACGGGCAATTTAGCATGGCCAATTCACCTGATCTGCACATCTTTGGACTGTGGGAGGAAACCAGAGCACCCGGAGGAAACCCACGCAGACACGGGGAGAATGTGCAAACTCCACACAGTCAGTCGCCTGAGGCGGGAAATGAACCCGGGTCTCTGGCGCTGTGAGGCAGCAGTGCTAACCACTGTGCCACCGTGCCGCCCACGTAGGTTAGATCGGTATCACATTAATTTCACAGGTCGGCGCAATACGGAGGGGTGAAGGGCCTGTACTGCGCTGTAATGTTCTAACCATCTGGTGAAACCCTAACTTCTCATTCATTTCATGTGCTGTTTGTCATTCTGCCTCACCACAGTGACTATTCTTCAGAAACAGTACGTTGACCTTTCAGAGTCATCATCTCTCCCTCTGATAACTATTATCTTTCTCTTACTTGTCCCAAAAGGCTAGATTGATTGTTCACCCTTTAATTTATCTCTGGGTCGCTATCTCAATTTCTTTCTTACCTCTTTGTTGTTCACACTCCCTGTCTCACATGTGTTTCATGCTCTCTCTCATGTGCATCTGTTTCACCTAATTTTCATGCACTGCATTTTTTTCCCTCTCTGTCTCTCTCACTTCACGTTTGTCTCTACTTCTCTCTCTTGCTGGTCAGTCCCACTTTTACTGCTGGGGAGTCAATCATCATTCCTACCTGGCTCGGGGAGTCTCGGGATTGACTGCACTGTCGCTGCAGATGAGCAAGAGGGTAACGTACACCTGAGGTGGAGGCTGAACGACCAAGGCGATGGCTGAGTGCGGAGTCTAGAAAGGAAGAAAGAGGGAGAGGGGGTCAAGCAGAGATTTGAAAAAGGAGCATCGTGGAAAACTCAACACTTCATCAGTAACTTGCATGAATTAGGCAAACCCCACCTGACCAAAGTGAATATGGAGCCCATATCCTGATTAAATCATGTATCTGATATATTTTCAGATGTGACCATGACTGGCAAGATCATAGTTTATTGTTCATACAATACACAGTAGCTGGATGTAGGCTTGCTCGCTGAGCTGGAAGGTTTCAGATGTTTTGTCACCATTCCAAGGAAACCCAAACATGTAAATAGAAAGCAGCAAACATAGCAGTGCTTCATCCAGAGGCTCACTGAAGAGGTTACCTAGTATGGTGATGAAATGTCTGAAAGTGAACCTTGCAGCTCTGCGAACAAACCTACATCCAGAACCTCAACCTGAGCTACAAATCTTCTCAAAACGTGCTGACACAGTAGCTGTCCTACCGTGATGATCTAACAGCTTACATTGCCTGGCAGCTCTGAGAGAGTAAATGAGACATTACGAAGCAAAATTTGACAAGAGGCCACAAGAGATATTAAGGATGACCAGAGTGAAAGGAAAAGAGCATGTGTTTTGATTTTATTTGGGGGGTGGGGTTGGAGAGGTGAGGGGGGGAGACAGTGCGTGGTGGTTGGGGGGGGCGCAGTGGAGAAAATAAGGAAGAGCACATGCTAGAGGGACTGGAGAGGTGAGGCTGTGCACAGGGAGAGTGTGGACAGAAAAATGTATATGGGGGAGGAGAAGAGGGCAGGAGGGAACAGCACTTGATGGGGGTGGGGGGGGTGTAGTAGACAAGAGCATTTGTGAGTAGGAAAAAAAAAGAAAAGAGGAAGGGGAAAACAGGAAGGATGAGATGGTAGGAGAGGGGAGGACACGCATGAGACAGCAAATGGAACAAGGTATAACCTCATGGAGAAGTACTGCAGCATACCCATGAATCCCCCCTATTCAGCAATGGAGATGCTGAATGGCCACTTTTCTAATAAAAATGCACTTTGATTTATTATCATTCTGAATTAAGGGTTATTTTAGGCATTACAGTCCTGGTTGGAGACTAATTTCAGGGGTGACATGTTTCCATAGAACTCTATAATAGGGAAACAAATGGAGACATAGGAGTGACTGAAAACAGATGGAGGTTGTACAGACAGAATGGGCATTCAAATTAATAAGGCTCTTAATTCAAGTTTTACCCATCCTTCACAGAGGGGAGACTATAATGTCCCACATGTTACACAGTGAGACTGTCTGGGTATATGTATGGCAGATTAACAACTAAATGTATCTTCCAGGACGGATAAAGACCAACAAAACATGGGTGGGAGTGGATGGGAATGGCGACTGTCAGTCAGGCCATTCTTTATAAAAGGTTGGCCAAGCACTAGCCAATCACGTTGAGCCAGCCAACCTACCTACACTCCGTTGGCAAGTCATCGGGCAGGGTTGGGGCAGCCCTGATCGTGAGGGCCCCTTGATTGTACAGCCTTCTGCTCCCTGAGTTTTCAGTGGTATTGCCGAAGCATTCTCCTCCTTATCCATGGATTCGTTGGTTCCACTCCTGCCAGGGGCACCTCCTGGTGGTGAAATGGAGGCACTGTCAGTTCTTTCAACAAGCAACAGGTGCGACAAACCTAACTTGAAGTTATGAAATGCCTTTGACACAGTTATGGGGAAAAAGGAGAGTGGGGCTAATTGGTCTCTTTGCATGCTGTCACATTCTAGCTGGGCTAATGGAGACTCACTCTGGCTGTGGGAGGATTGGCCTCATACTGGCAGAGGGAGGGGCTCGGGAGGGAAGATCTCAAACCCACTCTGGGGTGAGCCTTTGAAGAAAGCACCATCCCACAGGAGTCTTCCTGGTAAATAGCTCTGGCTCCAATACTGCAATGTCAGATTAACACCTATATCCCAAGATCAGTCTGGCTGCCTGCCAATACTCTGGGAAGGGTTAGACTGGGACATGCCATTTGGAAGACAGGAACAAGTTTTACAATGTTGAATTTAACTGAAAACCGATCAGTCAATCAATATTGTGGTTTTGTCTAGGTAGCTCAAAGTCAGTATCCAATTGAAGCATAGCCATAGGGGTGGGGCTGAGAGATTGCTCAACAATCTGATGCTACCCCATTCTTTTACCTGATCACACTAATACATGGAGGGATACACATGCAGATAGACAGAAAAACCTAAAGAATAACACCGAAAGGAGGACCCTGTCCAAATGATCCCTTTACTCGCAGATTGTCGACCCATGACCTCCTCCCAGCAACTAACAAAGTCATATCACGACATTGACTGATCGAGTGGCCACAATTTGGCCAATGACAGATTCCTAGTCATCCCTTAGAATCAAATCAGAAGACACTGACTCAACCTGTCCCCAGAGGGCTAAGATAAGGAGGGGTGGACATACAGTTGTTTGTCAACTTAGACTTGAATTCTATTTAGATAGTATTCCTCCTGCACATCAGAACAAACGCAATAACGCCAAATGTCAAATTATGGCAACAATTTGGGTAGAAAAATGTGTTGTTGGAAAAGTGCAGCAGGTCAGGCAGCATCCAAGGAGCAGGAGAACCGACGTTTCAGGCATTCTTCAGGAATCGGTGGGAGGATTGGAAAGAGAAGTTGTTCAGAGTGAGGACCAGTTCAGTCAGTTGAAGGAGGGTGTCAGTGGAAGGGTACTGGTTGGCTCGGCGGGAAAGGAAGAAGCGGAGGGCTTTGAGGCCTTAGTGATGGGGGATGGAGGTGATTAGGGATTGGATGTCTATGGTGACGATTAGGCGTTGGGGCCAGGGAAGCGAAAAATCATGGAGGAGGTGGAGGGCGTGGGTGGTGTCCCAAACATAGGTGGGGAGTTCTTGGACTAAGAGGGACAGGACCGTGTCGAGGTATGCAGAGATGAGTTCGGTGGGGAAGGAGCAGGCTGAGACAATGGGTCAGCCGAGGCAGTCAGGTTTGTGGATTTTGGGCAGGAGGTAGAAACGGTGTGGGGTTGTGGGACTAGGAGGTTGGAGGCGGTGGATGGGAGATCCCCTGAGGTGATGAGGTTTTGGATGGTCTGGGAGATGATGGTTTGGTGGTGGGAGGTGGGGTCATGGTCAAGGGGCAGTAGGAGGTGTCCGCGAGCTGGCGTTTAGCCTCAGCAGTGTAAAGGTCGGTGCGCCAAACTACCACCATGCCTCCCTTGTCTGCCGGTTTGATAGTGAAGTTGGGGTTGGAGCGGAGGGCTGCACATTCCAAGGGTGAGAGGTTGGAGTGGGTGAGAGGGGTAGACAGGTTGAGATGGTTAATGTCGTGGCAGCAGTTGGCTATGAAGAGATTGAGGGCGGGTAAAAAGCCAACACGGGATGTCCAGGTGGATGGAGTGTGTTGGAGGTGGGAGAAGGGGTCGTCAGAGGTTGGGCGAGAATCCTGGTTGAAGAAGTAGGCGTGGAGGCGAAGGCAGCGGAAGAATTGTTCGATGTCTCCGCGTGTTGAACTTGTTAATCTGAGCTCATAGGGGGATGAAGTTGAGGCCTCTGCTGAGGACTGATCTTTCATCCTCAGAGGGGGATGTCTGGAGGGATGGTGAAAATACGGCAGGGCTGGGAGCTAGGACCTGGTGTGGGGCTGGAGACGCATAGAACATAGAAGAATACAGCGCAGTACAGGCCCTTCGGCCCTCGATGTTGCGCTGATCCAAGCCCACCTAACCTACACTAACCCACTATCCTCCATATACCTATCCAATGCCCGCTTAAATACCCATAAAGAGGGAGAGTCCACCACTGCTACTGGCAGGGCATTCCATGAACTTACGACTCGCTGAGTGAAGAACCTACCCCTAACATCAGTCCTATATCTACCCCCCCTTAATTTAAAGCTATGCCCCCTTGTAATAGCTGACTCCATACGTGGAAAAAGGTTCTCACTGTCAACCCTATCTAACCCCCTAATCATCTTGTACACCTCTATCAAGTCACCCCTAAACCTTCTTTTCTCCAATGAAAACAACCCCAAGTGCCTCAGCCTTTCCTCATAGGATCTTCCTACCATACCAGGCAACATCCTGGTAAACTTCCTCTGCACCCGTTCCAGTGCCTCCACATCCTTCCTATAGTATGGCGACCAAAACTGCACACAATATTCCAGATGCGGCCGCACCAGAGTCTTATACAACTGCAGCATGTGGCGTGGTTGTTGTGCAGGTGAGTGACGTCACTGGGGGGCAGAAGTAGATGCAGCGACGGCAGAAATGGTGTTGTTCCCAGTGGCTGTGGACCCTGGGGAGGCCGCGAATCTGTCAGCAATGGTCTTCCTGGCGATCATGGAGGCGGTTGTCTGGGAGGCAATCGCGGAGGCTGCATGGTCGGTGGGGGCGGAAGTGACACCACGGTTCGCGGCGGCAGTTGCTGTAGCTGCCGCGTTGGTAATGGCGCCCGAGCGGTTCAGGAGGCCAATGGAAGATACTGGAACGGTCGAGGAATCCGGAGTGTGGGGGTAAGCACATGAAAGTTTTTGGTACTTACTGTCTTTAATTTCCAATATGGCTAGGAGGAACTGTTTGTTTGGTGTATGGATTCTTCTGTGGATGAACAGTAGAGGTCCTTTACAGGCCTGTGAGAGTGTTGCCCTGAACTGGGGTAGTGCTGACTGCAGGGAATGTAGGTAGCGGCGCATGACTGCAAGAGTGGAGCGGAGGATCCGGAGGGAGGTCTGTTGTTGGAGGCTACGGATTTGTCGTAGGTACTGGTTGGGTCCAAATTCTGTTGGTCCGAACATAGTCCGGAGTCCATGTAGAATCAGTTGGTTCCGTAGACAGATGCTGAGGAAGGAGATGTGGCTGTGGTAGCGAGTCTGTTCGAGGACGTGGCTGAAGAGTTTCTGGGCAGAGGAGATGACCTTGGGGTGCAGTGAGAAAGGGACTCACTGAAATCCTTGTAGAGGGAGGAAGAGAGCTTCTTCAAGGAAGGCATCCTTGCAAGAGGATTTGCAGTAGGTTAAAATCAACTAGGAGAAAGTGAGGACTGCAGATGCTAGAGATCAGAGCTGAAAAATGTGTTGCTGGAAAAGTGCTGCAGGTCAGGCAGCATCCAAGAAGCAGGAAAATCGATGTTTCGGGCATAAGCCCTTCTTCAGGTAGCCTGGTGGCTTGGGGGTTAGCACTGCCGCCTCTCAGCACCAGGGACTAAGGTTTGGGTGGGTGGATCTTGCACATTGTTTCCAGTTTCCTCCAGTCCAAAGATGTGCAGGTTAGGTGGATTGGCCATGCTAAATTGCCCATGATGTGCAGAGATGCACAGGTTAGATAGGATTAGCCTTGGTTAATGCATAGTTACAGGGATAGGGTAGGGGGAGGGGATGCTCTTCAGAGAATTGGTGTGGACTCAATGGACTGAATGGCCTGTTTCCACACTGTTAGAATTCTAGGACCTCAATTTGAGAGACAAGGCAAAAAAGATAAGACCATAACATACAGAAGGTAAAAACAGGGACTGCAGATGCTGGAAAAGTACAGGTCAGGCAGCATCCAAGGAGCAGGAAAATCGACGTTTCAGGCAAAAGCCCTTCATCAGGAATAGAGGCAGGGTGCCTGCTGAGTAGAGAGATAAATGAGAGGGGGGTGGGGAGAAAGTAGCATAGAGTAAATGACCTGGGGTTGCAGTGAGAGAGACACTCACTCAGATTCTTGTAGAGAGGAGGAAAACGTCTTCAAGACAAGTATTTGTTTTTAACGCTACTGCAAATCCTCTTGCAAGGATGCCTGCCTTGAAAAGGTTTTCCTCCTCTCTCTACAAGAATCTGAGTGAATGTCTCTCTCACTGCAACCCCCAGGTCATCTACTCTATGCTACTTTCTCCCCACCCCCCTCTCATTTATCTCTCCACTCTGCAGGCACCCTGCCTCTATTCCTGATGAAGGGCTTTTGCCCGAAACATTGATTTTCCTGCAATAACATAGCAGAATAGAGACCATCCAGTCTGCTTCGCCATGTGATAAGGGTTGACATGTTTCTCAACCTCATGTGCTTGCATTCTCACCGTAACCTTTGATCTTCTTACTGATCAGAAAGTCAATCTTAAGAACAATCAATGACTTGGCCTCCATGGCCTCTTGCAGCAAAGAGTTCCACAGATTAGCCACCTTTTGATGCAGGAATGCCTCACCTCAGTTCGAAAGGTTGCCCCTGCACCCTGAGGCCGCGCCCCAAATTCTAGTCTCTCTTTCTATTGGAAAGATCTTCTCTCAGTGTTCCGTAACTTTCAATCATTTCACCACTCATCCTAAATTCCATATTTTCATTGGTGCTCCACGCCGCTCTGACTAACTACTCAAAATACCCAGTAAATTAACTGAGTTACAGCAGAAGGATGAAAACTTAAAACAATGGTATCAAAAGACATGCACAGAAAAAGAATCTGAATGTATCCCTGAATGTTACTATCTTAAAAATGACGCCTTAATGAGGAAATGGAGAGCATCACATATTCAGGCAGATGAGAAATGGGCAGAAGTTCATCAAATCTTATTGCCAGTAGGGTATAGAAAGGAGGTGTTATGAGTGGTGCATGAGCTAGCATTTGGGGGTCATTTAGGAGTGAGGAAAACACAGGCTAGAATACAAAGCCATTTGTATTGGCCTGGACTGCACAAGGATGTAGTTGAATTTTGCCAGACACGTCATACATGACAGGTAATTGGAAAACCATAGACTGTAATAAAACCCACACCTTTAATAGCTGGGCGGCTCAGTGGTTAGCACTGCTGCCTCACAGCGCCAGGGACCCAGGTTCAATTCCAGCTTCGGGCAACTGACTGTGTGGAGTTTGCACATTCTCCCAGTGTCTGTGTGGGTTTCCTCCGGGTGCTCCAGTTTCCTCCCACAGTCCAAAGATGTGAATTGACCATGCTGAATTGCCCGTAGTGTTAGGTGGAATAGTCAAGGATAAATATAGGGGAGGGAGTCGGGTGGGTTACTCTTTGGAGGGTCAGTGTGGACTTGGGCTGAAGGGCCTGTTTCCACACTGTAGTGAATCTAATCTATAGAGTACAGACCCATTGCTCCTCATATGACATGTCCTTTATTCCTGAGATCATTGCTGTAAACCTCCTCTGGACACCCAAGGCCAGTGCATCTTTCCTTAGGTATGGGGACCAAAACTGCTCCCAATATTTCAAGTGCTGTCTGACCAGAGCATTGTATTGCTGGGGCTACATATCAGCTCTTGTATCCTAGCCTTCTTGAAATGAATGTCAACTTTGCATTTGTCTTTGTAACTACCAACTGAACCTACATGTTAACCTTCAGGGAGTCCTTGTTCAGGATTCTCAAGCCCCTTTGTGCTTCAAATTTCTGAAGGCTTTCACGGTTTAGAAAACAACCCTCACCTCTACACTCCCTATCAAAACGTATAATCTCAGACTTTGCCACACTGCATTCCATCTACCACTTCTTTGTCCCTCCACTTATCTAAGTCTTCTGCAAACTTTGCGAAATGCCTTCAGTCCCTTCATAAAAGATTGCTAAAGTATAACATGAATACTTGTTGTCCTAACACTGATCCCTGCAGAACTCCACTAGTCACTGGCTGCTATTTTGAAAACAAAACAGATTATACTCACTCTCTCCCTTCTGCCAGTCAGCAATCCTCTATCGAGGGACTGTTTCATAACCAAGACAAACTGCGCAATGCCAAGTATATTAGCCAGATAACCCAGTGACTAGCTGATCAAATCTGACCCACAGATCACACTGTTGCCCAGCAGCTCCCACATACTACTGCTGCAACACATGAAATGGAATAGAGCTGACTGGATAGGCAATGAATTAATTTGGGTATTAAAGTGGCAAGTATAATGTCTAACTGTAATAATGTCTCCTGATTTAAGCCAATTGGCTCAACAAAAGAAGTGGATGAAACACCCACCAATCAGGTGTTTTCTTGTCATGTCATATTAGTTCTCATCAGAAGGAACAAGTTGAAAGACCACTCTTTGCCATCGTTCTATGGCTCACTGTTACTGCCCTTCCCACAGGTCTACTCTTCTCCTTATGAAACAGTTAATTCTGCTCTATTTCCTGCTCCTTACAAAACTACTATCCCTCTTCTCATCCACTCCTTATACTTGTACCGCTTCAGAAGCACAGATTCCTCTTTTCTGTTGCTGACTTGCTGCACACACACAGTCTGTCAGAGTCCAGACTGTACTCAATCAACCCAGGGTGGCAAATCCCAAAACAAAATTCTACATTTGGACAGCATTTGCTGAACAATCCCAAGCACGCTTTCAACAGCATTAACCATCAATTTAAGAGAAACAGTTGAGCACTCTCAGCCACACATTTACACTCACTAGGGGAGATGCACACTCAGATGCCAGGCCCCATTCTCTATATTGGAAAGAATAGATGAGAGCCCTATACCCCTTTAGAATTAATCATGAATTTTGGGAACAGTTTCTTCATGGCAATGCTTCAACCAATAAATCAAGTTGCCAAATAACCCCCTTTTTCTCCAGTCAACTAAATTCTAAAGAAATATTTCTGTACTCAAAACATTAACTTTCCCTTCACAGATGCTTCCAAACCTGTTGAGTTTCTTGAACAAGTTGTTTTTTGTTTAAGATTTCCAGCCTTTGCAGTTTTTTTTTATTTCAGTATAAACAGCTGTGATTGTTTGAAATTTGGCATTCTTGTGTTCGTCCTGATAAGTGCAAGATAGAAAACTTTGACAACATGTCTCTCTCTTCAGCAGTGTAAAGGAATAGTGTTCCAGAATGTCTCAGATCATTGGAATCATAGTTGTTGACATAGTGGGGAAAGAATTCAGTCTCAAAATCCTCCATTGTACATTACCTTAACGCATTCAATGGTCACTTTAAATAGAAAGGCAGTAAAACTAGATCATCTGTCCCATCAGGCTCGGATGCAACACTACACCCTCAGTCACCAGTGCAGATGTTAGATTGGCTTTCTTAAGGGTGAATTATTAAAAATAACTGGCCTGGATGGAGGGCCCAGTCGCGCATTCAAATCCGGTGTGGACCAGCTGGCAAGAGCACTCTCAGACATCTGCAACCCTCCCGTACTACAATCTAAAGTCCCCACCTGCTTCAAGATGACCACAATCCAGTAGTGCAAAAGAAAAAAACATGCAGCATCGTCCAGTGGCTCTGACATCCATAATTATGAAGATTGGTCACAGCTCACATCAACTCCAGCCTCCCAGACTACCTTGACCCCTTGCAATTTGCCTGCCACATTACAGGTCCTCGACAGACCCCCACCTCCCTGACCCTTTACCCAGCCCTGCAATATCTCGACATGGATACCTAATTATTTACCAAACCTCTGCAATCAACACCATAATTCCAAATAAATTCATCTCCCAAGTCTGGGACATAGGCCTCCGCCTACACAGACCAGTGCATCACTCCTCCTATCCAATGACTTCATCTATACATCCAGTTGCATCAGGAAAGCGAGCAACATAATCAAACACCCCTCCTAACCCAGTTATACTCTCTTCCACCCGCTTTCATCTAACAGAACATAAACATACAAACAGATTCAAGAATAGCTTCTTCCCTGCGTTTAGCAGACTTTTGAACGGACCTCTAATGTTAATTCCGTTCTGCACCTCCTTGGCAACATCGTATCCTATACTGTGTTCTGTTACCCTGATGCACTTGCATAGAACAATCTGCCTGTAAAGCACATAAACACTTTTCACTGTACCATCAGCACTCGTGACATTAATATATCTAATAAAATCAATCCAATCAACCTTTGGAGCATGCCACTCAACCCCCA
This sequence comes from Chiloscyllium punctatum, assembly GCF_047496795.1. Classification (NCBI taxonomy): domain Eukaryota; kingdom Metazoa; phylum Chordata; class Chondrichthyes; order Orectolobiformes; family Hemiscylliidae; genus Chiloscyllium; species Chiloscyllium punctatum. The sequence continues at coordinate 11,261,166 of NC_092759.1, forward strand.
GAGATCTGTCTGCACTCCTTTCCCAGGTCAGCTTACCTTCTGGGTCCTGTGCCTTCCTGCTGCAAGGCAGATTTCGCTGCCAACCGTGCCCGGAACTAGCCTCCCCAGGGGAGCTCCGTGCCTCTGGGTTGGTGACTGAACGTGGACAGCAGATGTTGGTGAAGGCTGGGGCTCTGTCTTGTCCTTGGGTCTTCACCGTTGCATGGTAGACAGCGGGGCAGACCCTCTGGGCTGAGCCAGGTTTGAGACTCTCATAGGCCGGAGGGCGTTTGCAAGCCAGTGGGAGGTAAGGCCACACTAGGGAGCCTGGGCCAGGCAGGCTAGGGTGCTCCAGTAGCCCATGCACTACTGGCATCTTATAGAGGCTGGACAGAGGCCGGGAAGGGGTGCTGGCTGTACTAATGGAGCAGAACACATTTTGTACACTTGAGAGTTCTTTGTCCACCTTCTGGTCACCAGAGGCCTGGGTGACCAGTGAGTGAGTGGTGACTTTCACAGAGGAGCAGATGACACTGAGTGACGGGGGCTTGTCCCTCTCAGCCTTCTGATAAAGATGGGTCTGACGGCCTGCTAATGCTGACTGGGCCAAAGCCTTCATGGTATGGGATGTGGGCAGCTCCTTCTCAGGACGGTGCTGACCAGATGCCTGTGGGGGAAGGGGCGTTGAGTGGCTTCTTGCCCTCCCTGAGGGCACCATGACACCCTGATGCAGGCCATCCTCCTTCTGCACTCTGGGAATCGGCTGCCCAGCAGACTGGGCATCTCCTGGGGTGGGGGCTGAGTCGCCATGTTGCAGGACAGGGAGCTTGGAGCCAGGCTGGCTGGCGACAGTGAGGGCAAGGGAAGTCTTGTAGGCCTTCTGGGAGGCGGACTGAGGGAAGGCCAAGAGAGGCGGACGATGCAGGAGAAGGTTTGGAAAAGGGGGAGGAATGTCATGGGGTGAGCCTCTGGAGTCAGCCTGGTAAGGAGCCTTGGGACCCCCTAGGCTCAAACCCCTGCTTGTACTGGATTTCGGGAAGACAAACTTGCTCCACTTTGCTTCCCGTGTGGCATCTTCGGGTAGAGGGTACTTCATTTCCTCGTAAATGGCCTCACTGTGGTCTGAATCTTCATCAGCTGCACTCTGCTCTTTGAAAACATCTCCGACCATCTCAATGTAGACTGGCTCCTCCTCACCCTCCTCCTCCTCGCCTGCCACCTCTTCCTCCGAGCCGCAGGGAGGCTCAGCGGGTGGAGTGTACCTGGGCCCAGATGTCACAGGGAGGGATGTCCTGCCAGCAGAGGCTTCATCGAAGGACACGGAGAGCTGGGTGTTGGGGCTCCGCTTCGGCTTCAGGGGTGGGATCCTTCGCCCGCTGTCTCCTGCCTCGAGGCCTGGCCTCTGCGTCACTGGAAGGAGAAGAGAGAGACAGGTGATTGCTGCTTCCTGGGCACAGACCATGGCTGCCATGTTGAGGAAACACTTACCAATCTCTAGTGCCTCTCTCCACCCTTTATCCTCCCCTGAGCACCTTTCAACCAAAATTAGTTATTCCGAAGTGTTGCTAGGAAACATGACAAAATCCCACAAACTTCAATGGCAAGGTCATCTTGGTTTTTAATGTGGCGGCAGCTGAGGAATGAACATTACCCACAGAGCACTGGTGTGAACTCCACTCTCATACTCTTCCTACAACATTGGGCATGGGATCTGCAGTTATTAATTGTGGTGTGTCTGATTAGCTGAGTCTGTTTACTAATACTGCTCACTGTATTTGATTAGTTAAGCCTAGTGTGGACCCAGAGAACAGTAAACAATGCTGTAAGGAGGGCTGGAAGCTAGAAGCATGAAGACTCAATTTGAAAGCACTGTGAACAAAGTTCTGACACACCTGGCTGGTACATGGTCCAATATTGCTCACCTTTCTCGCCCTTTGATCCGAGTCCTTCGTCCCCGCTGCTGCTCCTGCCCTCAGGGCACAGGCTGAGTTTGGTGCTGGGATGGCGCCTGGGCTTGCTTGGAGGTTTTCTGGTACAGGAGTGTTCGCCGTTCTCCACACTGCCCACTGAGTGAAGTGACAGAGAGCGGGTGGTCATTCCACTGGCACATGGGTGTGGCCCATGCTCCTGGGAGGCTGGCATGGTCATGAAACCCATTCGGAAGTGCTTGCGGAAGGAGGCGAGATCCCGCACCCTTCCCAGTCCCCCATCCTTGCAGACACTTGGTCGGGAAGAGGAGAAAAGGAGGAAGGGAGTGGGGGATGGGGCAAAGGAAAGAGAGACACAGACAGACCGGGAGGAGGGGGTGGAGGTAGCAAGGAAAGAGGGACATGGAGAGAAAGGGAAGAGATGGAAACAATGACGGAGGAGAAAGAGAAAGGAAAGACAGAGTAGGAAGGAGGTTAGGAGCAAGAAAATAGAGAAATGAAAGGAGAGAAAGACAGGGAAGGAAGCGGAAAGAGGGAGAGGGGAAAGACATTGAGAATCATAAGTAGGTTAAACAAAGGAAAGCAAAGCTTTTTCCTGAACTGTTTACAGAACAGGAGTCAGTGAAGATCATCAAGCACAGGGGCTAAGGTACTTGGTAGGATGAAGGTTACTGTTCTGCATGAGTTGAAGTTTGCAAAGCAGTAAAGCCAGGAGAATGTTGGATTAATGCAAGCCAGATAGCACAAACAACAACATGCTTATGACTAGATACTCTGCTTTGTTAAGTGCAGTTTGTTGAGGAATGAATATTGACTAAGCTATAAAGGAGATTGTGGGCCTTTTATTCAACTAGGAGACCTGATTGGACGCAACATTACACTCTGAAAAATGGTGCCTTTGACAGTGCAGTAACTCCTCAGTCCTGATTCTGTAGCGTTAGCCTATATAGGTCTCAAAACCCCATAAAAAGGAGTGCTCTAAATTGTGCATCCACAACTCAAGGTTGGAATTGTATATGTCAAAGTACAGTGGCCTGAGGCTAATCTCACTGTTAGTGCAATGGTCAAGACCTGAGTTTTTGACTGGTTGGAGGTCATCTGAAGTGGAGTTCTTTGGAGAGGTGAAATGTCCTTCGAAATCATAAAGAAACAGACCCTAGTTTGCTCAAAATGCGTATAAACCTATTGGAACTATCAAGACAGTTGTTAACAGAACTGCTAGGAAATTGTCAAATTAAAGGCATTTGAATCTCTTACCATTTAGAAATTTGCAAATACTGTCTGCAATGTTTAAACAAAATACTCAGCACTATTTTGTTCTACCTGCTAACATACGCCTGATGACTACCACTACTCAATCAGTGCCGCATGACTGATTTTACAAGCTTTTGTGATTACAATGTAGTATCCACAAGTTCACTCTTCATTGGTAACTCCAGGCTACCACCTCTGAGGTGAAGAGGGTGATTGAGGAGTACTGCAATGGATGAATTTATATGGATTTTACCAAAGCTTTCAACAAGTCCCTCATGGTCAGTTCACCCGGAAGATTAAGATGCATGGGATCCACAGTCACTTGGCCATTTCGGATCAGATTTGGCTTGTTCACAGAAGTGCGTGCGTAGTGGGGGAAAGGGTGTTCTTCTGGCTGGAGGGCTGTGACTAGTAGTGTTCTGCTCCATACTGGGACCTCTTGTTTGTGATCTATACAAATCACTTGGATGAAAATGTAGATGGATGGGTTAGTAAGTTTGTCAATAGCACAAATATCAGGGGAGCTGTGGATAGCGTAGAAGGTTCTCAAAGGATACAGCAGGATATAGATCAGTTTCAGACATGGGAGGAGAAATGACAGATGGAGTTTAATTTTGGCAAGTGTAAGGTGCTGCACTTTGGGAGATCAAATGTTAAAGGAAAATATACAGTTGATGGCAGGATGCTGAACTTCATTGACAGAGGGATCTTGAGGTCCTAGTCCACTGTTCCCTGAAAGTAGGTAGGGTGGTACAGAAGTCATATGACATGCTTTCTTTGTTGGTCACGGCATGCAGTACACAAGTGAGGAAAGTGATGATGCAGCTTTATAAAACTTTGATTAGGCCGCACTTGAGTACTGTGTTCAAATCTGGTTGCCAGGAAGGATGTGGAGGCTTTGCTGAGGATACAGAAGAGGTTTACCAGGATGCTGCCTGGATTAGACAGTATGAGCCATGAGGAGAGGCTAGACAAACTAGAGTTGTTTTCTCTGGAGGAGACCTCATAGAAGTTTATAAAACTATGGGAGGTGTAGATAGGACGGACAATCAAAATCTCCCTCTCCCTATGAGGTGAACTGTATAATTATAGAAGGTATGCATGCAAGGCAAGAGAAGTTCAAAGGAGTTGTGAGGAACAAGTTTTGATTGCCCAAAGTGCAACAGCTTACACTTGCCAGAATTAAACTCCATCTGCCATTTCTCCTCCCATGTCTGCATTGGGTTAATTAATGATCTTTTGGATAGGCACATGAAAAAGCAAGGAATAGAGGGATATGGACCATGGGCTCACAGAAGAGATTTGGCATCACATTCAGAACAGAATCGTGGGCCAAAGGCCTGTTCCTGTACTGTACTGTCCTATGTTCTCCCTAAGTGCTTGTTTTATGGGAGTTTTTTTAAAAATCAAAGGTAGACTTTCTTTTGTATTGCCAAGTTCATCAAGAGACTTTGAATTAAATTCTTATGTCAATATGTGTCCTGTGGTCTGCCTACATTGGTTCTGAGTTGATAAGGATGACAGAAGGGAAAAACATGACGACTGGGGACAAGGGTTAGCATGACTTAGCACTCAATAAAACACCATTAATTAGTATAATACAGTCTATGTCTTCCCACATGTTAACCCTCAGATCATAAAACATAATTCCTGTTGATTCAGATGTCTTGAAGTCTTTAACAACATAGCTAGCCAGATTGCTGTAAGACCCTGACTTGCAGTCTGAATTCTGTGCTTAAGCCTATATGGGGTAAATATACATAATAGCAAGCAGACTACTATTACCACCCCACTAAAGGGAAGTGGGTATCATTTTACCAGAACATCTCATTGTAGTGGCCCTTAACCATCTTAAAGGTAGCATAGCATATAGTTATAGCATGGAACCAGACCCTTTAGTCCAACTCCTCCATGCCAACCAAGCTTCCAAAATAAATTAGTCCCACTTGCCTGCATTTGCCCCATATCCTTCTAAACATTTCCTATTCATATACTTCTCCATATGCATTTTAAAAGGGGTAACTGTGCCTGTATCTATGCTTTCCTCCATTCATTTCACATACGAATCACCTTCTGCGAGTAAACATTGCCCCTCCTCTTTTTAAATCTCTCCTCTTATTTTAAAGATATGCCTTTGAATTCACTTATTCTGGGGAAAAGGCTTGGTTATTCACCTTATTTATCCCTCTTATGATTTTATAAACTTTTATAAAAGTCAGCCTCAACCTCCTATGCTCTAGTGAAGAAAATTCCAGCCTTTCCTTTTAACTCAAACCTTCTAGTCTTAGTAACATTGTTGTAAATCTTTTCTGCACCCTTCCAATTTGACAATCTCTTTCATATCACAGGCCAACTGGAATTGTACAAAGCACTCCAAAAGTGGCCTCACCAACATCCTGTAAAATCGCAACGTGAACTCCTATGCTGAATGGTCTGAACAATGAAGGCAAGTTTACCAAACACCTTATTTACCACCTCTGTCCGGGATCAATGTAATAATAAAACAGGCAAAGGGGCTATAAAAGGGGCATGGGTAGCAGAAAAGGGGCATGGTGGGCAAAGGTTGGCATGGACAGTAATGAGGGGGAATGCATTGTGGATAGAGCAGTTTTTGGTATTATCATCGCTTTGACCAAGTATTGGCACAACGGTCTTTTGCCCAGCAACCCTCTGCATATCAGACAGCCATCCTCATGTCTACGGATGGTGGCCATGACTCCCATTTTTACTGATCCAGACATGAAATTCAAGCCACAATATCTGCTCCTTTCCACTTTTTATTTTAAAAAAGCTAAGACAAAAGTACAATTCGGGCAAAATCAACGTTCCACCCCACCCCTCCAAGTTTTCATTCTACCATTACCCAGCCTACACGGCCTCAGCCACTCCTGAAGCCTGATGCAGGAACAGTGGCTAGGATGGAAACAGTGAGATGAGGCGATGAGATAAATGAGTATAAACAAGCTTGACTTAACTATCAAAGATTTGTGGTAGTCAAAGTATGGCCCAAGACCTAGCAGTCGTGCCTGACGATCTAAGTTTCTGGGAATGGAAAGGGCAAGTTTTTTTGGGGGTAAAGAGAAGAAGGACCAGATGGTAGAAGGAAGGTGAGGAAGAGGACAAACAAACATACAAAGCCAGGGCAAGGGACAGATGTTTATGAAAAAAATGGGTGAGGAAGGAAAAATAGAATGGCAGAAGGAAGACGAGCATTGGCCAACGGAATACCTTTTGAAATATGGGCATTGTTGCCATGCCAGTGAACCTTGGTACAGCAAGATCCCACAAACTGCAATGACAGAGCATGATCAGGTGATCTACCTTTGATGATATAGTCAGGTTAGGGAACTTAAACAGGTGGTGACAAGAGTTGGAGATTGCGCTCGAAGAATCTCAGCTATGGAGTAGAAAGACAGCAAGACGGAAATGGTTAAGTGACTGATAGAGAGACAAAGGTAGAGAACTAGAAAGTAGGAGAGAGCTAGAGAAAGTGATATACAGAGAGATTGAGGTCAAAAGATGGACAGAATGATAGAAAGGGTCACAAAAGAAATCAGAGGCATAGAGAGAGATGCAGACAGATTAAGATTTGTGAACATGGAAGAATGAATGAAAATATGGTCCCTGTCTGAAACACACCAATTGCTGTCCAGAGGCAGTGAAATCACAATAAGTGGTTACAAAGCCCAAAACATGCGTGGCATCCTTCTGAGGTCAATACTAGCCCCTGTGGAGCATAGCTCGGGAATGAACACAGTTACTCCAAGCTGGCAAATGGAGCCAGACTACAGTTTACATACAACCTCTTTTGGATGACTTACTTTTTCTTTGATTCATCTTCACGATGTTTCCATTCCATCTTGGTTTTTCGGTATAGGAGATTCATCTCGTCTCGGAGACACCTTGGCACCTTGCCTGTGTCACAGCTTTGTTTTGTCAGTGATGTATATACTTTGAACCCCTTGTCTTCAATGAACTGGAGGAAGCTGGTGATGGCTGCATCCTGCAGGCCACTTGACATCTTCTAGAGCTGAACCAATGGGAGGAAAGCAGTCTGCAGCAGGCCCTGCCAGTCAGGAAGTATTTTAGAATTAGTACAAAGTAAAACTTTGTCTCCACTGTTCCCAAATACCCCCAGGACAGAAACAGAGCAAAGCAAAACACTCTCTACACTTTCAAAGTCGAAAGTCAACTTCTGTTGAGAATCAGTTGCTACAGCGTGGAAGCAGGCCATTTGGCCCATTTAGTGCACACCTCCCTTCTGAAGAGTGCTGCAGTGACAGAAACACACACTTGGAGTCATCGAGATGTACAGCACGGAAACAGACCCTTCGGTCCAACCCGTCCATGCTGACCAAATTTTCCAAACCAATCTAGTCCCACCTGCCAGCACCCAGCCCATATCCCTCCAAACCCTTCCTATTCATATACGCATCCAAATGCCTCTTAAATGCTGCAATTGTACCAGCCTCCACCACTTCCTCTGGCAGCTCATATCATACATGTATCACCCTGTGTAAAAAACGTTGCCCCGTAGATCTCGTTGACCAGACCAAACTTTCTCAAATATATTATGATAGCCTAGACTCCAACTTTTACTTGTTTTAAGGCATTCTGGATGCCATTCGATTGTTTGAACTACCGTCCTTGAAGTAAAACGCACTTTAATCTTACAGTTCAAACAAAAATAAAGAAAAATTAGAATAGCTTAACTCTATTGGAAAACTTAGAAGAATAATAATTATTTAAACACTAAATATCAACTGCTCCAACTTACAAGATGGCAGCGCCTGCAAGATAGGCAGCGTTCAGCCTCCTCTGCCTGTCTTTCTTTACCGTTTTTGGCTTTTACCTCCATCTTCCTCCTGTTGGCAGTGGAGGGGGTGAGAGTGCAGAAGCAAAGGTGGCCAACACAGGACTTTTGGTGAGGTGGTGCCTGGCCTGGTGGCGGAGGCAGGGACCCGAAGCGACAGCAGCATGGTATGCCTGGAGCAGAACTCCAGGCCTTGGTGAGGTGGAGTTCTGAGCAAAGCCAAGAGCTCTTGGTTGTGGCGAGCCCGGAGCAGGGGCTCCAGGAATTGGTGAGGTTATGGTGACAGTAGAGCCAGACTCTCCTGCTTGCGGTGAGCCTGAAGTAGCGACTCCTGGTTATCAGCGTGGCGATGACATCACGGAGTATGCATTATGCTGATAGCTGGCGAGGCAGCGGCAGTGGACCCAGGTGTAACTGGTTGCAGGTCCAGCCTAGGACCTGGTATTGGCAGCCCTTCAGAGGGCTGGGCCTAGCAATGAAGAGATGGTGCCTGAAGAGTGACGACTTTGACACCGGTGGGTCCGCCACGGGTATCATTAATTGACCAGCTCAGACTTGGGGACTCATGGCGGAGGAACAAAGCCTTATTTCTTTAATCTTGAAGTATTTGAATGGCACTGGATTGTGGTATCAGTTGAAACTATTCACTGTATTTTACCATGCAGCTCATTGTAGAGTATAAGTGACAATAAATCATTCCTATAGTAAAATTGCAAAAACATCCATAGAAAAGGCAAATTCAGTAAAACTTCTGGTCACACATGTAATTCTCCAGTCCAGGAGGTACAAATATCAAGAGATGGACACAGACAGAGAGGCAGTGAACAAAAACTCAAGCGTTTTGCTGTAGCAGGGACAAATGTCCTACGATTCCAACTAAAACACCCCCAGGATCTTAGAAGCTATTTACTTTATTGTCTTGGAACAGCCCGTTTAGCATCTCTGCCCAAACCCCTCTTCATAAAAAAATCCACGATAAAATACACTATTTAAAGCCATATATCAACACACACAGACACAGTGTCAGCCCTGTTACACAGACATACAGATACCCAATGCTGTGTCATTCAGTTCTGTAACACATGGACAGTTATGCTGGGTCACTCATCCCGGTCATGTTAAATACACACACACACACACACAAAACCCCCTTCCCACTGAGTCAGCACCAGGAGACAGTCCCCTATCAAGTGTATACTGATTCAACTACATCCTGTCAGACAGTCCTGTTTCAGACAGCGCCACTACTGAGTCATTCAGTCCTATGAGAGAGAAACATACACACACAGAGCACTATGATACTCTCAGAACAAAGAGCAGTACAGCACTGTAACCTCGCCAATTCCTGGATTCCCTGCTCCGGGCTCACCCCAACCAAGAACGGTATATTGGCCTACCATGTCGGCACCAACCATGATACTATTTTAAATTAATTCCCTCTGCCTGCACACAGCCTAAATTCCAGTATTCTCAGCCCGTTCACTTGCCTGTACAAATGCATCTTAAACTTGGCTACTATAGCTGCTTCAACCTCCTGACCTGCAGCACATTCCAAGCACCTGCTATCGTCGCACATCTCCTTTAAACATTTCCCCTCTCTCATTAAACCTCTGCCCTCTAGTAATTCCATCCTGGGAAAAGAGACCCCGACTGCCATAATTTAATATACATCTATCAGGACCCCACTCAGCCTCCACCACTTTAGCCAAAATAATCTAAGTGTGTTCAATCTGTCCTTAAAGCCTATGCACTCCAAAACTGGGCATCCTGGTAAACCTCTTCTTTACCCAGTGAGTCCAGATTGATACATAGTGACAGACAGACAAACCCAGTCAGTGCTGAGATCCTCAGTCTTCTGTTGCTTGCACACAGACTCAGTGCTGGCACTCTAGTTCACTGTTGCTCACACGTGCACATAGTCACAGCTGGATGACTCAGTCCTGTTACACACACACGCACAGCGCATTGAGACGAGGGACTGTTACACACCTGCACATTGTCCCTGCAGCGAGTCTTTGATGGGAAACTCAGCCCTATTATCCTAGAGTCACTGATCTCACAGCATCCACACCCACAGGATCATTAGCTGCCATTTCTATCACCTTCAGATGGATGCCACCAGACACCTATTACTCTCCCCTTCCTGGTTAGCCTTCCGCAAGGACCTTTCCCTCTGGGATATCCCGGTGCACTCCTCCTTTACTCCAAACATGCCTCTCTGCAGCCCCATGGCATTTTCCCCTGCAACCGCAGGTGTAACATCAGCCTGTTTATTATGTCCTTCTTCAATGTCCAAGGGCCCAAATGAACATTGCAGGTGAAGCATCCAGACAGACAGACAGACCCACATGCACACATATTTTGTGGGGTGAGTTTGTACTTGCAGGGTTACATTGCACTTTGCTCAAAAACTGCATGAATTCATATAAAACTCCGTTATCTCATTTTTTAGATTAGAATCAATCTAAACATCATGGCATAGACAGAGAACACAGGAGGCTAACATCTTCAACATATTGTCTAGCTATCAACATTGTTAACAACTAACCTGAGAATGCAACTTTTTAAAAAAAAGGTTTTGAGATTTACACATGAAAGAAGTGAAACGGTCATGGTATTCTAAAAGACGAAAGGCTTAACAGACAATCAATTTTTCAATGCATAATTTCAGTTACATCGCACTGTAAATTTTTGCTATAAATTCTGTGTTAGGATTGAGCCTCCACTACTACCTGAAGGAGCGACGCTCCGAAAGCTAGTGCTTCCAATTAAACCTGTTGGACTATAACCTGGTGTTGTGAGATTTTTAACTTTGTACACCCCAGTCTAACACCGGCATCTCCAAATCAGAGGACCCCAGTTGCTTCAAACAGATCACCATCATTCCAATACCAAAGAAAGCACATGCAACGTGCCTTAATGACTTCCACCCAGGGGCTCTGATCTCCATCATCATGAAGTGCTTCGAGAGGCTGGTCATGGCCCACATCAATTCTAGCCTCCCAGCCTGCCTTGATCACTTGCATTTTTGCCTGCTAACACAACAGGTTCACAGTAGACCCCATTTCCCCAGCCCTGCACTCACCCCAGAACACATGGGTGACGAGGACATCTACTTCAGACTCAGACACATCGACTACAGCTCTGTCATCAACACCGTAATCTCCTCCAGACTAATCTCAAAACTTCAAGACCTAGGTTTCAACTCCACCCTCTGAAACTGGATCATTAGCTTCCTGACCCACAGGCCACAATCAGCGAAGATAGGCAACTGCACCTTCTCCACGATAAACCTCAACCTGGAGCCCCCCCCTCTCCCCAAACAAGGACTAGTTCTCAGCTCCCCCCACTGCATGCTCACCACTCTGTAGCCTAATTCCCAACCAATGCCATCTACAGGTTTGCTGGTGGTGCCACCATCACAGGACGGATATTAAAGAATGATGAGTCAGAATACAGATTGCGGGGGCGGGGGGGCTTGGTGTTGTGGTGTAAGGATAACAACCTTTCAACGTCAGCAAAACCAAAGAACTGATTATTGACTTCAGGAATGAAGCACAAGGACATGCCCCCATATACATCAAGCGAGCGGGGATCGAGACAGTTGGGAACCCTTAAGTTCCTACGAGCGACAATAACCGATCTGTCCTGGACTTCCCACGTAGATACAACAGTCAAGGCAGCATAACAATACCTCTTCTTCCTCAGGCAGTTCAGTGCAGAAACCTTGAAGTTGAGAGAGCGTGCGCACGAGACCGAACGAGGGGGTCACGGGGAGGGGGGGGGGGGGGGGGGGGAGGGGGAAAGAGGAGTGGAGAAGAGAGAACGATGGGGTCACAGGGAGGGGGAGAGAGAGAACGAGGGGGTCACGGGGAGGGGGAGGAAAGAGAGCAAGCGAAAGGAAGTGGGGGAACAGGGAGGAGAGTGGGCGAAAGGGGGGGGGGGGGGGGGAAAGAGAGAAGAGAGTGGCCGAAAGAGGGGGGCGAGGAGGAGAGCGGGCGAAGGGGTGGGGGAAAGAGAGCGTGCGAAGTGGGGGGAGAAGAGAGCGGGCGAAAGGGGCGAGAGAAGAGACCGAGCGAAGGGGGGGAGGGGGGAGGATGGGGGGGAAACGGGGCAGAGAGCGGGCGAAAGGGGGGAGGGGGGAGGGAGGGCGAAGAGAGCGGGCAAAAGGGGGGGAATGGGGGGGGGGGGAGAGAGGGGAAGGCGAAGAGAGCGGGCGAAAAGGGGGGGGGGGGGGGAGGGCGAAGAGAGCGGGCGAAGAGAGCGGGCAAAGGGGGGGGGAGGGGAAGGCGAAGAGAGCGGGCGAAAGGGGGGGGGGGGGGGAGGGCGAAGAGAGCGGGCGAAGGGGGGGGGGGGGGGGGGAGGGCGAAGAGAGCGGGCGAAAGCGGGGGATGGCCAGGAGAGCGGGCGATAGGGGGGGGGAGGGAGGGCGAAGAGAGCGGGCGAAGGGGGGGGGGGGGGAAAGGGCGAAGAGAGCGGGCGAAGGGGGGGGGGAGAGAGGGCGAAGAGAGCGGGCGAAAGGGGGGGGGGAAAGGGCGAAGAGAGCGGGCGAAGGGGGGGGGGGAGGGCGAAGAGAGCGGGTGAAGGGGGGGGGGGGGGAGGGCGAAGAGAGCGGGCGAAAGGGGGGGGGGGGAGGGCGAAGAGAGCGGGCGAAAGGGGGGGGGGAGGGCGAAGAGAGCGGGCGAAAGGGGGGGGCGAAGAGAGCGGGCGAAAGGGGGGGGGAGGGGGAGGGCGAAGAGAGCGGGCAAAGGGGGGGGAGGGCAAAGAGAGCGGGCGAAGGGGGGGCGTGGGGGAGGGCGAAGAGAGCGGGCGAGGGGGGGGGCGAAGAGAGCGGGTGAAGGGGGGGCGAAGAGAGCGGGCGAAAGGGGGGTGCGAAGAGAGCGGGCGAAAGGGGGGGCGTGGGGGAGGGCGAAGAGAGCGGGCGAAAGGGGGGGCGTGGGGGAGGGCGAAGAGAGCGGGCGAGGGGGGGGCGAAGAGAGCGGGCGAAAGGGGGGGGGAAAAGGGCGAAGAGAGCGGGCGAAGGGGGGGGGAGGGCGAAGAGAGCGGGCGAAAGGGGGGGGGGAGAGGGCGAAGAGAGCGGGCGAAAGGGGGGGGGGGGAGGGCGAAGAGAGCGGGCGAAAGGGGGGGGCGAAGAGAGCGGGCGAAAGGGGGGGGGGGAGGGCGAAGAGAGCGGGCAAAGGGGGGGGGAGGGGGAGGGCGAAGAGAGCGGGCAAAGGGGGGGGAGGGCGAAGAGAGCGGGCGAAGGGGGGGGCGAAGAGAGCGGGCGAAGGGGGGGGGCGAAGAGAGCGGGCGAAGGGGGGGGCGAAGAGAGCGGGCGAAGGGGGGGGCGAAGAGAGCGGGCGAAGGGGGGGGCGAAGAGAGCGGGCGAAGGGGGGGCGAAGAGAGCGGGCGAAGGGGGGGGGGAGAAGGGGGGGGAGAAGAGAGCGGGCGAAGGGGGGGGGGGGAGAAGAGAGCGGGCGAAGGGGGGGGGGGGGAGGGGAAGAGGTCAGGGACAGAGAGTGAAGTGGGGGGGGGAATGGATGGAGAGGGAGAGAGAGAAGGGGGATCGGGGGGGGGGGGTGTGTGGGGTAGAGTGCGAAAGGGGGAGGTCGGGGACAGAGAGTGAAGGGGGGGGGGGGGGAGAAGTGAAAGGGGGGGGATGGGGAATGAAGACAGCGCGAAAGAGGGGAAGCGAGTAAAGGGGGGGGGGGGAGAACGGGGAGGAGAAGATTAAAGGGAGGGCTCGGGGGGAGAGAGAGAGGGGCTCGGGCTCGGGCTCCCCCCGCGGGGAGCGGGGTCCGGCCCCGGCGGTTACCTGATGCTCGGGGCCTGGGCCGGTATCCGCGGCCTCTCCTTCCTCCCGGTCCGCCTCCCTCTCTCTCCGTGTGTCCGTGTGTGTGTGTGTCCCGGCGGCGTGGGCCGTGGGCGGTGGGCGAGGCCTGTCCCTGAGGCCTGTTTGTCCCGGGCCCCCTCAGCCCGGCGGCTGGGGAGAGGGGCCGCGGGCTGTCAACATCCGCCCTCAGACCGGCCCCTCCCCGGGCACCGGGCCCCGGGCCCCCCGGTGGGTCAGTCCCGCCACTCGGTAAAAGTCCCGGATTGAAGCTCGGCTCCTCACTGAGGGGGGGGGGGGGGGGGGGGGGCACAGGGAGCGCGGGAAATGGGGGGGGGGGGGGCGGCCGTTAACGGCTCCTCATGGATGGGGGAGGGGGCGGGGGCGGGCTGTTAATGGCCGCTCACTGAGGGAGGGGGAGGGGAAACGCGGGAAGATGTCTCAGCCCCGCCTCCTCACTGGGGGCGCGGGAAATGGGCGGGCGGCCGTTAACGGCCCCTCATTGGGGGGGGGGCGCGGCCGTTAACGGCCCCTCACGGGGGGGGGGGGCGGCCGTTAACGGCCCCTCATTGGGGGGGCGCGGCCGTTAACGGCTCATCCCGCTCCTCACTTCACTTTTGTTTTTCCTTTTTTTCTGAAAACAATCATCCTTCTGTTTGACCGAATGTCGTTTCCCGTTCAATAAAGAATCACATTTCTTTATTTCGTCTTATCTTTCATTAACCCCCCCCCCCCCATCACTCGTTTATAACTTTATTTTTGTCTTTTTTATATATTGCTTTGGCACTTTTGGTACTTTCTTGATCAGTTTTTTGCATTTTTCACATTTTGCTTTCTCTCTTATTTGCTTTCACTGCGTCTGTTTTGTGCTTCCTTTTATTCTTTTGTGATTCTTTTTAATTTTATTTATCCTGTTTTCTCAACTCTTGTTTATCTTCTCTTTTTTGTAATTTATTGTTTTGTTGTCCTTTTCTTTGGCTTTTCTTTCCTTATGTTTTTCTCTCTTTGAAAGAATCCTTCATTTTGTTTTGTCCCCTTCTATTTTTTCCCTTTTTTTTTCTTCTTGTCAGTTTGACTTGCCTGTAAAGGAGGCTGTTGTTAGTTCCCCCCCTCCCAGGGTGGCTGTTTTATTCTTCCTCCTTTAATCACAGTTAAATAAATATGAAAATATATTTGGCTGAGGGAGAAGGTTGGGTGGTTTGGCTTCAGTGGATGATCAGAGTCAAGAATGTCGTGGTGGAAAAGCACAGCCGATCAGGCACCATCCGAGGATCTTTCCCGGAGAGTTGACGTTTCGGGCAAGAGCCCTTCATCATTCCTGACTTGCCCGAAATGTCGACTCTTCTGGTCCTCGGATGCTGGCTGACCGGCTGAGCTTTCCCATCACCACACTCTCAACTCTGATCTCCAGCATCTGCAGTCCTCACTTTCATCCAGTGGATGATCTCCAGGTGCTGATTTTCCTTTGGGATGCAGACTGTTGACACTCTGGTGGTAGCCTCCACGCTTTCCTCAGATCCCTTTCATGGCCTCCACTCATTTTGCCAGGGTGGAGGTCCCTAACCTCTTTCAACAACTATTCCTCCACTGCTACCCTCCGCAGAGGAGATGGAGGCATCCTGCATACCTCCATGTAGATGGTGGGAGGGTGCAGTGGGTGGCATGGGAAAGGATAGAATCTGAGGAGGTATAAGGGCTTACGGTGGGGAGGGGGTGGCATGGGAAAGAATCCCTGCAGTGTGGAAGCTGGTCATTTGGCCCAGTAAGTCCATACCAACGAGGACTGATTAGGGATAGTTAACATGGCTTTGTGCGTGGGAAATCATGTCTCACAAACTTGATTCAGTTTTTTGAAGAAGTAACAAAGAGCATTGATGAGGGCAGAGCAGTAGATGTGATCTATATGGACTTCAGTAAGGCGTTCGACAAGGTTCCCCATGGGAGACTGATTAGCAAGGTTAGATCTTATGGAATACAGGGGGAAACTAGCCATTTGGATACAGAACTGACTTAAAGGTGGAAGACAGAGGGTGGTGGTGGAAGGTTGTTTTTCAAACTGGAGGCCTGTGACCAGTAGAGTGCCACAAGGATCGGTGCTAGGCCCTCTACTTTTTGTCATTTACATAAATGATTTGGATGTGAGCATAAGAGGTACAGTTAGTAAGTTTGCAGATGACACCAAAATTGGAGGTGTAGTGGACAGCGAAGAGGGTTACCTCAGATTACAACAGGATCTGCACCAGATGGGCCAATGGGCTGAGAAATGGCAGATGGAGTTTAATTCAGATAAATGCGAGGTGCTGCACTTTAGGAAAGCAAATCTTAGCAGGACTTGTACACTTCATGGTAAGGTCCTAGGGAGTGTTGCTGAACAAAGAGACCTTGGAGTGCAGGTTCATAGCCTCTTGAAAATGGAGTCACAGGTAGATAGGATAGTGAAGAAGGCATTTGGTATGCTTTCCTTTATTGGTCAGGGTATAGGAGTTAGGAGGTCATGTTGCAGCTGTACAGGACATTGGTGAGGCCAGTGTTGGAATATTGCGTGCAATTCTTATCTCCTTCTGATCAGAAAGATGTTATGAAACTTGAAAGGGTTCAGGAAAGATTTACAAGGATGTTGCCAGGGTTGGAGGATTTGAGCTATAGGGAGAGGCTGAAATAGGCTGGGGCTGTTTTCCTTGGAGCGTCAGAGGCTGAGGGGTGACCTTATAGAGGTTTACAAAATTATGAGGGGCATAGATAGGGTAAATCGGCAAATTCTTTTCCCTGGGGTCGGGGAGTCCAGAACTAGAAGGCATAGGTTTAGGGTGAGAGGGGAAAGATATAAAAGAGACCGAAGGGGCAATGTTTTCACGCAGAGAGTGGTACGTGTATGGAATGAGCTGCCAGAGGAAGTGGTGGAGGCTGGTACAATTGCAACACTTAAGAGGCATTTGGATGGGTATATGAATATGAAGGATTTGGAGGGACATGGGCCAGATGCTGGCAGGTGGGACTAGATTGGGTTGGGATATCTGGTCAGCATGGACGGGTTGGACCGAAGGGTCTGTTTCCATGCTGTACATCTCTATGACTATGACTCTATAACTTCCGAAGAGCATCCCACCCAGACTCATCCCTGTATTTCCCATGGCTAACCTACCTAGCCTGCACATTATGGGCAATTTAGCATTGCCAATCCGCCCTAACCTACACATCCCTGAACACTATGGACGCTTTAGCACGGCCAATCCAGCCTAACCTACACATCCCTGAACACTGTGGACGCTTTAGCACGGCCAATCCACCTAACCTACACATCCCTGAACACTATGGGACAATTTAGCACGGCCAATCCACCCTAACCTACACATCCCTGAACACTATGGGGTAATTTAGCATGGCCAATCCACCCTAACCTGCACGTCTTTGGACTGTGGGAGGAAACCGGATCACCTGGAGAAAACCCACGCAGACACGGGGAATATGCAAACTCCACACAGTCGCCTGAGCATGGAATCAAACCTGGGTCCCAGGCGCTCTGAGCCACTGAAATCTGGGGAGGTATGGAGGTCTGGGGTGGAGGTTGCCTTGGGGAGAAGGGGTTGAGGCTCTGGGGTTTGGGTTGAGAGGGGAGGATCAGAGCTGAAGTGGGGCTGGTGATGGGGGGGGGGGGGGGGGGGGGTTTGGGAGGCTAGGTCAGTGAGGTTCAGGGCTGGCGGGCGATGGGCAAGGGAAGGGAGAGTGAGGTGACACCTGGGAAGGGAATGGAAGTGGGTAGGGGCTTAGTAATGGGGTGTGGAGGCTGGGGGCCGGGGGAAACGTGGTGATGGTGGACGCCACGAAGGCTGTGTTGATTCTGCGGATGTGTCTGCAAAGGAGGAGGGTGGGGGCATGAATGAGCAGTGGGAAGGAGTGTGCGTGGGAGTTCAGAGATATTGCAGGTTCAGCCTATGTGTTCCCAGCCCCCTCTCCACAGTATTGACAGGAGCCGCAGCTCAGAGCCCTGTCTTTTGTTAATGGGTTGTGGAGAAGGGGTGCTGGGTTGGGGGGGTGTGCTAGCCGGTCAGAGGAGAAAGGAGTCGCCATGGAAATTTCGAAAGGAGTGCAGAGTCAGGAGGGTAGAGCTCAAAGCTGAATCCAGTCAGTCATTCCCACACAGATAATGAAAGGCTGATAAAGTAAGACTCCCATTGACGTGAAAGCAGAGGAGGGCGAGGGGATATAAATGTTGCTGTGAAACACCGCCTCCCCTGCCCCCACCTCCCCAGTGAATATTGAAAGCGTCAATTGGCAGGATTAAAAAGGAGGTAGAGGCATTGAGAGATTTAAGCGGGAGTTCTACATGCAGCTCCTGTGCTGAGACTGATGCTGATGCTGCATAAAAACAAGACAGGGGCCTGCCACTCAAAAAGGCAGCAACCCAGAACCCCCCCCACCACTCCTGCTCTCAGGATGTATACAGTTATCATGATCCAGTCTGAGGGTGCGGGTATCCTTCAGCGACCTTGCCCCTCTTTGTGGCCATTAAACCTTCAGAAGCGTGTGTGTTTGTGAGAGTGTGTGTGAGATTATGTATGCGTATGTGTGTTTGTCTGTTCATGTAAGTGAGTGTATGTGCTAGTGTCTGTGTGTTTTTGTATATATGAGAACATTTGTGTGTGAGAGAGGGAGTGTGTTTGTGTTTGAGGGTGTGTGTGTGTGTGTGTATGTGTGTGTGTGTGTCAGGGTGTACGTGTGTGTGCTCCTATATATCTCAGTGTGTCAAAGCGTGTATGTTTGTGTCTGTAAACCAATCAACTCTTCTGTTACGGAGGAAAAGGAGGAGACCATTCAGCATCTCTCAAGCTTGTTATCGGAGCAGGCCATTCAGCCCCTCAAGTCTGTTACAGAGGAACAACATTGGGTGTAGTATATTGACAAGGATAGACAGGAAATGGTGTTGGAATAAATGAGTCTTTTGCCGAGTGACAGGCAATGACTAATGGGGAACTGTAAAGTGCACTCCTCGGATCTGAGCTGTTCACAATATATATTAGTTAGACAAGGGAACTAAATGTAATATTTCAAAGTTTGCAGATGACACAGAGCTAGGTGGGAGGGTGAACTGTGAGGAGGATGCAGAGATGCATCAGTGTGATTTGGACAAGTTGAGTGAGTGGGCAAATGCGTGGCAGGCGAAGTATAATGTGGATAAGTATGAGGTCATCCACATTGGTAGCAAAAATAGGAAGGGAAGGCAGGTTATTATCTGAATGGCAATAGATTGGGAAAGGGGGAGACCTGGGTCTCCTTGTACATCAGTCACTGAAAATAAAGGTGCAAATGCAGCAGGCAGTGAAGAAGCAAATGGCTTAGTAAGAAGATTCGAATACAAGAGTGAGATATCTTTCTGCAGTTGTACAGATCCTTGGTGAGAGCACATTTGGGAATATTGGGTGCAGTTTTGGCTTTCTGACCTGAGGAAAGATGTTCCGGTTGTGGAGGGAGTGTAATGAAGGCTTAAGATTGAATTCTTTGGTGGCAGGACTGATTCATGAAGACTCTGGATTAGTGGTGCTGGAAGAGCACAGCAGTTCAGGCAAAAGCTTTTGCCCGAAACGTCGATTTCGAAGCTCCTTGGATGCTGCCTGAACTGCTGTGCTCTTCCAGCACCACTAATCCAGAATCTGGTTTCCAGCATCTGCAGTCATTGTTTTTACCTGATTCATGAAGACAATGACCCAATGAGGACTATATTCAATCGCGTTTAGAAGAAGGGAATAGAGGGATGCAGATCAAATGTGAGTGAGAGGAATTAGAGAGTTTTGAGAAGATTTGTAGTTCAGGTTGAGGTTCTGGATGTAGGTTTGCTCGCTGAGCTGGAAGGTTCATTTTCAGACGTTTCGTCACCATACTAGTAACATCTTCAGTGGGCCTCCGGACGAAAGCTCTGTCTGGAGTCTCACTGATGATGTTACCTAGTATGGTGACGAAATGTCTGAAAATGAACCTTCCAGCTCAGCGAGCAAACCTACATCCAGGATGGGATTAATTTAGTATGGCATCAAGTGGGCCAAGGGCAGTCATGGTGGGTCAAGTGGTCTATACCTCTGATGTACTGTGTTATGTTCTATATTTAGTAAAGGGGGGGGTGGGGCATCTCCTTAGAAACCTATAGAATTCTAACAACTGGACAGCGTAAACACGGGAAGAATTTGCCTAATGACTGAGAAGGTCAGAACCCAGGGTCACCGTATAAGGATAGGTCATTCAGGTGAGGAGCTGAGGAGAGATGTCTTCACCCAGACAGCCGTGAGCCTATCGAAGTATCTGTCACAGAAAGTGATTGAGACCAACTCAATCCGTGATTCGGTGAAAATATTGAACATTTTCAAAGAGAATTTGACATATTTCCCTGGGTTCAAGAGATCAAAGGGTATGGGACGAAATGGGAACAAGGTACTGAGCTGGAAGATCCGCCATGAATGGTGGAGCAGTCTTGAAGGTTTGAGTGACTTGCTATTACTATTTCTATGTAACGGTAGGAAACCATTCAATTCTTTTTGAACCTTTTGTATATGAACAAGGGGAGGACAATCAGCTCCCCTTCATCCTGTTCCATGGGTACAGGAAATGGTCATCTAGCCCCAGGAGCCTATTGCAGAAGAACAGGAAGGGACCAATCATATAACTCTTGGGTGTCCTTCACCTATCAATCAGATCGAGACTAACCTGTATCCAGACTCCTTGCAGAGTAGAAGTCAATCCATCTGAAAACTAAAAAGACTCACTGAGCTTGCTTTGAGATAATTCTGTACGTTGATCACTATTTATATTAAGAAGCGATTCTTACTTGTAAGGTGGTGTTCCTTTGACCTCTCTATTAGATACTCAGTAACATCACGGGAGTGCATTTCATTCGGGACGCAAGGAGACATACTGGAAAACATTGATAATTCCTTGCACCACACCAGAGGTAAGTGTGCCAGATCATGAAGAGAAGCCATTGTACGTGATTCTCTAGTTCTGATTGGATTAGAAAACTATAGGATCAGGTGAGAGCAGCTCCAACAAAGAGGAGGATGGTATAGCCACTGTATACAGATAGCAGACAGAAACAGTTTCCCTTCATTTACCTTAAAAAACAATTTGTATTAAGTTACTATGGTTGCTGATACCAGCACATACCCATTGTCATAGAGTCATAGAGATGTACAGCACGGAAACAGACCCTTCGGTCCAACCTGTCCATGTCAACCAGACATCCCAACCCAATCTAGTCCCACCTGCCAGCACCCGGTCCAAACCCCTCCAAACCCTTCCTATTCATATACCCATCCAAATGCCTCTTAAATTTTGCAATTGTACCAGCCTCCACCACATCCTCTGGCAGCTCATTCCATACATATACCACCCTCTGTGTGAAAAAGTTGCCCCTAAGGTCTCTTTTATATCTTTCCCCTCTCACCCTAAGCCTATGCCTTCTAGTTCTGGACTCCCCCACTTCAGGGAAAAAAACTTTGTCTATTTATCCTATCCATGCCCCTCATGATTTTATAAACCTCTATAAGGTCACCCTTCAGCCTCCGACACTCCAGGGAAAACAGTCCCAGCCTATTCAGCCTCTCCCTATAGCTCAAATCCTCCAACCCTGGCAACATGCTTGTAAATCTTTCCTGAACCCTTTCAAGTTTCACAAAATCTGTCCGATAGGATGGAGATCAGAATTGCACGCAATATTCCAAAAGTGGCCTAACCAATATCCTGTACAGCCGCAACATGACCTCCCAACTCCTGTACTCAATACTCTGACCAATAAAGGAAAGCATACCAAACGCCTTCTTCACTATCCTATCTACCTAAGAACCTGTATTCCAAAATCTCTGTTCAGTAACACCCCCTAGGACCTTACCATTAAGTGTATAAGTCCTGTTAAGATTTGCTTTCCTAAAATGCAGCACCTCACATTTATCTAAATTAAACTCCATCTGCCACTTCTCAGCCCATTGGCCCTTCTGGTCAAGATCCTGTTGTAATCTGATGAAACCTTCTTCGCTGTCCATTACACCTCCAATTTTGGTGTCATCAGCAAATTTACTTACTATACCTCTTATGCTCACATCCAAATCATTTATATAAATGATGAAAAGTGGTGGACTCAGCACCGATCCTTGTGGCACTCCACTGGTCACAGGCCTCCAGTCTGAAAAACAACCCTCCACCACCACCCTCTGTCTTCTACCTTTGAGCCAGTTCTGCATCCAAATAGCTTGTTCTCCCTATATTCCATGAGATCTAACCTTGGTAACTAGTCTCCCATGGGGAACCTTGTCGAACGCCTTACTGAAGTCTATATAGATCACATCTACTGCTCTGCCCTCATCAATCCTCTTTGTTACTTCTTCAAAAAACTCAATCAAGTTTGTGAGACATGATTTCCCATGCACAAAGCCATGTTGACTATCCCTAATCAGTCCTTGCCTTTCCAAATACATGTACATCCTGTCCCTCAGGATTCCCTCCAACAACTTGCCCACCACCGAGGTCAGGCTCACCAGTCTATAGTTCCCTGGCTTGTCTTTACCACCCTTCTTAAACAGTGGCACCACGTTTGCCAACCTCCAGTCTTCCGGCACCTCACCTGTGACTATCGATGATACAAATATCTCAGCCAGAGGCCCAGCAATCACTTCCCTAGCTTCCCACAGAGTTCTCGGGTACACCTGATCAGGTCCTGGGGATTTATCCACTTTTATGCAAGTCAAGACACCCAGCACTTCCTCCTCTGTAATGTGGACATTTTGCAAGATGTCACCATCTATTTCTCTACAGTCTATATCTTCCATATCCTTTTCCACAGTAAATACTGATACAAAGTACTTGTTTAGTATCTGCCCCATCTCTTGCAGCTCCACACAAAGGCTGCCTTGCTGATCTTTGGGGGGTTCTATTCTCTCCCTAGTTACCCTTTTATCCTTAATGTATCTGTAAAAACCCTTTGGATTCTCCTTAATTCTATTTGCCAAAGCTATCTCATGTCCCCTTTTTGCCCTCCTGATTTCCCTCTTAAGTATACTCCTACTTCCTTTATACTCTTCTAAGGATTCACTCGATCTATCCTGTCTATACTTGAAATATGCTTCCTTCCTTTTCTTAACCAAACACTCAATTTCTTTATTCAACCAGCATTCCCTCTACCTACCAGCCTTCCCTTTCACCCTGACAGGAATATACTTTCTCTGGATTCTTGTTATCTCATTTCTGAAGGCTTCCCATTTTCCAGCCATCCCTTTACCTGTGAACATCTGTCTCCAATCAGCTTTTGGAAGTTCTTGCCTAATACCGTCAAAATTGGCCTTTCTCCAATTGGTTGTGAACTGCTCAAGTTTCCGAATGCAAATTTAAATGGGTTTGGAGAAGGCAACAGTGTACCTCTTCATAAGTACTGACCCTTCAACAGTGCAGGGCTCCCTCAGTACTAACCCTTTGACAATATAGCATACCCTCAGTACTGACCCCATGATTGTGAAGCCTTCTCTCAGTACTGACCCTCTGACAGTGCGACATTCCCTCAGTACAAACCCTGTGACACTGCGTTATATCATCAGTACTGAACCTCTAGTGGTGCAGCACACCCTCAGCACTGAACCTTCAGTAGTGCAGCACTCCCTCAGCACTGACCCTCCGACAGTGCGGCACTCCCTCAGCACTGACCCTCTGACAGTGCGGCACTCCCTCAGCACTGACCCTCTGACAGTGTGGCACTCCCTCAGCACTGTTCCTCCGACAGTGCAGTACCTCCTCAGTACTGACCCTCTGACAGTGCGAAACTCCCTCAGCACTGACCCTCTGACAGTGCGGTACTCCCTCAGCACTGACCCTCTGACAGTGCGAAACTCCCTCAGCACTGACCCTCTGACAGTGCGAAACTCCCTCAGCACTGACCCTCCGACAGTGCGGTACTCCCTCAGCACTGACCCTCTGACAGTGCGGTACTCCCTCAGCACTGACCCTCTGACAGTGCGAAACTCCCTCAGCACTGACCCTCCGACAGTGCGGCACTCCCTCAGCACTGACCCTCTGACAGTGCGGCACTCCCTCAGCACTGACCCTCTGACAGTGTGGCACCCCCTCAGCACTGATCCTCCGACAGTGCAGTACCTCCTCAGTACTGACCCTCTGACAGTGCGAAACTCCCTCAGCACTGACCCTCTGACAGTGCGGCACTCCCTCAGCACTGACCCTCTGACAGTGCGGCACTCCCTCAGCACTGACCCTCTGACAGTGCGGTACTCCCTCAGTACTGACCCTCTGACAGTGCGGCACTCCCTCAGCACGGACCCTCTGACAGTGTGGCACTCGCTCAGTAATGACCCTCTGACAGTGCGGTACTTCCTCAGTAATGACCCTCTGACAGTGCGGCACTCCCTCAGCACTGACCCTCTGACAGTGTGACACTCCGTCAGCACTGACCCTCTGACAGTGCGGCACTCCCTCAGCACTGACCCTCTGACAGTGCGGCACTCCCTCAGCACCGACCCTCTGACAGTGCGACACTCCCTCAGTACTGACCCTCTGACAGTGCCTACTCCCTCAGCACTGACCCTCTGACAGTGCGGCACTCCCTCAGCACTGACCCTCTGACAGTGCGGTACTCCCTCAGTACTGACCCTCTAACAGTGCGGCACTCCCTCAGTACTGAGTGTAAAAGTGATTGTCAACATCATAAGTTGTCAGTACCTTCTTTCTTTCACCACACAGAATGTACTCTGTAAGCATGTCCCTCACACATTATCACATCTCAGCCAGTGGACCTCACAAGCAGTCACAAGGTAGAAGTCTCCACAACTTCTGTTTGTGAGGTGAAGCATTGAGGTGCATAAATAATATGGGCCTATTATGCTGTTGGTGAAAAAGGGGGAGAATTATATTCAATATATGCAAAGCCATGAATTATGGAACTGATAAAATGGGATTATATTATTTGCTGGTTCAATTCTTATGTGCCAGTATTTGCCATGGCTTTTTTTAAACACAGGATGAAATCTGTGGTCCTGTACCCTGTATTTTTGACACCCAGTTGTTGAACTTGTCCCAGATTCCTGTATCTGATTCTCGGACTTGCCTGCAGCTGGCTCATCCTTCTCAGAAGGAATTGGGAGCTAGGCGTATGTGGGTTTTTAATGAATGCTGGGGTAGGACGTTTTTGACAGGAACATAGGTAAAAATAGCGGATTTCTAAATATGCGGGGGAGGGCTGACAGAGAGCTGTGCGTGTGTGAGAAAGTGAACAGATCTCCAGTGTGATTTTCAGTGTGACGTCTTAACACGCTTCAATCCTCTGAGCCTGCGTATATGTTTATGAGTTTGTGAGAGTATACGTCTGCATGTAACTACAAGGGGGACTGTGCATAAATATCTGTGTGTGTGTGTATGTTTCTCTCTAACCCATGTATGTATATCTGCATGAATGTGTCTTTGCATGTATCTGTGAATCAACATTAATGTCCTTTATCAAACACGTGCTGCATTGGATTCTACGCCGAACAAAGCTATATCCACTATCCCATCAAGCGCTCCAGTTCAAGTACAGCATAGGGGCAGATAATGAGCAAATCTCCTAGTACTCTTTTAAACTGAAAATAAACTGACAGTAAAGTTCCAGCCACTCTTCTAACTTGAAAATAAAGCTCCCTCTACACTGCTTCCATCAAACACTCCCAGGACAGGGCCAGCATGGGGTTGGATACAGAGTAAAGATTCGTCTACTCTCTTAAACTGAAGCTAAAGCTCTTTCAGCACTGCCTCATTAAACACTCCCAGAACAGTGTTAGATGCAGGATAGTATTTCCTGCATTCTTTTAAACTAGGAATGAAGCTCCCCTCTATTGAACCAAAAGTAAAGCATTTCCTAATCTTTTAAACTGAAAATAATGCTGTTTTCACACACTCCAACATTTATAGGACATCAGCAGCATTGAGTTAGATACAAAGTAAAGCCCTCTCTGCTTTAGATTAGATTAGATTAGATTACTTACAGTGTGGAAACAGGCCCTTTGGCTCAACAAGTCCACACCGCCCCGCCGAAGCGCAACCCACCCATACCCCTACATCTACCCCTTACCTAACACTACGGGCAATTTAGCATGGCCAATTCACCTGACCTGCACATCTTTGGACTGTGGGAGGAAACCGGAGCACCCGGAGGAAACACAAAGTAATCTGAAGGGAAAGCTCTCGCGACACTGTCTAATCAAGCAGTCCAGGACAGGTACAGCATAGGAAGGGATGCTTAAGAGCATTGCTTTCAGTTTAAAAGATGAGAAAACTTTACTTTTGGATACTAACCCCATTGTTCCATCTACCCATTTCATTTGAAAGTAGAAATGCTTTTAGTCTTTTAAACTGGAATTAAAGTTCCCTTGAAACTGTCCCCAGTAAACACCGACATTGTGGGGACAGCCCGGGGTTGGATAGAGAGTAAAGCTCTCTCTAAACTATTCTCAGCAACTGGGACAGGGGCAGCACAGTGTTAAATACTGAATAAAGCTCCCCCTACATGTTATACTGGAAGTAAATGTAAAGCTCCCTCTATAATGTCTCCATCAAACACTTCCAGGACAGAGGCAGCATGGGGTTAGATACAGCATAGAGCTGTGACTCGTCTTTTCAGCGACATTTGAGCTCTCTCAACACTCTATTTCAAACCGAAAGTAAAACCCCCTCAACACTGTCTCCATCAAGCACTCCAAGAACAGGTACAATAGAGGTAATATTTCCTCTTGTGACGACGCTGCACTTTTGACAAGGTCATTCTGTCCTTGGTTATATTCGAGAGGAGTCGTAAATGCAGAGGTTCCGATGTGCCTGGTTTGTATGGGTTTTAGGGACAACTTAATTATAGCTGACAGATACTGCCTCAGGCTTTCAAGTTTTCAAAAAAAAACACTTGTGCAATGAAAGGGGAGTTCTCCCAACTCATCTTTACTCTTGTTTGATTTGGTTTTGGCAAGCTGTTTTGTTTGCAGACACTGATCATGTTTTAGCGGGGAACCCAGGGAAATCTGCTGGGCCCAAAGAAACATCTCGATGCAGACCCCTTCTCTCTCTCTCTGGTATCTCTCCTGTAAGGAACCTGTGTTCGATGTTATCTTTTTTGCCAATGAGGCGTTTATGGGGATGTTGCAACTACTTAGAACAGCATCATTAAGTTTTGGTATCGTCAGTTGGGTTTTCAGATAAGTTATGTTGTTCTATATTCTGTTCTTTTCATTCGTGTTAAATTCTATTTTATTTTAAAACTGAGTGGTTGGTCCAGCTCTGTCATTCCTAGAATATCTGCATTACACCTACTTCAAACAGCTTAGGGTCTGGGCTACCTTCTTGAAATACTTTGAGGTCGTCTGGCCTGGCCCATAACACGCTACTCTTTTAAACTGAGTATAAAGCTCTCTCCACTCTTTTGAACCACGAGTAAGCTCTTTCTAATCTTTTAAGCTGAAACTAATGCCCTTTTTACACTGTCTGCATTAAATATATGCAGCACTTTGAGATCAGGGAGTTTGGTAAAGAGTAAAGTGCTCTCCATTAAACTAGAAGTAAAGTTCTCTCAACACTGTCCCCATCAAATACTGTCAGGTGCACCACTAGGCTTTAAGTAAAAAGCACTTTATTCTTACAACACAGTTAAAATACAAAAAAAAGAATTGGCATAACATTACTCCATTTGTGAGGATGCTGTCACTTTAAAAATATTTTTTTTTGGATTAGATTACTTACAGTGTGGAAACAGGCCCTTCGGCCCAGCAAGTCCACACCGGCCCTCTGAGGCGCAACCCACCCAGACCCCTAACCTAACACTACGGGCAATTTAGCATGGCCAATTCACCTGACCTGCACACCTTTGGACTGTGGGAGGAAACCGGAGCACCCGGAGGAAACCCACGCAGACACGGGGAGGACGTGCAAACTCCACACACACAGTCGCCTGAGGCGGGAATTGAACCCGGGTCTCTGGCGCTGTGAGGCAGCAGTGCTAACCACTCTGCCACCGTGCTGCCCACTATTATTTTGTCCTTGGTTTTTTTTGAAGAGAGGTTGTAAAGGCAGAGGTGCCAAAGGTTTAACCATGGAAGGGGAGTGGCCATTTCTACCAGTTCAGGGATTTTCTAGTCTGTTTTAGCTGGAGCAGTCACAAGATGGGAGAGCCCAGGGAAGCTGCAAGCTTCAGAGAAGGATTCCTCTGACTCTTCTCTGAAATCTCTCGCTGGATGTTGCTTCTTCCTGCTTCTAAAAAGCTGTTTGAATATACCTTCTTGCCAAGAAGTGTTTTATGGGATGTTATTGGAACAGTTAATTAATAATAGCTACTGTATTGGGTCGGTGAAATTATTCTAAATTCCGCTTTCTTTTGTTCATGTTTCAACTGTAGTGTTTAAATCAATGCTGTCTTGCTTGAAACCAAGTGGTTTGACCAGTGGCATCACACCTGGAACACCCACTTCACATCTGCACTTAAAAAAAGTGAGGGTCTGGGCTACCTTATTCAAATATTTTGAGGGGGTCTGGCCTGGGCCATAACATTTTGAGACAATGAACAAGATAATGTGTTATTAACCACTGATCGTGAACTGTTCCAAAATAGGCAGCATCCCATAAACACACACATTGGCAAAATACTTCTGATTCTCACGTGCTGTCTCTCTCCAGTCCAGAAGAAAGAAACAATCTGTCCCTTTTGACTTTTAAGAACAAGCCTTCGCTGTGTAAAACTTCCTTCTCACAGCCGAGAGCTTAAGCTTTTAGCTCAGCAGCCGGGAGAAAGTTTCTCGCTAACTGAAAGCCTTCCCAGATCTGTATGAATCCTGACCCTGCCCGCTCACGTTTCCATTAGAGTCGTAGACATGTACAGCACGGAAACAGACCCTTCGGTCCAACCCGTCCAAGCTGACCAGATATCCCGACCCCCAATCTAGTCCCCACCTGCCAGCACCTATTCTTAAAAAAAAACCGCCCAGAGAGAACTCAAAAGCTGTTTACTAACTGCCTGTCCAAAGGAGGCATTTCGACAGCACTATGACAGCACATCACTGCAAGAGAAACAGGACAGAACACATCTCACTGACAAGCACAGTACTGTCACACCTTGCTCCGACCCCCTTTAAAAATGAACAATCAACAATCAGCTTCATTTTCAATGCCTTTAATCTGAAGTTATTAGTACTCTACATAATATTTGCATTGTATTAACTCTTAACATACAAACATTCAATAATACAGTCCATTTCTGTCCTTTACCAAATTCCTCCATCTTCCTTCATCATCAAAATCATGACAAAGAATAGCCAATTACATTCTCTCATCCTTCCACACGTACAGTTTTCAAATTGAATGGTTGCAATGATAGTTTGGTTTTTTTTAGATTGGATTCCCTACAGTATGGAAACAGGCCCTTCAGCCCAACAAGTCCACACCGACCCACCCAGACCCACTCCCCCACCCTATATTTACCGCTGACTAACAGTGTGGGCAATTTAGCATGGCCAATTCACCTAACCTGCACATCTTTGAATTGTGGGAGCAAACCCATGCAGACATGGGGAGAACGTGCAAACTCCGCACAGACAGTTGCCCGAGATGGGAATCGAACCTGGGTCCCTGGCACTGTGAGGCAGCAGTGCTAACCATTCAGCCACTGTGCTCCCCTTCAATTTTTATCCTTCAATTTCTCCAAAATCGGTAAAGGGTTATGATCAGTGTACTCGGTCATCTTAGATACATTACTGAGCTGAAAATGTGTTGCTGGAAAAGCGCAGCAGGTCAGGCAGCATCCAAGGAGCAGGAGAATCGACGTTTCGGGCATCAGCCCTTCTTCAGGAATCATTACTGGCAACATCAAGTAAAGTGATGGAAGGTGCAGCATCTACTCAGCTCAGTGACTCCCAGGTTGGGTTTCTGCCAGGGCCACTTAACTCCTGATCTCATAACAGCATTGGTTCAAACGTGGACAAAAGAGCAGAATTCCAGAGGGGAGGGGAGAGTGACAGCCCTAGACATCAACGCCGCATTCGACTGGGTGTACCATCAAGCAGCCCGAGCAATCTATGAGTATCATACGTTGCACATAGGAAGGTGATCGTGGTTTTTGGAGATCAGTCATCTCAGCTCCAGGACATCTCTGCAGGAGTTCCTCAGGGCAGTGCCCTAGGTCCAACCATCTTCAGCTGCTTCAACAGTGAGTTTCCCTTCATCACAAGGTCACCAGTGGGGATGTTTGCCGATGAATGTTCAGCACCATTCATAACTCCTCAGATACTGAGGCAACAAGATGTGTTCAGATGCAACAAGATCTGGGCAATATCCAGGCTTGGGTCGACAAGTGGCAAGTGACATTCGCGCCACACAAATGCCAGGCAATGGCCATCACCAATAAGAGACAATCTAGCCCCTTAACATTCAATTGTGTTACCATCAGTGAATTCCCCACAACATCCTGGGGATTATCATTGACCAGAAACTCAACTGGACTCTCCATATAAACACATTGGCTCCAAGAGCAGGTCAGAGGCTGGGAATCTTGCAGCGAAAAACTCACCTCCTGACTCCCCAAAGCCTGTCCACCATCTACAAGGCACAAGTCAGGCGTGTGATGGAATACTCCCCACTTGTCCTGGATGAGAGTGGAGGCTACAATGCTCTATAAGCTTGACACAATCCAGAACAAAGCAGCTCGCTTGATTGGCACCACCTACACAAACATCCACTCCACCGCTGCCGCTCAGTAGTAGCAGTGTGTATTGTCTACAAGATGCACTGCAGAAATTCACCAAAGATCCTCAGACAGCACCTTCCAAACCCATGACCAAGGACAAGAGCAGCAGATACATGGGAACACCACCAGCTTCAAGATCCCCCCCAAAGCACTCACCATCTTGACTTGGAAAAATATCACTGTTCCTACACTGTCACTGGGTCAGAATCCTGGAATTCATCCCTAATGGCATTGTGAGTCAACCCACAGCAGATGGACTGTAGCAGTTCAAGAGTTGAATTGAATTTATTGTCACGTGTACCAAGACACAGTGGAAGCTTTGCCTTGTGAGCAATACAGGCAGATCACAGAGTTAAGTAGCATAGGTAAGTAAATAATAGGTAAAAACAAAAACACAGGTACAGGTGAACATTAAGAGTTTGTGACTCCATTCCGTTTTGGATGTAGGTTTGCTCACTGAGCTGGAAGGTTCATTTCCAGACGTTTCATTACCCTACTAGGTAACATCTTCAGTTGGCCTCAGGCGAAGCACTGCTGCTGATTCCCACATGAGAATTCCGAGAAGCATGACATTCCAACCAGAACTCTATCAACAACCGCGTCGAGTTAGACCCCACCTACCACCCCCTGAGAAAAAGAACAGGACATGACATCACCACAGGAAATGACATTACCAACTCCAAAAAAAACCCAAACATATAAATAGAAAGCATGAATCAGCAGCAGTGCTTCACCCAGAGGCCCACTGAAGATGTTACCGAGTACGGTGACGAAACGTCTGGAAATGAACCTCCCACCTCAGTGAGCAAACCTTCATCCAGAACCTCAACCTGAGGTACAAATCTTCTCAAACTTCCATTCAGTATTCTCGCCACCTTCTCAAGGGCACCTAGGGTTGGGCACTAAATTCTAGCCTCACCCACATCCCACAAATGAATTTTTTAAAAAAGTTGAAATGTTGCAATGGCAATACCAAACTCAAGGTCTGTTTCTCAATGGTGGAATATTTCTTTTGATAAACATTCAACTTTCTGGAAAAGTATCCAATCAGTCTCTCTATACTTTCGTCACCTTCTTGCAAGAGTACCCACATTGCTCGCATCAATAGCCACTTGAATGACTTTGTGGAATGGGGTTTCCTAACACTGGGGCAGTGGGGGTCAACACAGCCTTTAGGCTGTCAAACACTCCTCAGTCCACTGAAATTTTCTGCCCTTCTTCAACAAGTCAGTCAACCACGCTGCTAAAATTTGGTACGAATTTCTCACTAAAAATAAACTTCAGCCCAGGAATTGCAATACTTTCTTTTTGATGAAGGTATGGGGAAACCCCCCAGTAACCCTTGTTTTCGCTTTCCATGTGGTCATCTGTCCATGTACAATGGTATAGCCTAGGAACGTGACTTGGGCTTTTGTGAAATCACCCTTGCCCAGGTTGTTTTCCCCAAGCCTGCCTCTTGATGTTACTTGAACAATTCTGCTAGATTTTCCAAGTGTTTCATCCTTGTGTGACTAAAAATCACAAGTCCACTTGTGTACACCACACAAATGGGTAGCCCTGAAATTACTTATTGGTTAATCTTTGTAGTGTAGCTGGCGCATTCTCCACACCAAATGGCATGACTTTAAATTGGTAACGCCCATTTGCTGTAACAAAAGCTGAAATTTCCTTCATTCTTTTGGATAACGGTTCCTGTCAGTACCCTTTGAGTAAGTCCATCTCAGAAATATAAGTTGCTTGTCCCATCTTCTCAATGCAGTCTTCCAGTTGTGGAATAGGGTACGAATTGGATTTCTATTACTATATTGACTCATTGATATCATCTCATTATGGTACCATCACTCTGGGTGAGCTGCAGTCATTGCAATTCACTTTGGTGGTGTCATCTCTGAACGTGCTTTCAATCTCTTTTTGTGCGAGTTGTAGAGGATAACAGAGAAGATGATGACTTAGTGCTGTCCTTGCTGGACTATTAATCCAGAGACCCTGGTAGTGTTCTGAGGACCTGGTTTCTAATCCCACTGCGGCAGATGCTGGAATTTCAATTCAGTAAAAATCTGGAATTAAGAATCTCGTGATGACCATGAATCCATTGTTGTTTGTTGGAAAACTCCAATTACTTCACTAATGCCTGTTAACGGAGGAAATCTGCCATCCTAGTCTGGCCTACATGTGGCTCCAGACGCACAGGAATGTGGTTGACTCAAGCGATATGGTGGCTCTGTGGTTAGCACTGCTGCCTCACAGTGCCAGACACCATCGGGCGACTGTCTGTGTGCAGTTTGCACATTCTCCCCGTGTCTGCATGGGATTTCTCCAGTTTCCTCCCACAGTCCAATGGTGTGAATTATTGGTGGATTGCCTATTGGAAATTGCCCACAGTGTCCAGGGAAGTATAGGCGAAGTGGATTAGCCACGGTAAATGTAGAGTCACAGGGATGGGGTAGGGGACTGGGTCAGAGTGGGCTGCTCTTCAGAGGGCTGGTATGGAGCCGAAGGGCTGAATGGCCTGCTTAAAACGACAAAAAGACTCTCAACTTCCTTCTGAGTCGAGAGTGTGGTGTTGGAAAAGCACAGCAGGTGAGGCAGCATCTGAGGAGCAGGAGAATCGATGT
Organism: Chiloscyllium punctatum; assembly: GCF_047496795.1. Lineage (NCBI taxonomy): Eukaryota > Metazoa > Chordata > Chondrichthyes > Orectolobiformes > Hemiscylliidae > Chiloscyllium > Chiloscyllium punctatum. Next base: position 11,294,296 of record NC_092759.1, read on the forward strand.
TTCGGGCATATGTCCTTCATCAGGAATGGTGGGGGTGAGCGGAAAGGGGCTGAGAGATCAATAGGAGGGTGGGACTGGAGGTAAGGTAGCTGGGCAGGTGATAGGTACTCGCAGGTGGAGTTTGATTGTGATAGGTCGGTGGGGAGGGTGGAGTGGATAGGTGGGAAGGAAGATGGACAGGTAGGACAGGTCAAGGGGCTGTGCCGAGTTGGAGGGTTGTATCTGCATTGATGTGGGGGGAAGGGAGATTTGGAAACTAGTGAAGTCATTGTTGATGCCATGTGGTTGAGGGTCCCAAGGTAGAAGGTGAGGCGTTCTTCCTCCAGTTGTCGGTGGTTTCGATTTGGCGGTGGAAGAGGCTCAGGGTTCACATGCACTTGATGGGGTGGGATGGAGAGTTGAAATGGTTGGCCGCAGGGCGGTGGGGTTAATTGGTGCGGGTGTCCCAGAGGTGCCCCCTGAAATGTTCCGCGAGTTGGCGTCCTGTCTCCCTGATGTAGAGGAGACCACATCAAGAGCAATGAACACAGCAGATGAGGCATTTGGATGCGCAGGAAGATCTCTGCTGGATGTGAAAGGATCCTTTGGGGCCTTGGATGGAGGTGAGGGGGGAGGTGTGGGCACAGGGTAAAACAGCGGCAAGGGAAGGTGCCGGATGTGAAGGGTGGGTTGGTGGAGAGTGTGGACTTAATGAAGGAGTTGTGGAGGGAATGGCCTCTGCGGAATACAGACAGGGGTAAAGTGGGAAATAAGTGTCTGGTGGTGGGGTCTGATTGTAGGTAGCGGAAATGGTGGACGATAATGCGCTGTATCTGGATATGAGTGGGGTGGAAGGTGAGCACCAGGGGCTTCTGTCCCTGTTGTGGTTGGAGAGATAGGTTCAGGGCTGAGGTGCGGGAAGTGGAGGAGATGCGTTGGAGGGTATTATTGATCATGTCGGAGGGGAAATTGCAGTCCTGGAAATAGGAGACAATCTGGGATGTCCTGGAGTGAAGATGCTCCTCCTGGGAGCAGATACAGCAGAAGCAGAAGAATTGGGAGTAAGGGATCATGTTTTTATAAGAGATGTAGTCCAGGTAGCTGTGGGAGTGGGTGGGGTTGAAATAGATGTCCATGTTGAGTTGGTTGCCATTTCTGCCACCTCCACCTCCAACTGCAGTCCTCACTTTCTCCTCAGCTACCATCTGAACAATTAGGGATGGGGAATAAATGCTGGCCCAGCCAATGACACCCTTATCCTGTGAATGAATAATTTACAAAATTAAGCCTATGAGGTTGTTGCTTAACTGGAACAGCATTTCCTATACTTACATCATGTGTGATCAACTTTGTATTTCCCATCTTACTCCCACATATCTCACCATGTTGATTGTAATAACCCTTTCAGGTCACTTTGATTCACCTCTTGAAGATAAGTCAAAAACAATTTATTCCAATTTCTGAGAGTTCCCTGATTGTCCAAGTTAAGTTGAGGAATGTGTCAAATTCAGAATGATCTGGGTTTAATTCTTCACTTTGCGATTTAACAAGTAGCATATCTTCCTTTTGCTTTCCTTCCCTATCAAAATACCATTTGAGTGTATTCAAATGACACATACTGTGAGTTTTCCTTTTATCTGCTATTCTTATCGAATAATTCACCTCACTCAATTTCCTTTTGATTTGATAATGCACACTAAACCTTGCTTTTAAAGGTTCGACTGGCTCTGGTAGAAATAATAACACTTTATCCCCATTAGTGAAACTATGAATTTTGATCTCTTGTTTGCTTCTTGTTTCATTACATGTTGCACTAATTGTAAATGTTGTCTACCCAACTCACCCGCACTATACAAGCTCTCTTTAAAATCTGTGACATAGTCCAATAGAGTAGTCTATGAACACTGTCTCACCAAGTTTTCTTTAATGAATTGAAGTTGTCAATTGAAGTAGTTTGTGGGTGGCACGATGGCACAGTGGTTAGCACTGCTGCCTCACAGCGCCAGAGCCCCGGGTTCAATTCCCGCCTCAGGCGACTGACTTTGTGGAGTTTGCATGTTCTCCCCATGTCTGCGTGGGTTTCCTCCCACAGTCCAAAGATGTGCAGGTCAGGTGAATTGGCCGTGCTAAAATTGCCTGTAGTGTTAGGCAAGGGGTAAATATAGGGGTATGGGTGGATTGCACTTCGGCGGGTTGGTGTGGACTTGTTGGGCCGAAGGGCCTGTTTCCACACAGTAATGTAATGTAATCTAATCTAGTCCTCTTGCCATATGTCCAAAAACTAATACAAATGGACTGACTTTGGTAGATTCATTTGGTGCATCCCTAATTGCAAAAAGTACAAATGGAATTTCTTTATCTCAGTCCTCTGGATGCTCTTGACTATAGGACCTCAACGTGGTCTTTAAAAGTTGATGCCACTGTTCTAATGATCCTACAATTCTGGGTGGTATTCAGTTGATTTAAATCGTCTTACTCCGAAGCTATCTATAATTTTCTTGAAAAACGTCCATGTAAAACTTGATTGTTAATCTGATTATATCTCTCTGGTTAGTGTCTGTACCTAGTGAAAAATTGAGTAACTCTGCAATCCTTTTAGCCGTGATATTCCATAATGGAATGGCCTCTGGAAATTATGGTCAACAAGCTTTTTATTTTGGGGAGGATCCTACGCAGACAATTATCAGCAACTTGAAGGGCAAGAGTCTTTACATCTGACATCGGAGAGCAGAGGTTTCTGGGAAAGGAGGGACTTTTTAGTTCCCTCCAGCTAGATAAGTGAATGTTTTCTTAACTCAAGACCCTACCTTTGCAGGGCCTCCCACTCAACCACTTCCTCTAACCTTAAACACCAGGGACACATCAGGTCAGCTTCTCTTTTTTACAATCTGATAAGGAGCCGAGCAGGGATGGCAGTGCAGGGAGAGCAATGTTCCTCCTGCATGATGGTTGAGGTGAGGGACGCCATTAGTGTCCCATCCAAGTACATCTGCAGGAAGTGCACCCAACTCTCGCTCCTCCAAGACCGTGTTAGGGAAGTGGAGCGGGAGCTGGATGAACTTTGGATCATTCGGGAGGCAGAGGCTGCGATAGATAGGAGTTACAGGGAAGCAGTTACTCCTAGGCATGAAGAAAGTTGAGTGACTGTTCGAAGGGGGAGAAAACAGTCAGTGCAGGGCTCCCCTGTGGTTGTTCCCCTGAAAAACAAGTATACCGTTTTGGATACTGTGGGGTGAAGGTCTCTGGCACAGAGCCTGTCCCTGTTTCACAGAAGGGAAGGGGGAAAGGAGGAGAGTATTAGTCATTGGGGACTCAATAGTTAGAGGCTCAGATAGAAGGTTTGGTGGGAATGAACGAGATTCATGGTTGGTGTGTTGCCTCCCAGGTGCCAGGGTCCGTGATGTCCCAGTTCATATCTTTGGGGTCCTGAAGGGAGAGGGTGACCAACCTCAAGTTGTTGTCCATGTAGGTACCAATGACGTAGGTAGAAAGAGGGATAGGGATGGAAGGCAGGATTTCAGGTAGCTAGGGTGGAAGCTGAGAGCTGGAACAAACAGAGTTGTTATCTCTGGTTTGTTACCCATGCCACGTGATAGCGAGGCAAGGAATAGGGAGAGATATCAACTGAACACGTGGCTGTAAGGATGGTACAGGAGGGAGGGTTTCAGGGACTTGGATAATTGGGGCTCTTTCTGGAGAAGGTGGGACCTCTACAAACAGGACAGTCTTCACTTGAACCAGAGGGGTACGAATATCCTGGGTGGGAAATTTGCTGGTGCTATTCGGGTGGGTTTAAACGAGCTCAGCAGGGGGATGGGAACCGGAGGTGTAGTTGCATTGCACAGGAGAATGAGAGTACGGAGGACAGGGACAGGATTTCAGGGTCACAGGAATGTGCTGGCAGACAGCAAACTGGTTTGAAGTGTGTATACTTCAACATCAGAAGTATCTGAAATAAGGTCGGTGAGCTTGCAGCATGGTTAGGTACCTGGGAGTTCGATGTTGTGCCCATATTGGAGACATGGATAGAGCAGGGTGAGGAATGGATGTTGCAGGTTCCAGGGTTTAGATCTTTCATTAAGAACAGACAAGATGGTAAAAGAGGGGGAGGTGTGGCCTTGTTAGTCAAGGATAGTATAACGGTGGCTGGGAGAACTTTTGATGAGGACTCGTCTACTGAGGTAGTGTGGGCTGAGGTTAGAAACAGGAGAGGAGAGGTCACACTGCTGGGAGTTTTTTTATAGGCCTCTACAGAGTTCCAGAGAGGTGGAAGAGAGGATTAGCAAAGTTATTCTGGGTAGGAGTGAAAGGAACAGGGTGGTCATTATAGGGGACTTTAACTTCCCCAACATTGACTAGAAATGCTATAACTCCAGTACGTCGGATGGGTCTGTTTTTGTCCAATATGTACAGGAGGGTTTCCTGACACAGTATGTCGAAGGGCAGACAAGAGGGGAGGCCACACTGGGTCTGGTGCTTGGTCATGAACCAGGCCAGCTGTTTGATTTAGTTGTAGGTGAGCACTTTGGAGAGAGTGACCATAATTCAGTTATGTTTAGTTTAGCGATGGAAAGGGATAGGTACATGCCACAGGTCAAGAGTTATCGATGGGGCAAGGGCAATTCTAATGCGATTAGGCAAGAATTAGGATGCATAGAACGGGGTAGCAAAATGCAGGGGATCGGGACAATTGAAATATGGAGTTAGTTTAAGGAACGGATATTGCGTGTCCTTGATCGGTACGTCTCTGTCAGACAGAGAGGAAGTGATAAGGTCAGGGAACCGTGGTTTAGGACAGAAATTGCATCTCTTGTTCAGAAGAAGGAGGCTTATGTGTTAATGAGACAAAATGGTTCAGCTGAGGCGATGGAGAGTTACAGATCAGCTCGGAATGATTCAAAGAGAGAGTTAAGAAGAGCAAAGAGAGGACACGAGCAGTCTTTCACAGGTAGAATAAATGAGAACCCTCAAATAGGTATGGGAGGAATAAAAGGATGACTAGGATGGTAGGAATACGGCCAGTCAAAGACAGAAGTGGGAAGTTGTGTGTGGACCCTGTGGAGATCAGAGAGGTGCTAAACAAATATCTCTCATTGGTTTTCACTCAGGAAAAGGAGAGCATTATGGAGGAGAAGAACGAGAAACGAGATATTAGACTAGAAAGGATCAAGATCAGTAAGGAATAGATGTTATCAATTCTAGAAGGAGTGATTTATCCACGGATTCTCTGGGAAGCCTTTGGCTTTGATCTTTGAGTCGTCATTGTCTACAGGTTTAGTACCAGAGGATTGGAGGATTGCAAATGTTGTGTCCTTGTTCAAGAAGGGCAGTAGGGATGACCCAATTAATTATAGACCAGTGAGCCTTACGTCTGTTGTAGGAAAGGTTTTGAGAGATAGGATTTATAATAATCTTGCAAGCAACAATTTGATTGCAGATAGTCAACATAAATTCGTCAAGGGCAGGTCATGTCTCACAAACCTTATTGAGTATTTTTGAGAAGGTTACCAAGCATGTAGATGAGGGTAGGGCAGTTGACATGGTATACATGGGCTTCAGTAAAGCCTTTGATAAGGTTCCACATGGTAGGCTGTTAGAGAAAATGCAGAGGCATGGGATTGAGGGTGATTTAGCAGTTTGGATGAGAAACTGGCTTTCTGAAAGAAGGCAGCGAGTGGTGGTTGATGGAAAATATTCAGCCTGGAGTCCGGTTACTAGTGGTGTGCCACAAGGATCTGTTTTGGGACCACTGCTGTTTGTCATTTTTATAAATGACTTGGACGCAGGTATAAGTGGATGGGTTAGTCAGTTTGCAGATGACACTAAAGTAGGTGGGGTAGTGGACAGTGTGAAAGAATGTTACAGGTTGCAGGGGGACTTGGATAAACTGCAGAATTGGGCTGAGAGGTGGCAAATAGGATTGAATGTAGATAAATGTGAGGCGATGCACTTTGGGAAGAATAACAGGAAGGCAGAGTACTGGGTCAATGGAAAGATTCTTGGTAGTGTGGATGTGCAGAGGGATCTTGAAGTCCATGTACATAGATCCCTGAAAGTTGCCACCCAGGTGGATAGTGTTGTTAAGAAGGCGTACGGTGTGTTAGGTTTCATTGGGAGAGGGATTGAGTTCCAGAGCAGTGTTATCATGCTGCAACTATACAAAATGCTGGTGCGGCCGCACTTGGAATATTGTGTACAGTTCTGGTCCCCATATTTCGGGAAGGACGTGGAAGCATTGGAAAAGGTGCAGAGGAGATTTACCAGGATGTTGCCTGATCTGGAGGGAAGGTATTATGAGGAAAGACTGAGAGACTTGGGTCTGTTCTCATTGGAAAGAAGAGGCTAAGGGGGGATTTGATAGAGACATACAAGATGATCAGAGGATTTGATAGGGTAGACAGTGAAAGACTTTTTCCTAGGATGATGACACCAGCTTGTACGAGGTTAGCAAATTGAGGGGTGATAGATTTAAGACAGATGTCAGAGGCAGGTTCGTTACTCAGAGAGTGGTGAGGGTGTGGAATGCCCTACCTGCTAATGTAGTCAACTCAGCCACATTAGGGAGATTTAAACAGTCCTTAGATAAGCACATGGATGATTTTGGGATAGTGTAGGGGGATAGGCTCAGATTAGTTCACAGGTCAGCGCAACATCAAGGGCTGAAGGGCCTGTTCTGCGCTGTATTGTTCAATGTTCCATGGTCTATGTTGTATGACTCCGATAAACGCTTTCTCAAATGCTGGAATGGATATTAAAGGTTGCTGGTTTTCTTGCTGCCTGAGGTTTACCTATTACCTATGACATGTACGGCAAAATTGAGCCACATCCTTTTGCAGTTCAGGCCAGCAAAAATATTCTTGTATTTTGGCTTGAGTTTTCCTTACTCCTAAATGACCTCTATTGAAACCTCATGCGCTCCCTGCAAGCACCACTTTTCTATAATCAAAGGTAGTACAACTTATTTGGTCTCCTTCCGATCGGAAAGATGTTGTGAAACTTGAAAGGGTTCAGAAAAGATTTATAAGGATGTTGCCAGGGTTGGAAGATCTGAGCTACAGGGAGAGGCTGAACAGGCTGGGGCTGTTTTCTCTGGAGCGTCGGAGGCTTACAAAATTACAAAATTATGAGGGGCATGGATAGGGTAAATAGACAAAGTCTTTTCCCTGGGGTGGGGGAGTCCAGAACTAGAGGGCATAGGTTTAGGGTGAGAGGGGAAAGATATAAAAGGGACCTAAGGGGTAACCTTTTCATGCAGAGGGTGGTGCGTGTATGGAATGAGCTGCCAGAGGAAGTGGTGGAGGCTGGTACAATTACAACATTGAAGAGGCATTTGGTTGGGTACATGAATAGGAAGGGTTTGGAGGGATATGGGCCGGGTGCTGGCAGGTGGGAGTAGATTGGGTTGGGATATCTGGTCGGCATGGACGGGTTGGACTGAAGGGTCTGTTTCCATGCTGTACAGCTCTATGACTGTATCGAACTTCTACCCATTTTTCATCCACCTCAATACGTGATGGTCTCCACGTCCTCATCAAGACTTCGTTTTAAAGATGGTGCCACCTTGAGATACAATCAGATTCATCTGCTGCGAACGTGTCTTGATAAAACTGCTTTACCTCTCCACCTTTTCGTTGCAATATTCACTTGTTCCCTTCTCAGCTCTCCCACCAAAAACAGTTTCTGATCATTGAAGTTCGCTTTCCTCACTTTTACTTTTTGATTTCCCCTCCTGTGTCTCCCTGTGACTTTGTCGTCAGCCAGTCAGGAAAACTCCCAGGATGCACTTGCTGTAGCACCTCAGTTGTCTGATTTTCCACTGGCTTTTTACTCACAGTCAGCATCACCCCCCCCCCCCCCCCCCCCCCCGTGATCTGGCTACATCATGACCGAGGATTTTTCTGGAACAGAAGATGTTTCAATCACTCCTGCGACCACTTCACACTTTTCTAACCTCACCTTAGAAAATAGAACACTACTGTCCTCACCATGAATTCGACATACTATCTCTTTTTTGGCAATACCCTTTCTGAATTACAAATCTCCTCATCAAAAATTGATTTGTTACCATATCTCTTAAAATCTTAACTTATTTATCTACTCCTCATAACACGCATGGGTAAACTTTACTCCCGTAAATAAATCCTTTAAAGAGATCTGGTACTTTCTTAATAACCACAGTTTGGTGGCTAACATTGGAGTGTACGATAACACTATGGGATAATGAGGCCTGCTGTGACGGGTTGGAGTAAGGAGATTGGAGAAGCACTTCACCTGCTCTTCAATCTGCCTACTGCATTCACAGCTCACAATGTGAACTCCTCTACATGGGGGAACCAAGTGGAGACTGGGAGACCACCTCTCAGAACACCTACGTTCTCTCCGCACAAAAGACCCTGTGCTTCCAGTTCTTTTTTTAAGATTAGATTCCCTACAGTGTGGAAGCAGGCCCTTCGGCCCAGCAAGTCCACACCGACCCTCCGAAGAGTGACCCACCCAGACCCATTCCCCATATTTACCCCTGACTAACGCACCTAACACTACGGGCAATTTAGCGTGGCCAATTCACCTGACCTGCACACCTTTGGACTGTGGGAGGAAACCGGAGCACCCGGAGGAAACCCACGCAGACACGGGGAGAATGTGCAAACTCCACACAGACAGTTGCCTGAAGCGGGAATTGAACCCAGGTCTCTGGCGCTGTGAGGCCCTATCTTATGAAGGGAGGTTGACTGAGCTCGGACTTTTTTCATTGGAGAAAAGGAGGAGAAGAGGGGACCTAATTGAGGTATACAAGATAATGAGAGACGTAGATAGAGTTGATAGCCAGAGACTATTTCCCAGGGCAGAAGTGACTAATACGAGGGGTCATAGTTTTAAGCTGGTTGGAGGAAAGTATAGAGGGGATGCCAGAGGCGGGTTCTTTACACAGAGAGTTGAGAGAGCATGGGATGCGTTGCCAGCAGCAGTTGTGGAAGCAGGGTCATTGGGGACATTTAAGAGACTACTGGACATGCGTATGGTCACAGAAATTTGAGGGTGCATACATGAGGATCAGTGGTCAGCACAACATCGTGGGCTGAAGGGCCTGTTCTGTGCTGTACTGTTCTATGGTTTATGTTCACATCTCTTTCAAACATCCCATCCTGCACTGTGACCCTGTGTCCCCTAGTATTGACCCCCTACCCTGGGGAAGAGCCTCATACTGTCCACCCTACCTATGCCATTCACAATCTTATAACCTTCTATCAGGTGATGCCTTAACCTCCTGTGTTCCAGTGAAAACAAATCCGGTCTATCCCACCTTCCTTCATTGCTAAAATCCCCCATACCAGGCAACATCCCAGTAAACCCTTTCTCAACCCTCTCCAAAGCATTCACATCCCTCTGGAAGTGTAGTGACCAGAACTATACGCAATATTCCAAGTGAGGCCGAACTAAAGTTCTGTAAATCTGCAGCATAACTTGCCTCTCCTTATCCTCAATGCCCCTTCCAAAGAAGGCAAGCATACTATAAGCCCTTTTTTACTCCCTTATCTACCTGCGCTGTCACTTCAGTGAACTGTGGACCTGCACATCCAGATCCCTCTGCATTTCAATACACCGAAGGGTTCTGCCATTCACTGTATAATTTCCACCTCTATTTGACCGACGAAAATGCATCACCCCACACGTGTCTAGATTAAACTCCATCTGCCTTTTTTCTGCCCGTGTCTCCAACCGATCTATATCCTACTGCATCCTCTGACAATCCTCCTCACTATCCACAACTCCACCAATCTCTGTATCATTCACAAACTTACAAATTAGACCAGCCCCATTTTCCTCCAAATCATTTACACAGACCATGAACTGCAGGTCCCAGCACTGATCCCTGTGGAACACCACTCGTCACAACCCTCCGTTCCCAAAAGCATCCGTCCACCGTTACCCTCTGCCTCCTGTGACTAAGCCAGTTCTGTACCCACCTTGCCAGCTTACCCCTGATACCATGTGACTTCACCGTCTATCCCAGTCTGTCAAGAGGGACCTTGTCAGAAGGTTTTTCTGAAATCCATGTAAACAACATTATCTGCTTTTCCCTCATCAAACATTGGCTTCCAAGAGACCAATTGTGTTAGGGGATTCTGTAGTCCCAGGTATAGACAGACATTTCTGTGGCCAACAGAGAAAAAGCAGAATGGTGTGTTGTTTCCCTGGTGCCAGGATCAAGGATGTCTCAGAGATGGTGCAGAATGTTCTCACAGGGGAGAGGGGCCAGCAAGAGGTCATTGTCCACATTGGAACCAACGATATAAGAAGGGAAAAGGTTGAGACTCTGAAGGGAGATTACAGAGAGTTAGGCAGGAATTTAAAAAGGAGGTCCTCAAGGGTAGTAATATCTGGATTACTCCCAGTGCCATGAGCTAGTGAGGGCAGGAATAGGAGGATAGAGCAGATGAATGCATGGCTGAGGAACTGGTGTATGGGAGAAGGATTCACATTTTTGGATCATTGGAATCTCTTTTGGGGTAGAAGTGACCTGTACAAGAAGGACGGATTGCACCTAAATTGGAAGGGGACTAATATACTGGCAGGGAAATTTGTTAGAGCTGCTTGGGAGGATTTAAACTAGTAAGGTGGGGGGTGGGACCCAGGGAGATAGTGAGGAAAGAGATCAATCTGAGACAGGTACAGCTGAGAACAGAAGTGAGTCAAACAGTCAGGGCAGGCAGGGACAAGGTAGGACTAATAAATTCAACTGCATTTATTTCAATGCCAGGGGCCTAACAGGGAAGGCAGATGAACTCAGGACATGGTTAGGAACATGGGACTGGGATATCATAGCAATTACAGAAACATGGCTCAGGGATGGGCAAGACTGGCAGCTTAATGTTCCAGGATACAAATGCTACAGGAAGGACAGAAAGGGAGGAAAGAGAGGAGGGGGAGTGGTGTTATTGATAAGGGATAGCATTACAGCTGTGCTGAGGGAGGATATTCCTGGGAATACATCCAGGGAAGTTATTTGGGTGGAACTGAGAAATAAGAAAGGGATGATCACCTTATTGGGATTGTATTATAGACCCCTCAATAGTCAGAGGGAAATTGAGAAACAAACTTGTAAGGAGATTTCAGCTATCTGTAAGAATAATAAGGTGATTATGGTCAGGGATTATAACTTTCCAAACATCGACTGGGACTGCCTTAGTGTTAAAGGTTTAGATGGAGAGGAATTTGTTAAGTGTGGACAAGACAATTTCCTGATGCAGTAAGTGGATGTACCAACTAGAGAAGGTGCAAAACATGACCTACTCTTGGGAAATAAGGCAGGGCAGGTGACTGAGGTGTCAGTGGGGGAGCACTTTGGGGACAGCGACCATAATTCTAATAGGTTTAAGATAGTGATGGAAAAGGATAGACCAGATCTAAAAGTTGAAGTTCTAAATTGGAGAAAGGCCAATTTTAACGGTATTAGGCAAGAACTTTCAAATGCTGATTGGAGGCTGGAAAATGGGAAGCCTTCAGAAATGAGATAACAAGAATCCAGAGAAAGTATATTCCTGTCAGGGTGAAAGGGAAGGCTGGTAGGTATAGGGAATGCTGGATGACTAAAGAAATTGAGGGTTTGGTTAAGAAAAAGAAGGAAGCATATGTCAGGTATAGACAGGATAGATCAAGTGAATCCTGAGTAGAGTATAAAGGAAGTAGGAGTATATTTAAGAGGGAAATCAGGAGGGCAAAACGGGGACATGAGACAGCTTTGTTGTGGTTGTGTTCGCCGAGCTGGAATTTGTGTTGCAGACGTTTTGTCCCCTGTCTAGGTGATATCCTCAGTGCTTGGGAGCCTCCTGTGAAGCGCTTCTGTGCTGTTTCCTCCGGCATTTATAGTGGTTTGAATCTGCCGCTTCCGGTTGTCAGTTCCAGCTGTCTGCTGCAGTGGCCGGTATATTGGGTCCAGGTCGATGTGTTTATTGATTGAATCTGTGGATGAGTGCCATGCCTCTAGGAATTCCCTGGCTGTTCTCTGTTTGGCTGGTCCTACAATAGTAGTGTTATCCCAGTCGAATTCATGTTGCTTGTCATCTGAGTGTGTGGCTACTAAGGATAGCTGGTCGTGTTGTTTCGTGGCTAGTTGGTGTTCATGGATGCGGATCGTTAGCTGTCTTCCTGTTTGTCCTATGTAGTGTTTTGTGCAGTCCTTGCATGGGATTTTGTACACTACATTGTACACTACACTACATAGACAAGGAAGAAACTATGGTCTCATTCGATGTAACGGCACTGTTCACCTCCATCGACAAAACCCTAGCCAGAGAAACAATAACCAACCTGCTGGACATACATAACAGAAAACAGGACGTTGAACCTATCAACAAAGACGGCATACTCAAACCACTGGACCTGTGCCTCACAACACACTTCACATTCAACAACCAAATATACGAACAAATCAACAGCACACCCATGGGCTCACCGATCTCTGGACTCATAGCAGAAGCAGTAATGCAAAGGTTAGAACAAACAGTCTTACCGCAAATTCAACCCAAACTCTGGGTCAGATATGTGGATGACACCTTTGTAATAATTAAAAACACAGAAATAGAGAACACACACCAGATCATCAATGCCACACTCACAGGAATCCGATTCACGAGAGAGGAAGAAAAGGACAACCAACTCCCATTCCTAGACGTGATGGTACAGAGAACACCGAACGGAGAATTCACCACAAAGGTTTACAGGAAAGCCACACACACAGACCAAGTCCTAAACTACGAAAGCAACCACCGCAACACACACAAACAAAGTTGCATCAAGACACTGTTCAAAAGGGCCACAACACACTGCAGCACACCAGAACTACAAAAAGAGGAAGAGGAACATCTATACAATGTATTCGCCAAAAACGGATACCCTCGCAATTTCATCAACAGATGCCTAAGGGAGAGACAACGGAACGAGGACATGCCGCAACCCAAAGGACTAGCCACACTACCGTACATCAGGAGCATTTCTGAACTGACAGCCAGACTACTGCGACCACTAGGACTCATAACAACACACAAACCAACAGCCACTCTCAGACAACAACTCACCAGGACGAAGGACCCGATACCCAGCATGAGCAAAACCAATGTCGTGTACAAAATCCCATGCAAGGACTGCACAAAACACTACATAGGACAAACAGGAAGACAGTTAACGATCCGCATCCATGAACACCAACTAGCCACGAAACGACATGACCAGCTATCCTTAGTAGCCACACACACAGACGACAAGCAACATGAGTTCGACTGGGACAACACTACTATTGTAGGACAAGCCAAACAGAGAACAGCCAGGGAATTCCTAGAGGCATGGCACTCATCCACAGACTCTATCAACAAGCACATCGACCTGGACCCAATATACTGGCCACTACAGCGGACAGCTGGAACTGACAACCGGAAGCGGCAGATTCAAACCGCTACAAATGTCGGAGGAAAGATCACAGAAGCCCTTCACAGGAGGCTCCCAAGCACTGAGGATGTCACCTAGACAGGGGACGAAACGTCTGCAACACAAATTCCCAGCTCGGCGAACAGAACCACAACAACGAGCACCCGAGCTACAAATCTTCTCACAAACTATGAGATAATTTTGGCAAATAGAGTTAAGGAGAATCCAAAGGGTTTTTGCAAATATATTAAGGACAAAAGGGTAACTAGGGATAGAATAGGGCCCCTCAAAGATCAGCAAGGCGGCCTTTGTGTGGAGCCACAGAAAATGGGGGAGGTACTAAATGAAGATTTTGCATCAGTATTTACTGTGGAAAAGGATATGGAAGATATAGAATGTGGGGAAATAGATAGTGGCATCTTGCAAAATGTCCAGATTACAGAGGAGGAAGTGCTGGATGTCTTGAAATGGTTAAAGGTGGATAAATCCCCAGGACCTGATCAGGTGCACCCTAGAACTCTGTGGGAAGCTGGAGAAGTGATTGCTGGGCCTCTTGCTGAGATATTTGTATCATCGATAGTCACAGGTGAGGTGCCGGAAGACTGGAGGTTGGCAAACGTGGTGTCACTGTTTAAGAAAGCTGGTAAAGACAAGCCAGGGAACTATAGACCAGTGAGCCTGACCTCGGTGGTGGGCAAGTTGTTGGAGGGAATCCTGAGGGACAGGATGTACATGTATTTGGAAAGGCAAGGACTGATTTGGGATAGTCAACATGGCTTTGTGTGTGGGAAATCATGTCTCACAAACTTGATTGAGTTTTTTGAAGAAGTAACAAAGAAGATTGATGAGGGCAGAGCAGTAGATTTGATCTATATGGACTTCCGTAAGGTGTTCGACAAGGATCCCCATGGAAGACTGATTAGCAAGGTTAGATCTCATTGAATACAGGGAGAACTAGCCATTTGGATACAGAACTGGCTCAAAGGGAGAAGACAGAGGGTGGTGGTGGAAGGTTGTTTTTCAGACTGGAGGCCTGTGACCAGTGGAGTGCCACAAGGATCGGTGCTGGGCCCTCTACTTTTTGTCATTTACATAAATGATTTGGATGCGAGTATAAGAGGTACAGTTAGTAAGTTTGCAGATGACACCAAAATTGGAGGTGTAGTGGACAGCGAAGAGGGTTACCTCAGATTACAACAGGATCTGGACCAGATGGGCCAATGGGCTGAGAGGTGGCAGATGGAGTTTAATTCAGATAAATGCGAGGTGCTGCATTTTGGGAAAGCAAATCTTAGCAGGACTTATACACTTAATGGTAAGGTCCTAGGGAGTGTTGCTGAACAAAGAGACCTTGGAGTGCAGGTTCATAGCTCCTTGAAAGTGGAGTCACAGGTAGATAGGATAGTGAAGAAGGCATTTGGTATGCTTTCCTTTATTGGTCAGAGTATTGAGTACAGGAGTTGGGAGGTCATGTTGCGGCTGTACAGGACATTGGTTAGGTCAGTGTTGGAATATTGCGTGCAATTCTGGTCTCCTTCCTATCGGAAAGATGTTGTGAAACTTGAAAGGGTTCAGAAAAGATTTACAAGGATGTTGCCAGGGTTGGAGGATCTGAGCTACAGGGAGAGGCTGAACAGGCTGGGGCTGTTTTCCCTGGAGCGTCGGAGGCTGAGGGATGACCTTATAGAGGTTTACAAAATTATGAGGGGCATGGATAGGATAAATAGGCAAAGTCTTTTCCCTGGGGTCGGGGAGTCCAGAACTAGAGGGCATAGGTTTAGGGTGAGAGGGGAAAGATATAAAAGAGACCTAAGGGGAAACTTTTTCACCCAGAGGGTGGTACAGGTATGGAATGAGCTGCCAGAGGAAGTGGTGGAGACTGGTACAATTACAACATTTAAGAGGCATTTGGATGGGTATATGAATAGGAAGGGTTTGGAGGGATATGGGCTGGGTGCTGGCAGGTGGGAACAGATTGGGTTAGGATATCTGGTCAGCATGGATGGGTTGGGCCGAAGGGTCTGTTTCCGTGCTGTACATCTCTATGACTCTAATCATCTTCATCACCTCCTCAAAAACCCCAAGCACTTTAGACAGGCACGAGCCCCCCTGCACAAAACCATGCTGTCTATCACGAATCAGTCCGTTTATTTCTAAACACGGATAGATCCTGTCCCTGAGAATCTTTTCCAATAATTTCCCTATCACCGACGTGAGGCCTACAGGCCTGTAATTTCCTGGATTATCCCTGCTACCCTTCTTAAACCATGGAACATTGGCGATTCTCCCGTCCTCTGGGACCTCTCCTGTGACCAAAGACGATCCAAAGATCCAACAAAGAATCAGGCAACGCTCCAGCAATTTGTTCTCTTGCCTCCCAGAATATTCTAGAATCGACCCCATCAGAAGCCAAGGACTTATCCACCTTAATGCTCTTTAAAACGCACCTCATCTCTCCCTTTGTTTTAGGAATATTTTTATTAGAGGCCTTTTTAAATCTTTTACAAAACATCTATATACAAAAAAAAGAATAACACCAATAATCAGTAAAGTAGAGGCAGTACAACAAAGTCATGACACGATACTATTAGTAATGAACTACCTACTAATCTACCAGAACAAACGTATCTACTTAACTCGAACTAAACTACAAACAAATTAAATAAAAATTAAATGAAACTGAATTCAAATGAACTTAAACTAAATTATATCTCACTACTTTATTCTATTTCACTCATCACACCTCCACTGAGGCTCCCCTCCCTAGGAGCACCAATTATTGTACCCATATTCTTTTCGGAGGAGAAGGTGAGGACTGCAGATGCTGGAGATCAGAGCTGAAAATGTGTTGCTGGAAAAGCGCAGCAGGTCAGGCAGCATCCAAGGAGCAGGAGAATCGACGTTTCGGGCATGAGAAGGGCTCATTGATTCTCCTGCTCCTTGGATGCTGCCTGACCTGCTGCGCTTTTCCAGCAACACATTTTCAGCCCATATTCTTTTCCCCTCGCCTCCCCCTCCCAGGGCCCCATGGGCGTCCAGACCGATTCCCGCGGCTGTAGCACAGCCCTAGTGAATATGGCTGATAAGTCGGCGTCGATATGATTTAGAAATTAGAAATGATAATTTAGCCACATTGTGTGAAACTGTTCCGTTTTGTGGTGCACCGTATTTGTGAGGTAGTCTTGGGGGAGATGCTGCATCACCCGCCTACGCCAACCCCATAAGACCTGGGGATTTTTCCAACGTCCAATTTATTAAAGTGTTCTTCCTCGCACAGTAGGTAAGAATGTTGCACAGTCTGTTCCCATGTTCCCCCAGAGAGGGCAAATTTGGCAACCCTAGGAAAAGAAATACCGGGTCCATGTTAACTTCAATCCCCAGGATGTCCTTCAACTCCCTTACTAT